>NC_061100.1:115754164-115769164 GCF_015104395.2 Macrobrachium nipponense
AATAATGTAACAGAAAGCACGATAAAAGATGATAAATGAAGAGGACTTTTTATATCCTTCACGTATTACTCAAATCCTAGCCATCACAATAGATTTTGAATGGAACTGCGTTCTTCTTTTGTCCGTCTTTCACTGACGAAAACAAAACAGCCAAGAAAGTAAGATGAGAGCAAATCATGCATCCCCGATAGTAATTACGTACCACAGGGAAAGGAAAGAATTAGCCCTACTTAAATTCGAACAGGTACAAAACACCAGTGGAACAATCATTAACACCCGGAACGCTAGACTAAATTCATGTTGGTTGATGTACGTCAATTAGAGAGGGCTAAACAGATGTATGGCGTGATGACTCTCTTCGATAAAGCCTGATTTAGGAGTTCAGCAGAACAAAGTAGCACCGAAGAAGATGGGCCATTTTGATAATCTCGCCGTCTAAATTTAGGGAGGCGCGTTCCGCTATAACCCAGATGGACTCGTTTCGTATGATGGTCACATCTGAATCATATGATAATAAATAAAAGACTGACAAATAAAGTTAGTTGTTTATGTTGGCACATACAGACAAGGTATTATTCATTGTCTATACCCAGCACACGCAATAAAGTCTCACAGTGACAAGGCTCATTGTTCATTGTTACTCATCACTGTTGAAAGTAACTGTTGCCAAAAACCACTTTCTATCCTTGACTTCCAAGTGTAACGGGAAAAAAAACTCTGCTTTAGTCATTAAGAACTAAAAAAGGAAAATACGTTTGTCCTTTCAAAACTGTTATTCAAAACAGTTTTGGAACTGATCTTCTCATAAGGCATCAGTGTTTCACCAAATGAAGTCTTTCGATAAATTCATTCCGAATGAAACTGTTTTGTATGCGTTGCAGAAATATTCGTCAATACGAACATGAACAAGATGGGCTCTGTCGCTGACGACTCTTGTGGAATCAGAAATTGGTGAAAGTTTATACACAGAAGAAAAAAAATGGAGCCAACGATTAGGAGGCTGGTTGATAGAGCAGAAGAGAAACAATTAGTTCCAGATTAGAATAAACATACATTTTGTTTAACCTGTCAAAAAAGAAAAAAAAAAAGACACACACACACAGATAATTTCTTAGTACTTCTAGCAGGTCCCCACACTGAAGGCCAAGATGAATGATGTAGATTCAAGGAAGGATTGTTCCCCTTGGAACTTGAAGGACAGGGGCTGTGCTTTTTAGGCTAGAGTATGGGAATATCAAGGAGCTTTTCGCATGACGAGTCCAGATTTAGAAGGTACTGAGCTTTAAACCCAAGTGGCAGTAACGCATAGTACCAGCTCTATCTGACTAGTCAAGACCAATTCAAAAATCTTCCGAAAAAAGTCATTTATAAAACTGTTATGTCGTATGTAAGGTAAAGAGGCGCCAGTCTATCTTTATGCCTTGTTAAATGACTTCAAATATACATATCATAAGTTAGATTTGTGCGTTTGTGTTTGTGTGTGTGTGTGTGTGTATGTGTGCGCGCGTATGTGCATGTGTTGAAAAAGGAAAAAAACGGCTATTAATTTGCTGTAGCAACTTATCTCCAGTCATTTTCCCCAACGAATTTTTTCGTACCTTGGTACATCATATACTAAGCTACCATGTCAAGAAGATAGTAATTACACCTGATTCACCGTTTCAGTAGCGGCAGTACCGGTATTATATCCTAAATAATTGGGCCTTTCCCCAATTAAAAGATTCGGTCGTTCTCTGGTTATTGTGATTAAAGAGATTCAAGGCCAACATTTCTATTTCGAAGGAAAATGAGGCATAATATAGGCTGGACTTAAAATCAATGATTTATAAGTATCCTCTGCTTACAATGCTGGGAAGGAGAGTTTCTTATCCTCTGCTTCTGCCATACCTCCTTCATTTATTCATTTTTTCAAATATTCTCCCATCATAAATAATCCAAACTCTCTCTCTCTCTCTCTCTCTCTCTCTCTCTCTCTCTCTCTCTCTCTTCGTGATAGTACCGCTGGGTAATTCTAAAGTTATTTTTTGAGCTAGCACGACTGAGGACGTGCAATAACAAAAATGAATGAGATCACGATAGTAGAGAAAGCACCCTATCAGTTTTCCGATCTGGTGGACTTTCGTAGAACTCTGGGTCATTTTCAAAGAATTCTACATCACGCTTGCGCCTACGATGTGCCTTATAAGTGCTGCGACTATAAGGCTGCTTTTGCCTGTCTCAGGGAGTTTCTCCTAAAGCCTATGGACATTCAGCCTATGGACATTCAGCCTATGGACATTCAGCCTATGGACATTCAGCCTATGGACATTCAGCCTATGGACATTCAGCCTATGGACATTCATTCCCTGGTCACCCGGTGTTGGTTCCTTGGTCGATTCCCGTTCTAGTATTCTAGGATGGTTTGTATGTGTATTAATCTTATATAACTTTGATGAAATTTTGGAATGTAATTCTCGAAAGTAGGCTTATGGGCATACTGCTCTCATGCAGATTGTAGGTACTACCATCTTTCGGGATGCCCTAGAGCAAAATCCCGTGCCAGCGCTAGGCTAGTTTAATCTATGACGAAGAGCGTACTGCTTGTTTAGGCACTTCAAACTAATCATTGCAATGCCAGCACAAAAGTATTATAAATGTCATTTATGTCGATGGGAGAAATTTCAGTTCCAAAATAAAAGGTGTCTGAGAGACGAATAGAACTTGAGTGAGCATAAACCATTTTTGTTCGGCATGATTTATACGTAAATTATTTAAACCACCATTGCGATGCCTCCCGTTATATTGCATTCTCTTTCGTGCAGACTATTTGAAATAATTTACAAGATATTACGTTTCCCTTTTTAAGTGAAAGAATGATTTGCCTTAAGGAATATTGTAGGCTTCAAATTCAGTCCCACAAAGAGAGGTTATTCTTAGATAATGGATAAACCTTAGTGGATAATAATAATTGCATTAGTTTTATCATATTGTTAGATATATATATATATATATATATATATATATATATATATATATATATATATATATATACCTAATAAAAGGAGCCCATAAAAACGCCAAAATATAGAGAGAAAAGCAGTCTCTGAAATATAGTACTTTTCTCTCTATATTTTGGTGTTTTATGGGCTCCTTTTATTAGATGGAATTCTGTTGTAACAGAACATTTTTACAAGTCATACACACACACACACACACACACACACATATATATATATATATATATATATATATATATATATATATATATATGTGTGTGTGTGTGTGTGTGTGTGTGGGTGTGTGTGTGTGTGTACTTTTGCACATGTATGTACAATAGCCTCTACATCTGTGACTGATAAGTCCCCAAGTAGAAAATAACTTTAATGAGTTGTCAGAGAGCTAGAATTTCTACAACGTTGGTAAGCGTCCTTATAAATGCGTAAAAGAGTTATTCGCCATTAGGACAGACTGCCAATATTGTCAACTATATTAAAACTATAATTATTTAAATGGCATATTGGAATATATCCAAACAAAACTACCAAGATGAAGACCGTTTTCCCAAGTTCCCAAGAGCGCCATGAGGCGAACTGAAATTCATCAGAATTCCACTAAACTCACATAAACAACCTACAAAGTAAATTGAGTCAACAAATGTCTTCAAATTATGCACAAATTGTAGACAGAAAATTGAGATAAAGAGTCTATCTTCTAAGAAGGCAAGAAAACACATTTGGTAAATACACTCTCTCTCTCTCTCTCTCTCTCTCTTCTCCTCTTCTCTCTCTCTCTCTATATATATATATATATATATATATATATATATATATATATATGTGTGTGTGTGTGTGTGTGTGGGTGTGTGTGTGTGTGTGTGTGTGTGTATGTGTGATATACATATAGAAATATACGTATGTATATATATATATATATATACACATATAACACACACATACATATATATATCGTACGTATAAATATATATAGTTTCCTAAGCGCGCAAAAAAGGAGAAAATGCACTATTTTAATCTGAGGGCAAAGAATTCATTTCTGATTAACACTTCTGCGTATGCCTTGTTAATGGTCCAGTATAACGTAACCCTCTCGGTATTAACCGTCGCTGTCTGAGTTACAAGATTTAGCTAATTCATTCGCAAAGAAAAACAAATAAATAAGCTGAAAGTAGGAGAAGCTAACAAAGCGAAAATTGTTATTTTTTTGTATATACTTCCTGCATGTGCACCTCGGACATAAATATGTCAAGTCAGAGCAGGTTTTGGGAAGACTCGTGATTCATTTTGAGTATCAAAGACGAACAAGAGAGAGAGAGAGAGAGAGAGAGAGAGAGAGAGAGAGAGAGAGAGAGAGAGAGAGAGTCTCTTAACATCATGAAGACTTAAAAATGGATAACAAAAATGTTTGTTAGTCCAAGAGGAACCCCAGTGACGTTAAAAGTAGGACACGTCTGTTCTGAACTTTCTTTAGGGAATCAGGTGCTTCGAAAAAAAAAACTGATAGGAAATCTCCTAATGCAACGGTCTCAATTCTCAATAAATGTTAATACGAATGACATTTATGAGATGATAAATACCGGAATAAAATAAAATGAAATTTCTAAAATATCTTTTAAAGATCTTTAGAATTTACATGGGTGCTCCCCTACTTTCTTCCCAAGTCTTACAGGTCGAACTATTGAAATTAATCAGAGTCTTCAAGGAGCTCTGAAATATACTGGAAACATCCGGCTACAAGGTTTATAAAGATCCAAAATTTCTAATGAACCCATCTACGTCAAAAAGGGAATAAGTCATTCATCTATGGTATTCGTGTGATAAATATGGATTTCATCTTTGTATTGAAAGCTACGGTTTCGGTCATCTAGTGAAAGTATATAACCTGATGCCTTCCATAATATATCGATAATTATTTTATGATATATAATGAGGAGGTTGTAAAACTCATCATAGCAACTGTAGTTCCTTACATCTTTATGTGTGTGAGATCTTAGGAATTTAGTGCTAATTTTATGGTCACAGGTAAAGAAAGAAGAAGAAGAATGAAACCTTTGCCGATGTTCTCGATTACAGTTGCCCCATCTGCGGAGATATTGCAGTGAGAGTTAAATATATCAACATCTCATCGTTGGAGATTTAAACCTAAAACTGCGACGAAACAGCTTTACGATCGAGTCAAAATTATCTGAAGTATAGAATCTAAACTAGATTTCAAGAAATGAGGATAGTCACCCAAAACACTTACAAGATAATAGGAAAAGATGAACCTCTCATTCACTGGAGATATGACATGCCTAAGCTAAGCAAAATATTATCACAGTGAATAACTCATAGTCAAGACGTATCTGTCCCCATTCCGGTGAGTTATTCACTGTGATAAATATCTTGCATAGCTTAGGCATTACACATCTGCAGTGAAGTGGAGGTTCATCTCTTCCTAAGTTTTTTGGGGTGTCATTTTCCCTTCATTTCTTTGCATGTACGGTGTTTTATATATATATACGTATATATATATATATATATATATATATATATATATATATATATATATATATATATATATATATGTATGTATGATGTATGTATGTTTGTGCGTGTGTTTGTGTGTTTGCACTACGGATTATCCATCCTTTGAACATCATGTTCATCGCAGGGACAAGTGTTATATATACATATATATATATCTATATATATATATATATATATATATATATATATATATATTACATGTATGTATACATATGTATATATGTTTATGTGTATACACTACGGATTAAGCATCCTTTGAACTTCATGTTCATCGCAGGGAAGTACTATACAATATCGAGTGAATTTTCAGAATTCGCGCAAATTGCAAATAGTGCCATCGCAGAAAGCGACGACAAGAAACTAAGAATAAATAATCAATAAGTAAATGAAAACAAGAATCTTTAGCACATAGTCAGAAAATACGATTTGGTCAAAAGGTAACTGAACGCACCTGGTCATTGCAATCTTAGCGCTTTTCAAACCATATTCTTTTCTCTCTTTATATTATCTTCGTACATTCTCGCAAATGAGTCAGTCGCTTTCATAACTAGAACAAACATACGACAAGAATTTTAATCAAGAGATGATATGTTAGCTATTTCATCTACCGAAGTACAAGGAAATGTCGCTTGGCTACAAATATCACATTGTAGAAGCTGCGGTTGTAAGAACTGCATGTGAATAATCCTTTTGTATTAACCGCTTTTTAAATTACGTCCTGCATCTCCTCCTTTTCTTCAGATTTCAAAAGTTTTCTTTCTTTGTCTTTATACAGCTCTCATAAGATTAAGTAACATAATTCCAGAAGGAATGTAAGTTCTCCTGTCATACTTCACTTCTGTCAACCTCATTTTATCGGTGATGGTGATGGAGAGATTACTACTTTATTACGCGTTGAAATTAAAATGAGCTCTCCGTTAATGTCCTTGAACTACTAGAATTGTCTTTCATTTTTTACTTAGCGATCACTCTAGGAATAGTTTCACACAAAAAGTAAGTTAGCAGTCAGTACCACAGCCGTCCACAGATAAGTTGAGACCCTGCGTAACGCGGTGTAAAGCGTCGGTTACACGAAATGTTGCGCTCATTCGTTTGCTTCTTACTTATTGAAATTAGTTCGGTTTAAAACTTCCGTTGACGTCAACCAGGGCTTTATATCCCTTTTCTCTTTCTTAGAGATACATACGAAAAATACATTACGCCTGAACTAATCTCACAGGTATGTATGGACCACAACGAATTATTCTGTTGCGTCATTTCGCTATCCTTAATTTATGCATTTTTTGTGTTGTACAGCCCTTCGCCTTCTGTGGCATTGTCCCCTTCATTTATTGTCCATCCAGCTGTGTTTTTGAGTCAGGGCTGAACTTAATTACTGCTTATCAGTATCAAAATATTCTATGAGTCTTAAAAAGCCATCTATACATGACGTTTTCATTGCATGAATGCTGATGATGTTGCTATAATTATAATCATCATAATCTGGCGTACCTTTGAAACAAAAGGCTAACCTTCCTGCCAATGCAACATAACGTCACTATGTAGACAAATGCAGGCTGAAGAACCTATGTTTTCAAGTTCACACGGAGGCAGAGACTCTTGAGAATTTGCCAAGTTGTACCACCAAAACGCCATCAACTCATTCGCCTTCTCGACTAGCTTATCATCCTGTAATGTTAGATCATTGCTGTACTGTGAGGTTTTGTAGACAAAGTTAGGATTGTATAAAATTCTCTTCTTATCTAGGGCATACAAGTTATTGGCTCATTTACAGTAACTTGTGACTCTTTATATAAAAACAGCGACAATGCAGATGAAAATAAGATGCGATGTGTATGCAGTATCTAAGACATGGTAAACACAGTGTAGCTGCGCAAATAATTTTTTAATAGCTACAAATGGTGTTACCTTTTCTTTGTTGAACTTGGAAGGTTTTGGAACTAAGACTAGTAACCCCTCACACCTTGGTACTTATGATCGGAAACTGGAGAGTTATGTACCACCATGGTCTGATGGTCGATGGTCCACTTGGTGTGATCCTTAGTTGGTCGTCCTACTATCTGAAGACCATTGCCATATGCAGTGTGATGCTGCGATCTTTAAAATTAATAAATAAGAAAAAACAGTTGACTCAAATACAGAGATATGTTTAATCTCTCTCTCTCTCTCTCTCTCTCTCTCTCTCTCTCTCTCTCTCTCTCTCTTCCAGTTACCTCAACGCCGAAGATCAAAAGGAATTACTCCCAGTAACTACTTATTTTATTTTCTTTCTCCAAAACGCCTCTGAATACATTCATGAAACATGCAAGACTTCATTCCTCTTCGTGCGTGCGTGTTTGAATTCTCACACTCTCTCTTTTCCTTCTTTTCTTTATTCTTCCGTGTGCGTGCATATGTAAGTGTACACGTCTTAACGTATATATGTATGTATACACTTTCTTTTGCGTGTTGACAATCATGCGGCCTTTTCCTTTGTTCCCGAAGAATACCATTTACTTTCAAATCACGATTTTGGAAGAAAACCGCGGAATTGGCCTCTTATTTCTTTTTTTATCTTTATTTTTTTTTTTTACTTGGAAGTCATTTACAAATCCGTGAAATTGTGTAAGAAATTGGAAAGACGCGTGATGCTGAAAAATGGTTTCATTCATCTCAGGCAGGTAATTGGTATTCGGCGTTTCAAAAGGTATAATACATATCCTTGTACGATAAGAGTTTTCGATTATGGAATCATTCTCATCCATTGGGATTTTGTACTACTACTACTACTACTATTCATGTTACTAATGATGTTAAAACTGTAGCAAATGTACAGTTTTTCCAGCTGATATCCATCTTTTTATTTTAGTTATTGATCTTATTAATATGTTTACCAATGAGGGAAGAATGTGAGAACCGATACTTTTGCAGAGTTAGATTTACATCAACTAATACAGCTCCTTGTTCGATGGAAACTGCAAATAAGACTTCAGATATAACTGTCTGTGATACGTTGTGTTTTGTAATAAGTGTCAAGAATTTTATGTGTATAAATACTTACATACATATTAATATATATATAAATATAATACATATGTATGTGTGTTTGCTTGTGTATTTTTGTATATATATATATATATATATATATATATATAATATATATATATGTGTGTGTGTGTGTGTGTGTGTGTGTGTGTGTGTATATATGTATGTATGTATGTATATCGTTGAACGTTGGACAGAGTGCATTTGACCAAACCAACAAGCAACAATAACGCCTGCAGCCTAATAGACTAAGAAAATAAAAGTAGTCACCTGGATTTATTTATGGATAGTAAGGCACATACTTACTTGGCACACAGTTGGTATTCAAGTAGATGTCAACTTCCTAATATTTTTTTTTTCTTCGTGGCGTAAGTTAATTGAGTCACCGTCTTTAACTGGCTTGTTTCTTGCGATAAAGGTCATTGTCCTGGTAAACATCCATGAATTTCATCTTCTCTCTCTCTCTCTCTCTCTCTCTCTCTCTCTCTCTCTCTCTCTTTGCGGGTCTGTGTGTGTGTGTGTGTATGTGTGGGTAGTGTATGTTAGCTCAGAACTTCTCATCAGTTGATGATTACATGTATTAACTAAGCTTTATATCTACCTGTTACAACACACCTATCGACAAATAGACACATAAACTATAAACATAATTTAATTCTACCAAAGTAACAGATTATATTTACGATTGTGAATTCCGTGCTTATGATTTAAGTGGCGACGTCAACCGTATCTATTCATCAAACTTATTCAGGACCAGTTAAAATTCCTGCTATTAGACACCCCAATTATTCCTCTCTGGGATTAGGAGATTCCGAAGGAATCGTCAACAGTTACTCTACAGATAGTTAGTTTGACGGAAAGAGTTGGCGATGTTTCTTAGCAAAAAAAATTACAATTCTTTATATGAAGATGCAGTTCGTTGTGGTAGACTAGTCCTGTTCATCTAGTCAGGACATTACCACAAGAATTTTTTTTTAATTATAAGCAGAAGTTGTTCTGACTTGGAAATCTTTAGCTTGAGCTATAAACCTTAATTCTAAGTTCCCCAGAACTGGAATATTTATTATAGATATGCTACCTTGTTAAAGATTTCTGAAGTTATTCAAACTCCAGAGAAAAGAACAGATATATGTAGATCTGAATAATAATCAAGTTTTTGCTGAAAGTCATCTCACATTAAAAGATATTGTGCTGCGGATTGCACTCAGTGGGTGTTTCCATTACGAATTCAGTCGCTGTTCTAATTCGAAGTCTTGCGGTACAACTTTGAGACGATCCTTTTCATTACAGCGTAAACCAAAATGAAGTGTTGATCTCTCTTTTGAAAATGCGGTCTTCATTAACAGGTACAGTTACTCTTGAATGTATCGCAATGAGATCATTCTTAAATACAATTTATCTAAAGTCATGCTTCGCACGGCTTTGTGCTCACAATATTAATGATTTCAAGGCCAGCAAAAAAATATGAAATCTTTGCTGCGATGTCTTCTCTCTCAAGTGGGAGGAAGAACACATCGGCTCATCAAGACGGAGGATCGTAAAAAAAAGCCTCTCTCCTAGTTAAGAGCTTCTTGCTGAATCACTCTTGCTTAAAAGTGTGACAGGCCCGCTTTTATCATCGTCGTCTTTTCTATCAATCCTCCTTTGTATCTCGGTCACTACCCTCTCCAACGCGTAATCCCGGACGTGGGTAGAAAGCAATAATCGGCGAAGGAAATTACTTTCGCCAATGCAATTCCGAGTCTCATAACGAAGTACAAGTCGAGTTTGAGCTGTTGCGGTCGAACCTGGCAGCAAATGAAATGGAAATCTCGCCAAAACAATAACTTCGTGTCCCTGTTCAAATACCTTTTGATATCGGAATCGTAATTTCAATCAGCTCATCAGACGTGCAGAACATATTCCATCGGGGTCAGTGCGAGGCAGGTTTGGATGATATTCCTTCGATTTTGGTTCATGGAAGTGGCAGCGAGGAGGAGGGACAAGGAGAGCCTTGGTCTCTGACGCTAGCGAAGGGCAAGAGGCAAAAATCACAAGAAGGTCCTCCTCGTCGCCCACCAGCGTAGAGTTCCCGCGATGGCCCCTCGCGGAGACGGGAACATGATGAATGTTGGCGAGACTCTTGACAACCGCTTTATCAAATCTCATCGGCGATTTGATTTATCACTCCGCTTCGTGTATAGCAATTTGGGGACTTTACAGTCACAACGAAGATCAGCTTACCCGGTCAAGAAATTTGGAATCCTCCAACTTGTCTCTCAGTTTCCTAACACATGATGTAATTGTTCTATCGTTCTTGCGACTATGCAGTGTTGTGTCTTTTCAATTCTGACATATAATAATAATAATAATAATATAATAATAATAATCATAATCAATAAATAAAATAATAATAATAATAATAATAATAATAATAAATTTCTTATTATATCATGAACAATACAAGACAAGTAGGGTTGTGAACAGTGCAAATAAGAGTGAAATCCACAATCATCTTTATATGAAAATATGATAAAATATGTTCATAAAAGTTTCGAGAACTTGCCCCATCTCTCATTATCATTCTGAGAACATTTGAGACCAGTGCTTTTCCTAAGAAAATTCGGAATATTATATTGCAAGCGACAGAGGCTGAAACCTGTTTTTGTTTAAAAAACTATAATAATAATAATAATAATAATAATAATAATAAAATAATAATAATAATAATAATAATAATAATAATAATAATAATAATAATAATAATAATAATACAGAAAGCTTGCGGGAAACTGTTCGATTGACAAGGGGAATCGAACAGTTTCCCGAAAGCTTTCTGTACAGATTTATCTTTAAATATATGTACATATACGTAACTGTGGATTTGTAATTTTTCCACCCATCATTAAACTGCATTTAGAGAGAAATTTGCTCCCTTGAAAGCATCCTTTGCACTGCAGGATCTCTTAAAAAACCACGTAGTCTTCTAACAACCATGTATCGCCGTTCATGGATGTATGACTAAGTTGCCTTCGTTACCATCTTAGAGACTGTAACTGGACTTTGGTTGCACCCATCAGGTTCTGGTTTCTTTACTGATCAATATCAACAACATTAGGTTTCAGTGACCTGTCGGACTTGACGTCAGTAAATAGAACAAAGGAAATGCCTCCTCAATTAATAAGATTCCTACGTAAAGGTGGTTTATCATTAAAAGCTCTTTCGATCAGATAGTCTTTGCCAACATTACAACGAAAACAACTGTTATTGCTAGGCGTATTATCGGTAATATTTTATCTATCAATAATACACTGAAGGAAACGTTAGCAGTTCAATTTAAAAGATCATTAACCTCGGCCACTTTACAGTAGTGTGACATAAGAATTGTCATTTCCGTGACGGCAATCGTGTTCAGCTTGAGAAATAGTACAGATCCGTTATAAATCTCACAATCATCAAGTTTTTTCTGTTGCTGTTGAGAAAAATCCGCTTCATTCTGGCTTTGTAGCCTACTTTGTCTTCCTGGTTCATCTGCTCCACCAAGTGAACCCCAATCCTTTGACAGTGACAGAATAGAGTTCTCTTGAATATCTTATTCTTGTCATAAGAGTTTTTGGACAACTGCGTCTTTCATTTCTTCATGAACGCCTCAGAAAACACATTTTTCTTTCCACGGGCTTTAAAATGAGTGTCTGTTTTAAGAAGACCCTGATATCAAGTAGCTGGTTATTATACGCAGAATTCATAGGGCCTATTATGTTGCGTACTTTTTCCTTCCAAATGTCGTATCGCTTTGCGTACGACGCTCACTTTGCCACAGAATAGTTATTAGGAATCTGACCAGGACCAAGTGATTCCTTTGTAGCAATTAGTTCATATCAATAATACTCTTCGAATTCGAAGTAATTACGAAATGAAAAATAGTATCCAGAATGAGAACAAGTATTGTAGAGCTCTCAATTCATGCCTGAAGTTAATGTGATGGAAGAACAGCTGTTTTCACGGCGTAATCGAGCGTAAAAATCTTTTGTTATGATGCTGTTATATAAGTACTAACCGTAAAGGGATGATAGATAAAAAAAAAAAAAACGAGAACGTGTTGTAGAATTGTAGAAAACAATGGACAGACCGTCTATCACAGCTTAGTGTCACGGTTTTAGGCATAACAAAAGAAGCAAAAGGTGTTAACAAAATGGCGTTTGACGAATATGAAAGAAACGAAAACCAACGGCAACTCCAGACGCCTGGGACTGATCCCTCCAATCCTCCATGTTGATTATCCGATAGACCAAAGAAACTGGTGCTAAGAACGAAAAGGTCATCGCCGCTGAGGTTCATGACGCATTCGGTGAGTGAACTTACCTGTAAAGCGGATAAATGTGTCGATGAACACGTAAACGGCTTATGTTACTTTATATATATGTAGTTTGCAGTCACATTCTGAAGTGACCACGAGGCTGATGCAAATCTCATTATTCTGGCGTCTGTGCGTGATCTGCCTGTCTGTTTTTATGGCATTTATCAGTCATTTGGATGACTGATTATGCATACTAAATTATATATATATATATATATATATATATATATATATATATATATGTGTGTGTGTGTGTGTGTGTGTGTGTGTGTGTGTGTGTGTTTGTTTTTATCTATTTATATGTGAGTGTGCGTGTATAATTATATAGTTATGCAAATACGTACAAGCAACCTGCAAAGTGATCGACAAAATGCAAGCGTTCTTGCAGTTTTGCCAAAAAAAAGTCATCAGAGAAAAAGGAAGAAAGAAAATTTCCTCGTTATTCCGTGAGGGCTTTTGCGTGTCATCTCAGGGATTCAAAGATGACCTCCCCGCCCCCGAGATAATCGTTGCGGGAAAAGTTCTGGATGGATCATAATAAACCAATAAAAAGTTATTTATGGACATAATTCTGGATGTATTATCATATAACATTCAAAAGTCATTTCCATAAGATGAGCAGATGTATCAATCTGGGAAAACTTGATCGTTGAGGCTGCAGCCTAAAATTCGGATAGTTTCTCCAAGCCTCTCTTCTGTCTGAAAAGGCTGTTTATCTTGATGCGGAGGAAGACGAGCATACAAAGTTTCACATTTTAAAACAAACTGCAACAACAACGCGACTTAGATGATTAGTTCTTGCCGTTCAGTGTGTAAAATGGCCGCACAACAGAATTGCCGTCACGTACCTCCTCGCAAAATACCCAAGAGACAGAACCTGAGCCCCATCTTTGAGGAAAACTGAGAAACGGGGGTATAAAATGGTATGTCTTGAATTATCAGCTTTACTCTAATGGAAAAGAAGAAAGTTCCAGAGAAGGGAAACAAACCTGAGGCTTCACGAGGAACAGACTAAAGAAATCTATAACGAATATGAAAAGAACTGCTCTTCACAAGTGTAACTTATGCACACACGTACGAGGGCCAAGCAAAGTAGGAATTCTTTGTTTTCGTACATAACGGAATAAATTAAAAATCGTCAGCAGGAATGGTTTGGAAGAAATGGAAAACCTTCAATGTCAGTTCATTCTTGATCCTCTGCCAACTCTTAAAATAAATGTTGACCTAGTAACCCATTCCAAAGTAATCGCAAGAACATTGAGATATCATTTTCCCAAACTACCTAGATGTTCAACCATTCTCCATAATTTCAGGATATTCGTAATGCCCCGATTTTTCTCGTTCGTGGTGAGAATAATCTAGACTTCTAGAGTCTTATAATCCAAAATTTACTTTAAGAAGACTGAAAGATGTCATGAAGATCTACCCACAATTTTATTTTGGAATTGGTCAGTACCCCAGAGTGTGATCGCTCTGATAGTAAGTACTCTGTTGAGCACCTTTTGCTACTCTGTTGCAGATATGACCATTTCAACAGGATGTTTAATGTAGATGGTAAAAATGGCACAGCAAATAGAAACGACAATGTAGATAGTTTACCATGTGGGTCACCCACAAGATGCCAAGATTTTCAACGAAGCAACGAATTTGATATTTTTGCTACAGCCAAAATCTCATTCATTTGTTTACTGTATTTATTCTGATAGACAAATTCTAAGCTCGCTGATGCCAAACAGAAAGTCTAATTGAACAAGACGCTGAATAACCGAGATAGCTTCCAGAGCTTGGCTTCATGATCTAAGCCCCATATTCACTCACTCAGTTAACTAGGTCATGCAGTAAATAGTAAGCAGCTACTGATTTCCCATTGAAGGGAATAAAGAAAACAAAGATGAGACTGAAAATGGAAATATACGCAACTCGGGTAAATCAAGAAACAAACAGAAATGAAAGGGACAAAAAATAACTGAAACTTAATTATCATCGAAAAAAGTCTCTTTTAGTCTGTAAATCCAGCAACTCCTCTGGCCAGGGATAGTGGCTTCCAAGGTCTAGAGAGTATAGGGCCCAATACTCTATAGACCTTGGTGGCTTCAGGGCAAGACGTGGGTACTCACC
>NC_061100.1:115774164-115776664 GCF_015104395.2 Macrobrachium nipponense
GTATATAAAGCCGACAAGATGACAATGATGTCAGGACTATATAAGCAAGCAGCTGGAGCCTGAAGGCAGGAGATTTCATAAACAAAATTATTTTTTTTAAATTACATATTTCGTTAAGGAAGAGGTCCAGTATTGATAGTTGATTGCCTCACACTACATCTCTTTTCAGAAAACTTCAGGTTTAGGACGCTTCTTTTGGCTCCGCACTAAACTTTAGCAAAACATTCGTCGGATGAATATCATTGATCATAAACGTATACACAACTTCGTAACTGGACAAGAGGAGCTATCACACTTGTGTGCAGTAGGATCAACAAGGAAGGTTTCAGAGTCCTAAACGTAAAAACAGTGCTCGTCTTTAAAAGTTTCCTGTGGACAAAAGAATCTGTTCTTTCCCTCTTCACTGACTGGAACATATTTAGGAATCTTTGGTTAATGTATTACACCGACTTTGGTCTGCTTGAGGTTTTCGATTCTCAAAAAAATGAAAAAGAAAAAAAATTGATTTAGGCTGATAGAAAACTGATTCAATAAGACTTGCAACAACAATAGCAACAGCGAAAGCAACAACAACAGCAACAACAACAACAACAATAATAATAATAATAATAATAATAATAATAATAATAATAATAATAATAATAATAATAATAATAATAAATACTGTATCGCAGTCTCCAAATCAAGTTAGATTTCACTTGCAAATGAGATTTTAACTGAGCATATCATTATATAAAAGGTGCAACATGTATCAATCTCCACTTCTTGAATTCAAGCAACAAAACATGATCTGGCATATTTTCGAGACAGGTGTTACCACATGTTTTTACCAAGAGTATAGTTTTGAAAAAGATAGTATTCTGAGTCATTTACGTCAAAAGGACAGGGACAGCGAATACAATAGACATGGTCTGTTCTACGTAAAAGAACAAATAACAGAAAACGGAGGCTGTCAGTCAGGAGTTCAGGTAATGGAAATCGAATGCAAATTTCTCTCTCTCTCTCTCTCTCTCTCTCTCTCTCTCTCTCTCTCACACACACACACACACACACACACACACATTTTTACGAATTTGTTGATGTCAGTGTTATTGTTGATTGTCAAAAAAATGTCCCTTGTTCTACTAATATCAATGTTCAGTAAAGAACAGCGATTTTACGACTCTGGGGAATAATGATAATAAAATCAGTTAATAAATAAGGAAACGAATTTCCAACACAACAGGTGACACGACCACAACAACAACAAAATTAATCTTAGTCTCTTGACAAACACAAACATTATTCTCTCTACCTCTCCTTTGACAACCAACACATATCCATCTGTTTCCTGCCGGTGGTGCAGAGAATGTGGATAAAGATGGATCGAGCAGAGTTCAAAGAGACATTAATTTACTAAAATGAAAGTTGTCATTATTTTAGGTATATTATATTGGAGGTGTTCATAACAAATTTTTTCCAAAGGTGCTGGAAAGCCGTTTATGATTAGAAACAATTTGAAAAATACGTGCAAGATGGATACTGTAAGAGGATTTATAGCAACAACACAACAACTGCAATAATAATAATAATAATAATAATAATAATAATAATAATAATAATAATAATAATAATACATAGGGGACCTTTAAATGGGAGAAGAGAAAAGTAGGAAGCAGGAAGAGGATTAACAAAGTTAGTAAAAGTTATAAAAATGTTACAGACGATGACTGCATGCTATGCAGAAGCATCGATCGAGGCGAGAAATGAGAATAAGGGAAAATTGAAGAAATGTGAAGGTAGGCTAAGCAACTCATGTTAATAATAATGATGATAATTTAAAGATAATCATATTCAAGCGTGTTGAGGCCTTTGGTTCCCTTAAAGAAGATGGATGAAGACTGATGTGAGGGGCAGGCGTAAAATTCATTTGTCTTAAGCCGAACAGAGAACATCGAAGGAAGAATTGGACTCTCAGGGAGGCTGTAGGATTGGAAAGAAAGAGCACAAATATCCTCAGGAGAGGAACATGGCTGGGTGCAAAAGGAAGTGAATGGCATTTGACTGCTGGGTCAGACGAACCCAGAGTTGTTGCTTACTCGGGGAGCAAGCCTGCAAACTACTTTGTTGTTGTTGTTTCTGGGATGGTAGAAAAGGTAGATGTAAGAGCCTAAAAATGTCTCAAATGAGCGTTTCGCGTTGAGTTAAAGATACAGGAATTTCAGGATAGGATATGTATGATTTATTTATTAGAATGAAAATGTAAAAAATGGATAATGTGCATGTTGAACAGTGCAGAAAAATTATATCTAATAAGATATAGCGTATTTATTTTAAATGTCGTTTGTGAAACAAGGCTAAGGTGATTGTAGATTTTAGTACTATTTAAGCTGAAAGTTATGAATATAATGTTTACAACTTAAGTTAGGAAGGTGGAACTCGGATCACGCCTTGTTTATATTAATGTTTTTCGTTTTTCCCATCTTAGCCGGTAGTTTTTATAAAATGATAATAATACAAT
>NC_061100.1:115781664-115804164 GCF_015104395.2 Macrobrachium nipponense
TGGATGAGGCTGCTAGCCAAACGGATTTTTTCGAGATCCCAATACACACTAGTATCCACTTAGAGCTGGGTGGACTGGTGGGTTGCAGGGAAAACTAACCACAGAGGTAGGTAATGGAGTTAAGCTTTATTATTGTGGGTCAAAGATAGGAATAAACGGAGTAGTCACTAGTGAGTAGACAAATTCAAGTGGTGCGAGCGACGAGAGTTCGTGGTAGGCTTGTAACAGTAGCGTTGCTAGTAGACGATGACATTTTCAATATAATTTTAGTATATTCATCCCCTATGGACTTCCAGGAGCAGGGAAGGAAAGACTTAAGGATGGTGAAGGATGGAGAGAAAATAAGTATAAATGATAGAATTGGAAAGCATAGAAATAGATATGAAGATGTTCGTGTTCATGGGAGCCATGAATTTAGAGTAGGTAATGAAGATGGAGAGTCTGTACTGGAAATGTCACCGAGTTTCGAATTAGTCCGTATGAACACCTAGTTTGCGAAGAGTGATCGTCATTTTGTGACGTATGAGACGTCTCGGAATACAGAGCCAAACAGATTACCTTGTTAGGATGGAAGACAGAAACAGTGTAGTGAATTGTAAGGTAGTTCTTAGTGAGGCATGCGTGAATCAACAAGGGTGCCAGTGATGGATATCAAGGTAAGGAAAAGATAACCCGAGAAGAGTTTGAGAGATCAAGAATTAGAATAAGCAATCATAAAGGAGAACAATGTCAAGGGAAACACGCATGCAAAAGAAAAACATGGTTCAGAAGTAAATTTGAGAGGAGTTGGTAGAGTAGAAAATATTTAGAATGATTGAAAATGTGTGAAAACACGTATGCAGAGGAAGCAGTTGGGTGAACAACTGGTTATGAATAATGAGAGTCCAATAGGGAAGAAAACTGGTTGCAGAGTAGGCAGGTACAAGATTCAGTTAGGGGAAAGTCCAGGGATTTCAAGGGATTCAAAAGTTTGAGTATAAAGTGATAATGGTCGTCATTGTCTCAATTTTTCCATGGAGACACTCAGTGTTAGGAGAAATTGCTCAATGTTATATATAAATATGTGGGCGTGTACGTGCGTGTGACCATCTTACACTTGTTGGAAAATTGCCATAAAATGACTGTTCAGGCTTATGTACTACAATTGCCATCTTCCTTGCATTAGGATCTCAAATATAACGTAGAACCAGAGCTATGATGCGTCTTTTGACAGACTGTTATAATATAACCATGATTTGAGCCTTGAAATATATTTAACATTGCAAAAGCGTAGGTAGGAATGATGAATGTTATATAAAAGCAATTGCCAGGCTGATTTACGTAAATTTATTTGCATGTACAAATGGAAACTTCGGTGTTTCGTAAAAACTAATGCCTTACTTAGTTAGTTCAGTTAAATTCCACTGAGACACCCGTGTATTCGAGAGAAAGAATATATTTATGGTTTCTCTTTTAAGTCTTATAATTCTCTTCTGTTTTAATGTAAGTTATGTGTGTAAATGAAAGAATTTACTAGTCTTGAAAAAAGGAACATGTAATGTTGTTGCGCTGTTGCATACCGAAGTGAGCTATGATAGCTGACTCAGTACTAAATGTGTTCAGAGATTTTTCTTGTCATTGCTCCTTAAATAAAGCAATACGACAACAATTGCGCTTACATAGAACTGGTATTGCTGTAAGTTATGTAACGTGTACAGAATTATAAATACACACACACACACACACACACACACACACACACACACATATATATATATTATATATAATATATATATATATATGTGTGTGTGTGTGTGTGTGTGTGTGTATGTGTGTGTGTGTGTGTGTGTGTGTGTGTGTGTGTGTGTGTGTGTAAATAAAGGTATAAGCCATGAAGGAAAAATAAACAACGTTTATCTGCTGAGTATAGGACGTCGAGTCGAAAGATCTTGCGGAAACTCCGTTGTTTATTTTTCTTCGTGGCTTATACCTTTATTTATGGATTTATCACGTTCCAAACTTTCGTGATTCAGTTATACATATGTGTGTGTGTGTATACGTATGTATGTATATAGGGGGAGAAAACGAGAGAGAAAGAAAGAGAGAGAGATGGGGAGGGGGAGACTTAAAACCCATCTGATTTAATGAATTTTGATCTTAATTTAATTACTGGATGGCGTGACTGTTAAAGGAAGCCGACATGAAACCACAGTGAGAGAAACAATGCTGTCTAACGATCCTAAGGACAGGAGAACAGGGCTAATAAAGATGGCCTAAGCTATAAAACAGGTTCTCGTGAAGGATTCGCTGAAGCACAACAGCTCCGGTCTTAAATTTCAAAGGGCCTTGTGCTTGGTCACATGGGATTCCCTTCCAGTGAACGAATTCCACTCATTTGAAGTTGAATTATTGGCACAGCTGTGTAAGTAATACACTTGTGTTTTCCTATGTGTTCACAAAATATAATGAAATGTTAGATAATATAATAAAAACTTGGTGCATCGTCAGCAAATGAAATTAGAGGCCATTACAAAACGCAACTGATATACGTCCCGGTAATGATAGAGGTAGTGAATTTCGTCTAAGATACTGGTCTTAATAGGCTGTCTCGCCTAAGGCTTTAAGCGCGCGCTTGACTTGTACTTGATTTTGGAACAAATTATACCTGAAATGTGGAAGGTGTGGAAGTTCCAATTCTTGCGTTACAACGATATACACCTGTAGATCATTCATGGACATACAGAATATACCTAGCATTAATACTTGCGTCGTTGTTCACTTATCTTTACTTGAGATTTCCTTTGTATGATAAAACAAGCGCCATAGTTTCGCTCCTCAGTCAGCATCATATGTAAGTATTGAAGGGCGTGGTCCACTTCCACTGAGGAGCAGCTTAAGGAAACGGATAATTATGAAGTACCCGTTAAACTTTTTACAGGCAAATTCTGGCTAAAGTCATTTGAGAAAAGAAAACCCACAGTCATGCTTAAAGAAACATCAGCATAATATAATACTCCGTTCTTGGAAAGTGGGAATAAGTTTGTTTTGCTTCCCTTTGTCGCAAGCACATGATATTGTTTAGGTAAACAATTAAACACTCTCTTCTTTCAGTTATACTCCCTCAGGTTAAAAAATAAAGACGGGCAGATGTCTTGTGAACAAAACTTTGTAGGTTTGTTTTAAAACTTGTTTTCCTTGTTCTAACTTCAATCAGTCTACGAAATGCATTGGTAAAACCTGTGTCCACCAGCCCATCAGAGATGCTTTGCATTTGCCAGTCCTATGTGAAAACAAATATCTCTGCTGCAGGTGTGAAAAGTTACATTCAATATATCGTACCATACTCCATCAATAGAGCTTTTGCAATCCACTTGATTTAGATAAGAACTGTTAAGGGAAATTTTGTCATACACAGTAGACCTGAAGAAAATTTTTAGTTACATTACCGTTAAACGCCGGAATCTAATCAGTTCATGAGCTAAAGCACCATTAAGAAAGAATCTTATAGATGACATCTGTCTTTTAACCTAAAACCTCTACGGGGAAAACCACGGGTAAATCAGCTCCCTAGACTAGCCAGTTTAAATCACTCGTAGTTCACGAAATTAAAATGTTAGCTGTTTATCTGTAGCAAAATTCGAATCGTCTTTATAGTTCAAGTCCAAAATATGCGGCCTTAAGTTCGTATTTCAATATGATTTACATCATGAAAATGTTTTCCAATAATTTTGCGCGCAGCCAATTAGTACAGGTCAGCAAGGCTACAGCTTCAGCTTCCAGAAGCACAGCCACATCTGTCATTAGGTTGTATAACTTAAAACAAAATCAGGCTAACAGATTATAACTTCGCATCTACCCTTGTACTGTAATCACAGAATTAAGTTCAACTCAACTTCCCTTGGTTTCACAGAGCTTCAGTAAATCATAAAAATTTCTTGTACAAAAATAAAGCCAAAATGTAAGTCTTCTATTTTGTTTTCATGTCGAAAACAGAAATACGAGCTAGTTCTATTATCTATCCATAATAATGACAGGTAAAGAAATATTTCTTTGTTAGCGACTCGAATCAAGAAAAGAACTAAAATATAAAGGAACACTTTTCTACTTTTCTTCCACTTTGGTCGCAGACTGGTTCTTTGGAAGATGACGATGATAATGGCAATCATTATGGACTAGAAAAAAAGACCAGAGCTTGAAGTAGACAGACTTATATAAGTTAAGTATACCCCTTATCGTCCTTTTCTTAAAGAGCATACTTCAGCAATCACACTGTGATAACGATCGATTCGGGCTTCATCAGTCCATTGGTCATTCCAAGAATTCGCCTGCCACGACGAATGACTTTTACAGTTACGTCGTCTGATTGGTAGAAAGTTAAAGTTTTCGGTGATCCGTTAAGCAAAAAGACCACTGATAATTCGGAGATCACAGAAAAAAATGAATAGAAAATAAAGATCCATTGTCTTGGAGAAAAATTAAGCATGCATTGCATTGTATAGGTCTAGCTTTTCATTCAGTAAAGCACTCCTGTTGCATAACATCGTTGCGTGAAAGTTTGCTTTCCCTTTTCTTTCAATATCAAAGACGACGAGAAAAATTGAAAGTGGTCACTGAACGCTCATAAACAAGTGACACACACACACACAGACACAGAGAGAGAGAGAGAGAGAGAGAGAGAGAGAGAGAGAGAGAGAGAGAAACTTATGAATATCTAATAAATGGTTCCATCCTGGCAGGGTGGGAGGAGGCTTAGTAAAATCCTCCCTTTTTGAAGTATGATTTATGTGCAATGAGGCGGGAAGGAGAGAGAGAAGCAACGAGGTATCATAAAATACAGTGACGAAAAGAAAACAGTAGGCAACGAAATAGTAGATAGACAGATAGACAGACAGATAGATAGGCTGACGGGTGCACAGGAAAAGAGCCAAGCAAGCAATGGGGTAAGAGAGAGAGAGAGAGAGAGAGAGAGAGAGGGAGAGAGAGAGAGAGAGAGAATTACAAAGAGTTACTAGGATTAGGATGTCTCAAAGACTTATTAGTCAGAGAGAGAGAGAGAGAGAGAGAGAGAGAGAGAGAGAGAGACAATGAGATAGAAAAAGAGAGATAGAATATAGCAAGCATTATGATGAAGAGCAGAGATAAAAAAAGCATGAGACAACATGGTAAGACAAGAGAGAGAGAGAGAAGGAGAGTGAGAGAAAGAGAGGGAGGGAGAGAGAGAGGTGTTCAGGAATTCCATAGTTTCTGTGACTATGCTTTTCATTGAACTATACTTACAAAGTAATAAATAGCAATCTTTTGTTTTTATGGCAAGTCATTTTTTTGTATATTTTTTTTATTAAACAATATCATTCTTTAGTAGTAGGAAATATAAGAGTGATGATAGGAATATGATATAGTCCACCATATTTGTAAGTGATTCAAAGTCAGTAATTTGAATGACATCTAATCGGGGAGAAGGGCATTGACCGCATACCCAATTTTTCTTCTTAATACAACTAAATAACATTTTCAAGTATTTCATCTTGAATATACCTATATATGCAATGACATTTATAGAAGAAAAGGTCCAGTTTTGGGGGAAAAGGACCCCCCGCCAACCCAACCCCATAAAAAACTCTGGCTACGGGCATGCAGGGATACCATAACTTGGAAGGAAGGACAGAAAGGAAGGAATGATGCAGCAAGCAATGTGGTGAGAGACAGGCAGACAGACAGAACATAACAAGCAACGACTTGAAAGAAAGGGCAAAAAGGGCAGACTGAGGGAATAAATGTAGCTAGCAGTGTGGAGACAGAGACAGAGAGAGAGAGAGAGAGAGAGAGAGAGAGAGAGAGAGAGAGAGAGAGAAATACCTGTTTCTGCCTCGCCAATGAATTCCCATATCCTGGAGTGCTTGCCCTCGTAAAATCGTTTATGATTCTATTCAATGTAATCGCTATAGGATGTTCCACGTGTTTGTACAGAGCTCTGGCTCATCCATTTTGACCTTTGCCTGGTCACAAATATGGTGCCAGACAGTGCGGTATGTTGCGAACAAACCCTCTATACTTGCGGTTGCCGTTGCCATAACTACAGTCCAGCAAAAGTGGCGGGGCAGCAGTTTTGAGGTGTTGTAACATCGTTTCCCCCGAATATTTTCTGTTTTTGCTTCCTTACAGAAATATTTTTCTCACATACGTTGTTCTTCCAAGAGAGTAACCTCCCAGACCCTTTCCTAAATCACTACTGACCGCTGTTTTCGTCTCGATCTTTACTTTTACTAATTTGTCGTATCAGAAGACAATAGCTGCGAAAGAGCGGCCATGTGATCATGATAAGCCTATTTTTTCCATTCTCCTGACAATGTGACGTACATAAACTGAGTATCTCTTTCAGAGTTTTTAAACAGAAACTAGTCAGATGTTCCACTACATTATTTGTTTTGCTTTCAAAAGCCCACATCCGACTGGAAATGTCATGTCAGGCTGTTTTATGGGTTAACACAGATCTCTCACGTTCACAGATATATATATATATATATATATATATATATATATATATATATATATATATATATATATATATGTATATGTATATATATATGTATGTATGTATGTATATATGTATATAAGGGTTCAATAATTTATGCCGCTACACAGTTTTTAAAAAACAGACTAGCCACTTTGGAGCCAGGGAGCCCCCAAGTCTTTAGTGGAGCCCCTAGGCTTAACGTAATTAGCCTATAGAGTAATCCATCACTGCGCCTAGCTGTCGAGCTTCCCATTTCCACAGGGCCAGAGGGCCTTCATTCCTCACACCGTTGGACTGTGGAACAATCTCCCTCGGGATGTTGTGTGCAAGCGAAGATGCAATGCATTACTACCCTAAAACCATTCATCTTGCATTTTGATCATTTATTTATTTTCTTAATTATTTTTCTATGAAATTTATTAATTTGTACATATTTTTTTTATTCCCTAATAACTGATCTCATCTTTCTGCATTTCTTCCCATTGCTTTCTGTTAATTCTTTCTAATGAAAACATTCTTTGGAAGATTTTGAATTTCAAGTCAATAGCAACTGTAGGCTTGTTCCGAATTAATAGGGTTCATCTTCCGAATAATACAAAAATAATAATAATAAAAATAAGTGCGGTTATAGCTCAGGTGTCTGACCTAAAGACGACGGAACCGGGTGCTGGCGAGAGCCCGAAGAAGGAAGGTTAATAGGCTTACAAAACTTTTCAGCCGTATAGCTGTGAATGAAAACATTTTGTATTGCATCACAAGTAAAATACTGTGGGTTTCATTCCTCAGTTGAATATGTACACGGATGTAAAGCAGCTAATTATTATTAATATTATAAAACACTCATAGTAGGTACCATGAGTCTTGAAATGGAGAAACAAATCTGCAGGTATGTATGGCTACGAAAATAGATTGAAAATGGGAATCGAACAGTTCCCCGAAAGCTTTCTGTCCAGATTTATCTTTAAATATATGCACATATACGTAACTGTGGATTTGTTTCTCCCTTAATATTATAAATATGCTCACGTTCTTATAGAGCAAACAAAAAATTCGTGGACTGCATTAACACCAATATACTCCAATTACATGCATTGTCTCTTTACTCTTGGATTCTGATGCCTGCGCCTTTGCGCTGCTGCAGAGATTTCGTCATCCAAGTCCTAAAGTTTTGATATTTAACTATAGCCTACTTTTAGAGCTTAGCTGTCGTGAATTTGCAACGGATGCCTCCAGTAAATGAGTCTATAATGGTCATGACAGTAATAAGAAAATCTGTATAGGTAGCGTGCCATTTGGTATATATCTTGATCATTTTCCGTGAGTTTAATTTTTAACAAAACGTCAACAAGCATGAGTCTGCCGAAGGATCGGTCACAAATGATAATATAAAACTCTCTCTCTCTCTCTCTCTCTCTCTCTCTCTCTCTCTCTCTCTCTCACACACACACACACACACACACACACACAAACATACTCAGAAAAATTACCAATGTGCATGATGTTAGCCACACTGTTAAAAAGAAAAAAACCGTAGCCAAAGATGTGCAGCGCCTACTGTATAATGGTAAGCTTCCGAAGCCAAGCATGGCATTGACATTAGGTTACTTCATTTTGATTATCATAATGGACTGCCTTTATTTAGCATTTGCTTTCAGGCAGTTCTTGTGGACAAGAGCCTCTTCTTGCATTAGGCAAGCGCAGTCTAACAATCAGCAATAAGCACTTTATAGTTTGCTTATGTGTATGCGTCATAATATTCAAACCGAAAGCTAGATTCTTATAAACAATTCAAAGTGATTTTCACATTCCTTAGGCATAGCAAAATTATTATCATTATTATCATCATCGGTGTCTCCAACTTTATTGTCGGCTGAGGATAAACAAAGGAATGAGTGATTCACACCGGCAAGGAGAAAGTTAACTCCTGTCAAGTTGGCTCTTTACCAACATACTGCTTCTATTGTCCTTAGAGCAGTGAGGCGATTGTGTGAAAATGCCTAGTACTAGTCCTGTTATCATCATCACATCTACCCTTCTGCTTGTTTGCCATAACTATAAATATTTCCAACTCAGTTTTTACACGCTTGAACCCTTGTAGTACTCACCCCCGATTTTCTTAACGATAAGTGACGCCAAGTCCGGACGGTAGCTTATGACTGCGAGCAAGCGCTTGGTGCATCGGGATCTGCAAAAACATGCACTCGGTGGTCCGAGAGAAATCTTTGGGACGTGCTTTGCGATCAGATAACTTCATACTCGAGCTGCTAGCCGTCTTCGGATGAACTCTCATGAAATATCGTTAGGTAACAGAGGATGAGAACGGTTACCGGAATGCCAACCTTACTGGTAGTCTCGCTGACATTGTTGTTCAGTGTCTGCAGTGTATACCTCGCCGCAGGTTAGACCAAGACCGAAAGAAGAGCTTGGCCAATGTATTCATAATTTTGCTGTCCCATCGTAGGATATCTCATTTCGTGGAAACACTAAGTTCATGAGGACATGCTGTCCAAATGGCAGTGTGTGTGTAACTAGATATCAGTAAGCCTTTCGATCCATATTAGCAGCCTAGTAATTTCCACTTCCCAATATTCACAAGAGATATTTAATATTGAAAATTCAGTTAACGTTATAAATTCTGTCCTAAGCAGAGGCGTCCTTGAAGGCATATAAACGGATTCGAGACGGTATCATCGATAATTTAAGAATTCTATTGCTATTGGTTTGGATTCATAAGTCGAAACACACAAAGGTCTCGAACTTTCCACGTAATATTTACCAACGAACCATGTCTCTTTGGCCAAGCTCCCCTCAGTGCTCTTCTTATCTAACTCCTCAGAATTCACTGGGTGTAGTGGCTTTTGGAAAAATGCTACCTGGAATGTAGAGGCTGAGGATGAAGGTCAGTTTATATAAGTTTGATAGGAGAAGCATACACATTTAACAGATCTGACGTCCTATGAGGACCAATCCTTTTGCTTTAGAAAACATTGACAGATTTCCTTACATGAATATCGTATTTATTTCTCTGGCTGCATCAACTACCTTGTGTTGCATTAGTAAGGCAGGAAGACGAAGTGGCTTTAGTGGTAATTCAGACTCACGATATTCAGGAAAGGAAAAGTGAGTAAGATTTTGAATGCATTAGTGATGATAATAGTTAAAGCAAAAAAGATGGTAAACTTTAGCATTAGGTAATTAACAATTAAAGGAATAATATGCCATAGTAGCTACTTGATCCAGATCATCATCTGATTCCTGAAGGAATGATGATAAATTACAATCTCAGACAATCTGCGAGGGTACAAAATACTCAATTAAGTACATTTCCTTGTGACAAAGTATCATCATGGGGTTTTTCTTAGGTTTAAAAATTTCAAGAAAGAAACCTAGTTTTCTCAAAGGCGGAAAAAGAAAACCTCACTCAGCGATCACGATTTGGGCAGCAATCGTAACGTAGTACTACGTGTTAATCTGAGTTAATGCTTGGTTAAAATTGAGTGTTTGCCTTTTATCATATTTCATATCATATGATCGTTAAATATCTTTTGAAAAGGGGAATGCTTACGTCATCCAATTAGTCCGTAATACGCGGTTCTCTTATAATGAAACTCTTGAAACTTCATCTCAGGAGACCCGATCGAATCTCTCGACAAACCGGTAATTATCATCCCGTCTTCGCCATTACCGATCTTCCTCGGCGGGTTCCACCTCAGGAGTAACATGTCAACAGATATAGCGTCAGGGCAGGGCCAAAGGCGTTGCCACTGAGGTCACAAATATGGCAACCTTCAGGGTATTCGTGACTGTGCTCTTACGGCCTGGCATAGAATTGTCAATCGGGAAAAGAAGCGAGATTTGCGAAGGAGAGTCGACTCCTTTTCCGGAGTTGTCGCTTCAGCGGAGTTTGTGAGTGGGTGGAACGTCTTCCATTTTTAGAGGATGGGTCAGACAGCCTCTGATAACCTAGAGTGCGAAGGAAAATGCAGTGACACTTCGAGAAATGGTAGTTGGTGGGATGTGGGTTCGTTCGTGCGTTCGGTGGTCTTCGACTCATCCCTCCTACTTACGTTCTATATAGTAAGGAATGCTGGACGGCTGAGATTTACCTGGTGCTATTTTCTCATGTATGTGATATTCTGAGCTTTCTTGATCTAAAAAATTATTTTTTCTTCATTTTGCTAATTCTTTCCGCATGTCTACCCTTCAGTTTTGCAACAGGAACAATACGTCGTTTATCAATTTCAAGTTAGATTTCACTTGTGATCGTTTGTGCCGAGCCAGACGGCTTTACTTTGCCATAAGCAGTTATTTATGGATAAATGCCATTTTACAGCATTGCCCATCTGCCACAACATCTCACAGAATTGTGCGTTTTATTTCTTGTTACCATTTATCTCATTCATATTTCCACCTAGTATTTCGATTTTGACGCCACCTATACATTCACAAGGAAGATAAAACTCCGCTTGATGGGCCATCTTCAAAGAATGGATGATAGTGGAATTCAGAAACAAATGTTTGGAGAAATACAAGGAGATACAAAGCGCTCGTTACTTTATGTATTGTTCGATTAAGTTTGACTTTCAGTCTATCGAGGCGAAATAAATGATTGGTAAGAAAGAGCCCAAGGTCCAGTCTCTTGAGGAAACCGTTTTGTTAAAGAGAGAAGCTAGGTAAAGAGAGGCCTGTCAATCAGCATAATATCTTGCACACCATGACCAAGTGTGCTCGATGAAACCATCCACTTACATATAGCTTTCAGGTTAAAGCGACCATGTTCTCTTTTGGCAAGGAGAACAATTATTTCTAGCAAGCCTGCATACGTGTTCATTTCGCCTCTTCAAAGGTTACAGTCATCTAGCAAGGCCGGGTGCGTAAGTTCCAGATAAAGTAAACAATATTAGTTAGCCACATTAAGAATGTCTACTTCACTTATCATCTTCAGCAAAGGCAAATACTTTTATGAAATAAAATTGTAGATTTGTATAGTATTTGATATCTCAGAAAAAAATGTGTATAAAAGTAAGTTCGTACCTTTAACTCTAGAACATAGATAATAAGTTTATCATGCAAACTGGAGCAAGTATGGGACTTGTTTGATATAGCAGCAATTTCAAGTAAATGGACTAACTGAGATTTTTTTTTAAATAGTCTTACCAATTCAAAATTAATCTTTGAATCTAATCATATGGAAGCGAATTTAATTCTTGAACGTAGATTAGCCGACTACTGAGCCATAGTCTATCACAACATTAATCTTACCCTTCAAATTTAAAGAGGTAGTTCGCATAATGCTTTCAACTCGTTTCACTCTAATATTATGGCAACCCAAGAAAATTTATCCGTATAACGCTTAGACTGAGTCAGTAGTGATCTTGACACCAAATTACTTAATAAGGAATCTGCCTGGCGCTCTACGGGAAATGTTGGGATAAGATCTTTGAAGATTTTTTCTAAAAGTTAATTTGTTCTCGAGTTTGATTAGAATAAGCGTCTGAAGACATCGACTGGGTAGTGGATACGTTCGTGAGGACATTGAACTAGTAGGATGTTAGCAAAAAGTTATGAATATTGTTATTATTCAGAAATATTTACTGAATATAACTAATGAATCAACTAACAATATGAAGTTTTACGGAAATATTTCCTCCATCTGCGTCTCTTTTGTCTGTCTGCCTGTCCGCTGGTATCTCTCTCTCTCTCTCTCTCTCTCTCCCTAGGGAATTTATGCCGTCAGGTCACCTCACCTAACGTGGTGTACTGTAGGAACTATTAAAAGTTGTTTGCCACTTCCCTTCGGCCCCTAGCTGCACCCACTTATCAACCTTTTACTTTACCTCTCTGTTCCCACTCCTTTCTTCCCTCTTGCTGTCCAACCACTCCAACTGCCTTTTTCACTTTACTTGACATTTTAGCCAAATTTTCATAAATCAATCCCCACCTCTCTCTCTCTCTCTCTCTCTCTCTCTCTCTGAAGCAACGGTGAAAAATGAGGGTGTTGGCATATGTAGGAATATTTGATTTACGATCTTCTCCAATTTCAGGACAACTTTGAATTCGGTACTCCAAGCCCGTGCGTTGTTCTTTGAAGTATTTAAAAAAACAAAACAAATGGGCTAACTTTTCCATATATATATAATATAATTATATATATATATATATATATATATATTATATCTGTGTGTGTGTGTAAATAAATTTTCGCCACTTATAGAAGTCGGGGTGTGTGTATGTATGTATGTATGCTGGTAGACGGGTGGCGGAAGGAGTGAAAGCCTTCAGAAAAAAAAAAAAACAGATTTTAGCTCTAATCTTTGATGACCTAAAACGGCGCATTTGTTTAGACGGGAATTTTCCCCTCCCAGTCCTAAGAATCGAGCCATTGGTAAGAGAAGATAGCGGCATTTCTGCCTCTGCCCTCGGGGTTGGGGGCGGGGGGGGGGGGGGGGGGGGATCCTGTAGTGGTTGTGAGCAAAGGCTACAACAACACACCCAAATGCCAACTGCGTCATAAGGATGACATGGATCTCGTTTTATAAGCGGCAGAGCAACCTGTCATTACCTATACCCACTGTCTACTCTCTCTCTCTCTCTCTCTCTCTCTCTCTCTCTCTCTCTCGTTTTGCACCTCTACATTCTTGTATTACTTGATTTGAGCATCGGTACTGGACTGAAATTATCGCCCAACTTGGGATATAACCATTCAGTTTTGTGTCCTAAATCTCAGTACCTACCAGTTTAATATATTTAGAGAAAAAATTCCCGCAGCCTACATAAGTCCGTAAGGTTGCTTGGAAATATTGAGAGAGAGAGAGAGAGAGAGAGAGAGAGAGAGAGAGAGAGAGAACTCTGGACGCTATCCTTGAATCTCTTTAAATGGGCAGGGAACCAACCCTTGCACGGCTGTTTGAATCTAAGTGGGTTGAGAGGCGCAAGTGAAAGTGAGATTTGCATATGAAGACGAACACGGAAAGAAATAAAAAGGAAATCCCCGTCTGAAGAAGAAGAGGACTTCCACAACCTTTAGACCCCTGTCGTTGTAACACGAGTTCAAAGACCCTTTTCGAAAATTTCTATAGTAGATTCACATCAACCGTGCATTTGATGTCTACACCAGTCCCTTACGACGCTCCTGATTGGCTGTCAATAACCCAAGCAAATGGCTGGAAACTCCGAGTCTCTTACGAGAGTTCACATAGGCAGGGTGTATGTTCCACCTCCCCTGAGGCATACTTTTGAAAGACGTATCCCTCAGGAGAGGTGGAACATAGATTCTACCCATGTGAACTCTCGAGAGAGACTGAGAGTTTCCAGTCCTGTGATTGACTTATCAACAGCCAATCAGGAGCATCGTAAGGGACTGGCCTAGATATCAAATGCATGGTTGATGTGATTCTACTATAGATCCAAGACATGGCGGTCGCTCGACAGCAGTTCCGTTTGCGAAGCTGAACCGTTTGTAGTAAGAGTAGAATGACATCACAACATACCCATTGTTATTTGTTACGAAAATGTTATTGCATGATCGTAAACTTCATGCTTCCTTCGTGAAGCACTAGGCCTATTATCAAAAGTCTCATTTAGTTTAATGGTTTTCGGCGGTGACAAACGTCAGCTTTGCACACACAAAAAAACCTGTTTAAATTAAATATGTGTTGATCGTCTTTTCATTATACGAATAAGTTTATGGAAGGTGCTTTTCATTTTCAAATAGTTTCAAATATATCAGATCCTGGACAATCCAAAATAGCTCTGCGACAAGTACAAACAAATAACAGACGGAGGGTAGATTGCGGCTGCAGAGTTATGGGACTACGTATTCTTGAATTGGTCGCTCCAGACAGATGCGCATTCTTGACACATGTCATCTGCCAACTTGCTTATGACAACAATTCCAGCTTTCATTCTCCCCATATTTCCTTCCATGTCTTTTGCCATACGATGAATGCTTACACTAATGGCCTTTATTAATCTCGACAGCAATGGTGCCCTGAGAGGGGTACTGTTGCTTAGGTACCCACAATGCATCTCTTGAAGCTATTTAGGAGGATGACAGTCATAACGTCAGTTATTCAAGATGTCCTTTCTACTAAGAAGAATTTATCTTTTTCTAATCATTGGTTTAGCCACATCAGCTCCTCAGGCATCCAACCGAGGAAGTGGTCATTAGTTATTTGTAACTTTTGCTACTATTCGTGTTTCGTATGTGATAAGATTCTCTTTACATTTTACGTCAGTGAAACGCTTTCCCACATTAAGAAGAAGCCCAGTGTTCAGGTCGTGCCTCTTTTGAAAAAAAGAAAGTATAATTAATTGCAAAAATGAAAAAAAAATTCTCAACGCCTTTCGTAAATTTAATATACCAGTTTTCCTTTGTATTTATGGGTCTGCAAATTGCTCTTCGGGTAAAAACTACTCTCATATCTCAGCTGTTTCTCTCAGCTGCTCAAATATTCTTGATCATCTCCCTCTACCCTTCACTAATCCTTCGTATTCAAAATCCTTTCCTCATTAGATATGTCGGGTTCTTGGTTCTGGAAAACGCTTGAAAGATTTTTAACTGTGTTCCTACTTCTGTCTTATTTCTACGTGCTTGTGGATGAACTGGCATCTTTGCTTTATATATATATATATATATATATATATATATATATATATATAATATATTATATATATATATATATATATATTTCTAAGATTTGGCTCTTGCTCTTACGCCCCTTTGTCAAAACCTTCACTAGTTCAAGCCAATCCTGAAAATCCCTTAACCATTCAAGGTATTTTCTCTTTTGTTCGTATATTTAGATATTTGAAACTACTGCTTCGAGATTTACTAAGAACCTTTATTCCTGTCTAACTGGTGCTTTGTCATCCGCTTTTGGAGAAAACAAGAATTTTGTTTTAATTGTCTCTGATATCTCTGTAGCATTAATACAGGATTGGATGCCGAACTACCTGATTATGAGCATATTTTGTTGTTTAAATTCATTATGCTATCTTTTTTTTTTTTTTTTTTTTTTTTGAGCAATGCCTGTTACTTTCGCTGTTCCTTGTGGTGTTCATCAAGGTGCATTTCTCTAGTCTCTTGTTTTTCCATCATTACTGATAACCGTCGTTTGTCTACCTCTACTCTTCTTCAGTCTCCTAATTTATTTTACTTCCACCTATTGACTGTTCGCATTTAGTCTTGAACTGCTATTTCTTCTTCTGACAGCTATAATCTAGAAAGTATATCTCTAGTTACGATTCAGTACGCTGATTAAGTTCATTACCTCCTAAACTTAGTTTATAGCTATTTCCCTGACTCCTCTCTCACCCAGTTCTTTGATGAATAATATTTAATCTTTAATTTTTACCAATATTTTGGATGTCGGAATTACATAAAATATATCTTCAAGACATCACATGGTTCAAGTAGTTAAATGTCTTTGTAAATTTTGGCATTTTGTTGAACCATCCCATATTTTACAACAGATTATTAAACTTTACAGTGACATTATGTGTACTGTTCTCATGTTATTGTCATTTTTCTCTAAAATGTCATTTGTTACTGAACGAAAACAAGGGTAACTAATCTGTTCAGTGACATTATTTCTTCCATAAATTTTCTATGGTAACCTCTCTTGCTCTTTTCTGCAAGTACCTCGTTTATCATTGTTCCACAGAGCTTAAGAACGCTTTCCCCCGCCACCCGCGCCCCCCACCCACCCTCCTCTGAGGCATCAATGTGACACCCATTAGGCCATCACATCCCAGATGTATCGAGACACCAGATAATTTATAATCAGTTAAGCTGTCAGTCCCGTATATTCCTTCTTGAGATCATCAAGCCTTGAAATGCCTTGTTCCCTTTTCTGCATTTCCAGGCTTTGGAATTCTGTGCCTGTTTTTCCTATTTCTATGGTATATGGTTCCATATACCATAGAAAAACAAATTGTCTGAAATTCCCTTGTATGGCCCTTCGGAAAACTCATGGTCGGAGTGTCTTATTTTTCAAGAATGTGGCTCTGTTCGTATTTCCTTCTGACTTGCTATTATGAGCTGGAGCCGGTTAAATCATTTGGGAATCATGTATCCTTATTAACAGAAACCAATTTCAGACCAAAAGCTTTATACAGCAAGTTCCTTCCAGCTCCATTTGCCAGATATACTCAGCTGCTGTAGATTAATGCCCCTCATTTGCACAGTACGTGTACTCGCTCTATTTCTGTATCTTGAGGGTAAATTCCAGTCCTTCCTGCCAAGCTGTGTTACTCGTTTCTCTTGTATAAACTCTTAAATTCCTTCCCCTTTTTCTCTCTCAAGCTACTCTCAGTTGGCTGTGTTGAGCGAAATCCCTTGTAAGTTGATCCTGCTGGCATATAACTTTTATTTCTAATTGCCGCTTACAAAATATCGGCTAAGGAAAAAAAATCTTTTGCAGTCTGAACAAGGTTGCATCACATAGAAGCTCCCAAGAAGCTTGAGAGCTTCAGACTTTTCTATCACGTTACTGAGGTCTGCTTTCAGCAATAGTTTGTTACCATAAAAATGGTAGCTAAGATAAGTGCATCTCATCTTTATGGTTTTGCAGTTGGTTATAGTTAATGTATATAATTCTGACAATGAGATAAGATTTAAGTTGAAACAAACTTATGGCAAGCCACCCTTGAGATAAGTCATGGAAATCTAATTATATTCGTACTTATATATTTATGTTTGTCTTCCAAGCTACTAAATAAATTTATGTACATATATTCATAAAGGTGGTTGACAAAGTAACGAGTGTAACGTACGCGCCATTACTTTCAAGTTCTTTCGTGTAAGCGTTGCGTGATACTACTTATGAGGTTCAATGAACTTTGCAGAATAATTTTCCAGACTTGATGATAAAACGCGGCACTCAACTTTTTTTACGGTTTTTCTGATCACCAAGCATTTGCTTTAACAACTTTATGCTTCTCCTTTTTCTTCTCCATCTTCCAGTTATTCCCTCCTACAGAACTACAATAAATGGTAAGGATCTTGCAAGGCATCGTACGAGATCGTAACTGCTGACCTCTACCCTATACCCTGTCTTTCGGGCCAAGAGTCGGAATTCCCACGGAGTTCACCACCATAGCAGGGAATTGCGTAAATCGACCCAAGGCTGTTTTGGTCGGGTGTTGTGCAACGGTGCTGTTTGTGAAAGAGAAGCCCTCGGCTCACCCAACTGAAACATTTCCGAAACAGAATCAAGTTAATACTTCTGTTAAGCATGTGTCATTTTGCTAAGATTTGATGTCATTTTCTTGCTTACGTATTGAGGACGTTCTCTTTTTATCACTGACAACAGCTAAATATCTTTTGACAGTCAGGAAATGACGTAATTTTTTTATGTTCATTACAGGTGTAGGTAGAAGTTTTAAAACAATAAAAAATGCGAAATGGATATATTTAAACGGGCCAGCTGAATTTAGTGAGACAAATCATTAATTAGAACTGAACGAAAACGGAGATTTAAATGAAAGTTATGACGAGAATTTAATTTTCAGAATTACTTAGTTTTTTCTTGGCTTCATTTGAAGCCCAGAAATTATCACATCAAGAAGAGGAAAAAGAAAGTTTTAGGTTTTTAAGAATTTGATTGATAGTAAATCCTTACAAAGTCAAACTATTTTTGAATGCCTTATCGACTTTCTCCTTTTCTCTTCTTTGTAAATGGAGTTATATACTCGATGATCAATATGATACTGCAGCAATATCATTTTATAGATTTTTTTCTTTTGCATATTCGTCTCTTATCTGATATTTTTATTTCTCTTGCTTCTAATCTCCTTTATTCTGATATGAACCTTGCCATGCTTCTTTGTCCATGTAATACGTATCTTGCCTTACGTAACTCTCTCTCTCTCTCTCTCTCTCTCTCTCTCTCTCTCTCTCTCTCTCTCTGACTCAGTGAAAATAGAAAGAAATAGTCTCTCTCTAGATTAGAGGGGATACAAGCAAGAGCCACAAAGTTAATTCCATCAATCAGGCAAATAGGTTACCAAAGACGACTAGAGAGCCTGAATATGTATGGCTTAGAAACACGAGATTACGAGGACAACTAATGGGAACATTCAAGATACCGAAAAGCATAACAAAAGTAGACAGCAACCTATTTACGTTAAACGAAAACCAGACGAGAAATGATGGATGGAAGCTAGAGCTGAAAAGATACAACACAACCTATAGTGGGAACTCCTTTACATACAGGATATGTGACGCATGGAATAAACTGCCACCAGAAGTTGTAAACAGCAACAGTGTGGAAGAGTTTAAAAGGAAGCTAGACAAAATCATTAGGACACTGTGAATGAACAATGAAACATGCCTCTAGTGAGCACACGATGTCTCCTCGGATGGACTAACAAGTCTTTGAGACATCCCAATCCTTCTAACTCCTTGTGACTCTCTTTGACACAGTGAAAATAGGAAAAATCCTCTCTCTCTCTCTCTCTCTCTCTCTTTCTGGCGCAATGAAAAAAAGAAATCCTCATCTCTCTCTCTCTCGTCTGCTCTTCACGGGGTCTCTTCGTCATCTCTCTCTCATCTCTCTTTCCTCTCTAATTCTCTCTCTCTCTCTGACGCAATGAAGAGAAGAAATCGCCATTACCTGGAAATGGCCAGGAATGGTGTCCCACTCAGGTAACCCATAGAAAAAAAAATGTCCGTTGCCCTTATATCTCTCCAACCCCCCCCCCCCCCCCCCCCCCCCCCCCCCCCCCCCCCCCCCCCCCCCCCCCCCCCCCCCCCCAACCCGTCTTTTTGCGTCAGCCCGAGTTAGATCCGGGATTATCTGGGCCTCTCCGTCTTTAGGAAATGATCAAGAAGATAACTAATTCTAGAGTTGAAGTCTCTCCTCTTTTTCCTGGTCCCTTTCACCCTGACTTGCATTTGCGCCTCTCCAATTTGAAGTCATTTGCCAGCTGCCTCTTATCGATTTCTTGGTATTGTTTTCCTGTAATCGTGGATTTATTCTCTTAAGTTTACAGTCTCTTTACCACTGATTCTAAATGAGGGTGTTAATGTTTCGTTGCAGGGAAGAAACGAAGAGATTTTGGAGTTGCCAAGGAGTCCGTAGTCTAATCTTTGTGTACGAAATACAAAATGGGTACACATGAAAGGAATTAAGTATTTTGAAAATTTCTATTTTAATTAATAGAAGTATCAGAGATACAATAACTGATAGAGGAAGGGAGTTAAAATCTCCAATACTTTACGTGAGTAGCCCTTTAAGAAATAAAAACAGTATTATATTAACTATAGAAAATTCGCCAACACAGCATGATATATATATATATATATATATATATATATATATATATATATATATATATATATATATTTCATCAGCGAAAGCGAAAGGCCATCGAGATCGATTCTGGGGTAGGACAAACATCATAGGCTTTTTCCATGACATCTCATTGTGTAATGTTGACCAGTTGGTGATTAGCTGACTGCAGCGGATCTCAACAGCGTTGGGAGAGGTAGAGATCCTAGAGCTACCAGCCCCATTCCAAAAAGGCTAACTGGACCCATCCTCTCTAAATGGAGAAGCATATAGTAAAATGAATAATTAAATGCATCACTAAATAAATGGGCCTTTCGTAGATAGGGACCCTAAGGATTTTTTTTAAACCCTGTATGTATCCACCTTAGCGGCGCATTTACTAAGTATATCTTGGTTTAACCAGACCACTGAGCTCATTAACAGCTCTCCTAAGGCTGGCATGACGGATTAGAGTTTTATATACGTGGCTAGGAGCCAATTGGTTACTTAGCAACGGGACATACATCTTATTGTGGGATCCAAACCACATTATATCGAGAAATTAATTTCTAATCACCAGAAATAAATTCTTCTGGTTCAACACTAGCAGCAGCAGCAGGGAGCAAACTCCGGCTACCAGTGAGATAGGTAATTAAGCAACCCACTCGTCCAATGAGGAACTACGAGGCCGTGAGATAGGCAAGTAAGCAACCCACTCGTCCAATGAGGAACTACGAGGCCGTTGAGGATAACCGTAAAAACATAAACAAAAGGGTAAATATCATGAACAGAATGACCCCCAAGAAATATTAGTCATAGATAACGACGCCCGAACTTTGTTGGGGGTCATTGTCTAGGAGAGATCCAAATATATAAAACGAAACTAAAATGATCTCTAACGAAGAACATTTTCTTTTCCGCCAATCACTCAGCGCGGACGTAATGACAGCGGCTACACAGGAATCACCGAGGCAAGTCCCGAATGATTTATGTTGGCCGAATGACAGCCAACAGTCGAGACGAGGAATAAAACCGGACCCGACACCCACGAGATCAGGAGTCCAAAAACTAACTCATCTTTTATTCTATGAGCAACTTTATTATTTTTTCCGTTGCTGTTGTTGTTTTCCTCCCGTAATGCTCTAGATTTGCGTCATTGGTGGAGGCCTCATTTGTTCATTCTCTTTTAGGACTTCCACCCGGTTCTCCGTCAACCCCCTCCGCCCTAAAAGGTCATGACGAGCGATAATGCATTTCTGACACATCGGCTGAAAGGACTCGTCTCCGAATTGCTATTGATATGAATGCTTCTGGAAAACACTTTTTGCATTCTCTCTCTCTCTCTCTCTCTCTCTCTCTCTCTCTCATGAAATTTATCATCTACTTTTCTTGTTTTCGCTTTCCTTGATCATCATGATCATCCATTTCCTGTATCAGTTAGATGTTGGTATTCAGTGACGAGTTCTATCGGCCTCTACTGTCAAAGATAAGCAAATCGTCCCAGAATTTTTCGCCCACATTTGGGATACTTCTAAAAATATATTTGTTTACTCACTGTTCGAACGGGAATTTTCCTGTGTGCGAGACTGCAGGTTCGTTTCAAACACCGTGTTCGTTTGCAAAGGTCGACTGAGAAAGTTCTTAGACTGTACTGTTGAATTCAATCCAGTAGTGTCCATTTATAATAGCCTCTGTGAGCCTTATACCTATTATTATTATTGCTTTTATTTCATTTTTATTTTGTTATCAAAAGTTTGACAAAACATTTTTCCTTAACCGCATTCATTCTCTTTTTATTTCCGGTGCTTCATTGTCATTTGCTTGTCTCCATCTGCAGGTATAATCCAGCATGAAATTAAACCATTTCATGAGTATTCCTTTCATGATGCGGTAAGATTTCGGCCAAACTAAGAGAGAGAGAGAGAGAGAGAGAGAGAGAGAGAGAGAGAGAGAGAGAGAGAGAGAGAGAGAGAGAGACGTACTTCTATTAAAAGATTTCCTGTAAATCCGCAGCACAGAAATAAATATAAATCAAACACTATGTTCCTTCGAACATTTTCAACTTTAACAAATTTTAGTATGATTTACTTTTTATGAATTCATACATAACATAATGCTGAATTCTTGACATTATATTCATGTTAACGAACATTGCAATCAAAATTTCGACTTTTAATAGTATGCCTCGATTAGAATTAGCCAAAAAAAATATCGTATTTAAGGTGCCATGAAATCAGGGTATATAAAAAAAAACTTCGTTTGCTATTCTATAACCTTAATATTCTTATGACAATACCCTTCGGAAACTTATCTGAAAATTTCATCTTTAAATAGGTGGTCATAGTTATAAGGTCGGTTTGGTAATTAGTTCTCGTATGAGTGATATAAATTCCAAATTAAAATCGCAGTTGATATTTTAATAGAGTTCAATTATCAGCATAATCTTCGTTCTAGTGATGTCGTTGTTCATAGGAAATTAATAAAATTAGTTATGCATATATCTTTTAATTTATAAGGATTATAGGGCATGAGCTTTTAATAAGTAATTTTATGATAGGAACAATGCAAGATTCCGATCTTAGTCGCAATTTTATTATAATCTAATAATGGCATCATGACCTCATAGGTATAATGTCTCCCTTTACTAAAGTCCTAATGTGCTTTAATGTCACTGGTAAAACATTAAGACGCTATCAGTACAAAGAAATTTTTGATAATCGTTATTTAAGCCTT
>NC_061100.1:115806664-115831664 GCF_015104395.2 Macrobrachium nipponense
CCGATTCCTGAAAACATTTATTAAGGTTTTAAACGTGTTTTATATAAAGCTCTCTCTCGGTGTCATTGAAGCGGTTTTTTCTTTTCATATATATAAATATATATATTATATATATATATATATATATATCTATATATATATATATAATATATATATATATATATATATATATATATATATATATATTATATATATATATATATACAGTTGTATATTTAAACAAACAAATGCTGTCCATTTTTTACCAACTCAAAATCAACATTGACGGGGTTAACCGGACCCCCTCCCCTCGCTAATACCCCACCAACCCCTAGCGTGCCATTCCTGCCTTTAAAAGCCGAGGACTAGAGACATGATCTAACCCAGCTACCCCATAATTCCCCCGATGACTTGCAACAGCGTCGTCCGAGAATCGGAGCTCGACATAAATAAGAGGCAACAACTATGAAAAGTCCCCCTGACAAGCATACGAAAGATGCAGTCGCCATTGTCCTACTGGCGATCGACTCGGAGATAACCAAAAGATGTTTTGGGTTTGTAGAAACGGTCTCTTGACCCGTATGAGTGGATATCTACGTGTTAAGACATTTGCGATTGGAATGTAGAACAGTAGCATTTTAAATCCCTGGACAGGAACCGTTGCTCATAGGTTAGCTTAAAGATTGATGTTATGATGTAATTTACGTATCTTGTTTGTTTTTAAATTGTTACTTACATGATATCACTCATACACACTCCGAAGAAAAAAACTATATGATTAGCTTTACATAATAGCCCACAATGTTGAAAGGAAATTGCCGTAGAGTTTTGCATGTTCGCTGCAAAATTTATTATTATTATTATTATTAGTAGTAGTAGCACGGAAAAAGCCGCTATTCGGAAAATAGAGAAGAATCTCTACAAGTGTAATGCTGCTGAAGTAGCCATTACTTTTAATAAAGTATGCTTGAGAGAGGGTCTGCTTCCTAAGTATTATTATTATTATTATTATTATTATTATTATTATTATTATTATTATTATTATTATTTAATCAAGTACATACAGATCCAGTAGGAATACGATTGAATTATAAAGAAAAACGAGTCAGTAAACATATATATTTAAAGAGAACACAACCGACCTTCAAATGCGATATTATCCAGAAAAAAAAATAAGGTATAGGAAAACACCATCCTTGCTTAAACTTAACGAATATCAGCATATATATATATATATATATAATATATATATATATATATATATATATATATATATATATATATACTATTACATGGTCTAACCGTGGAAAGATTGGAAGTTCTCTAGCATTGGACTTATTTAAAAATCATGGAAACACCAAGGGGATGAGAGATTCTGACATTCCGTGAGACGAGCAACACTCATTAAATCCTGAGGAATAAGGGCCAAAGACGATTGCAAATGTTCCCGGTTGACGAAATTTTTTTTCAACATGGCCAGTTAGGACAATACAAAGACCGTCTAGTTGCTGCAACCTGTATTTTATACTGACCTTTACAATGAACAGCATTACATAATTTAAGCTCACCATTTCCTTTGACGAATAATGCGTAATAAGAAGAAGCGATTTGTTTTTAGAAAATATCTCATGCCACTCCCTCTCTCAAGAAATGGAAACCTCTCATCTGGACTTAGGGATGACAAGTATCAGGAAGAAGAAACTCTACTGATGACCCTTTAGCCTGCAAAGAGGGATGCGCAACTGCTGTGTCTTTAGGGCTAGTCAGAAGCTTCCCGAATCTTGGAGATTTCCTTTTAATCTGTCTTGGGGGAATGAGGACTATATAGTATCAGTTTCAGGAGTTTTTCAAGATACAATAATTTTCTAGCTTTTTTTTAATCGGATCAATAAATTAGACCTAATTTTTTTTCTGAGTGAGGTCCTAGAATAATTTGACTTCAATATCAGAAAAATGAGTAAAATTCTTTATCAGTTAGAGACAATCAGAAGAGAAGACTGAAAGAACTCCAGAGGAGATAAGTCATGCTGACCAGTATCACCTGACCCAAGGCGATTTCCTTGCTTAGCGATGAAGTCACCAGAGAGGAAAAAAGACACCTCGGGACCTTTTTCCTGAGGGCAGTCAGATAGAAAAGCATCAGTGTGGGGACTATGGAGGAGACTCTAGGTAAATGTATGATTCTATTTGCAGTAATTTTCATGTTTATTTTCACATTACAAGAGACCTGCTCTGCAATGAACGGTTCTTCCCTCAGAATGTAAATTATTGTGGCGGTTAATTAAAGTAGACTCGTGAAAAATTGAGAAGAGGAACCAAGACTTGTTCCTGTTAAGAAGCACTGAAGGTGAAGAAACTTTATTATGAAAAAAGTTAATGGATGATCTGGGCTCAGTCGATGTCACCAGGGAGATTTAGGAGCATGAGCTTCCTACAAAGTAAAAATACAAAACGGAATGAAAAGATTTAATGATGAAAGCAAGAGCATAGATGTTACGCAATCACATGAATACTGTCAGAGGAAGCTGATAACATTAAGAAAAAATTAAGACTTACGTAAAAGTAGTAATAAAAACAAAACAATCATGAACAGGTGAACTTTGGTTAAAAAGTACAATTAAAGAAAAAGACCTCTTTCAGAACTCTCATATCAAGTGGGAAATGAAAGGATGATGAATTTCACAATTGTAACCAAGAAATAGAATATCAAATACAAGATCGAGTAAATGGGAAGGCAGATTGCAGGTAACCTAGCCTAGCAAAAAAAAAAAAAAAAAAAAAAAAAAACCGAATAAATGAAAGCGTGCGTCAATGACATTGCTGTTTAAGTACAATCTCGCCGACGAGTGTCTGAAAACTGTTTCCAGTTTCCTTGTGCAGATCAGAGCGCTGTTGATTCCTCTTCGATAGCCTCCTTCCTACAACTTATAAACAATGAAAGTTTACTAATCTATAACCTAATGGTTCGTTATGCAATATTGTATCTAACGTCAATTCTAATATATGACTAATTCAGTAGTTGGGATAACAACAAAAGTTCAACAAATAATTATTAATTCAGTGCAGATCAGTTTATTTTCTCGATTCATGCAACGGTTACAGGAATGATTTCTAAATGGGAATATTGTTTCGCATCACAATAGTTTAGATACAAGGGCCGAATTTGTTGGTGACAGTCTGTAACTGCAATTTACTGAACTATAGTTATAAATATTCCGAGGTTATACAGGCAGTGCGCAAATCTGAAAGTAGTAGCAGTTGCCTGAATGAAAAGTAGAGGGTGTTTTATATGGCTCATTTTCTGTCATTAGATAATCATTCTTCCGCAAAACAAAAAAGAGAAAAAAGGCACATTGGCGGTACTCATGATCAATTGAATAATTAGTTTTGTCTTTAAATTGCGTACTTGTATGCCTATAATCACAGTTCCTGTATAGAATATGTGTGTATTAGTTTTGGAACAAATATTATCTAAACAGAGAGAGAGAGAGAGAGAGAGAGAGAGAGAGAGAGAGAGAGAGAGAGAGCTCAGAACCAATTGTTGTTAGATTATTTTCTATTTTTTTAATTTTTTTATTTACCAGATACTAGAACGGAATTTAAATTGATGTTATTGTGTTCGACAGACTAGAACACCAGTATTTGAATGCGATGGCGACCCAACTGTTATCAATTTTGTTAATGTAATCAAGAGGCGTATCATCGTCCCTCGGGCGACACCATAAAAACTGGATCATCCTTTTTCTTTGTTTTCTTTTTTCTTTTTTTCTTTTTTTTTTTCCTTTGAATTTTGTGTTTATTGTCTCCCTGGCAGGTCCGGTAGCAGTGGGTGGCCAGCCATATTCCACAGCGTTAGTTGAGCATGACACGGACGAAGCCAATTAGTTGTGAGAGCTATTAATGCATCTTCGCCCTTGTCTCGACATTTCTCGTTCTGGTGGGTTAGAACAACGGCTCCATTTCGATGTGAGTTTTAGAACACGGTCTAGAAAGAGTTATCTAGGCCGTGGTTTAGAACAACGGCTTCATTTCTATGTGAGTTTTAGAACACGGTCTAGAGAGAACTATCTAGACCTTGGTTTAGAACAACGGCTTCATTTCTATGTGAGTTTTAGAACACGGTCTAGGAAGAACTATCTAGACCTTGGTTTAGAACAACCGCTTCATTTGTATGTGAGTTTTAGAACACGGTCTTAGAGAGAACTATCTAGACCTTGGTTTAGAACAACGGCTTCATTTCTATGTGAGTTTTAGAACACGGTCTAGAAAGAACTATCTAGACCTTGGTTTAGAACAACGGCTTCATTTCTATGTGAGTTTTAGAACGGTCTAGGAAGAACTATCTAGACCTTGGTTTAGAATAACGGCTTCATTTATATGTGAGTTTTAGAACACGGTCTAGGAAGAACTATCTAGACCTTGGTTTAGAACAACGGCTTCATTTATATGTGAGTTTTAGAACGGCCTAGGAAGAACTATCTAGACCTTGGTTTAAAACAACAGCTTCATTTCTATGTAAGTTTTATACACGGTCTAGAAAGAGTTATCTAGGCCGTGGTTTAGAACAATGGCTTCATTTCTATGTAAGTTCTAGAACACGGTCTAGAAAGAGTTATCTAGGCCGTGGTTTAGAACAATGGCTTCATTTCGATGTGAGTTTTAGAACACGGTCTAGAGAGAACTACCTAGACCGTGGGTTAGAACAACGGCTCCATTTCCATGTAAGTTTTAGAACACAACCTAGAAAGAGTTATCTAGGCCGTGGTTTAGAACTATGGCTTCATTTCGATGTAAGTTGTAGAACACGGTCTAGAGAGAACTATCTAGACCGCGGGTTAGAACAACGGCACCCTCTCGATGCGAGTAGAAAGACGAGCGTGATTTGACGTTTCCAGTACCAGCCTCTGGGTCATTTAATTTCCCGCCTCGTTAATTCTACTTAATGATAAAGCGACTGAGGTGAATTAGCAGGTTTTACGCGGAGTAAAGCGGAGCTTATATAGGAAGACTTTGGGCAGAGGCCTGGCCGAAAGTTATGAAAAGCACACGTGATGATGGTCTTACCATTTCTTATATTTTTTTCCAACTGGATGGGTGTGGCGGGCGAGATCAAGATTGTTAGGTTACATACATAATATTTTTAAATTGTGGTTTTCATGCATTAGTTTTTTATTTAAGGCTCCACCTATAGGCGATAATGATACCGTATTCTTTATCATATTTGTTTAATTATGAAGTTAATGTATGCTCCCTTTTTGCTCCTTAATATTTTTTTTCCTGTCCAGATTATTAGGAGCAATACATGATATGAACTACATTCGAGCAAATCCAAATACCAAAATACAAGAGAGCAAGCCTCAAACTAGCTTACGATTTTATCCGTTCAAGTCATGTAAGTAAGTAATTGTGCATTATTACCGAAGCAATCATTCAACAACGTCACTATTTTGCAGAACATCTAAATATCTGGCATTTTTATTTAACTAAGATAGATTCGTAAGTGCAGAGCACAAAGGCCGCCGGGCCACCGTCATTTATTCAGCTATGTAAAAGGCTTTGATAACTGCCGTTGGAGGGAAGACGATAACTGCTGCGCAAAACGCCTGTCTTAACTGGAATGACTGGTTTTATGGAGGATCCTCTTGGAGGAGAAATTCCATGGTGGGGTTTATGTTCGAGTGTCTTAATTAGAAAAACATTTTGCAGTTTTCATCATTCTGTTAGAAAGGATCCTCTTTTTTACTCCTTTATGTGATTCGAATACCTGTTTAAAGAAAAAAATAGATCGCGTGGCTGTTTATGACTTATTTGTAGGAACGAACTACTTTTTTGTGCTATATGTTTGAGAAGGTCATTGTATTCAGTGCCACGAAGAACCCGACTGTCAAACGCATCTAGACACACGCATAGGTTGCAGCATAAGTAACTTCAAACTAACAACATGCACCGGTATATTATTTCATGTCATTATTAACCAGAAGACTAAATGTATTCATATGGAACAAGGACACAGGGGCCATTGACTTGAAATTCAAGCTTCCAAGGAATATGACAGAAGGTAATGGGAAATACAGAAGGAAGAGATCACTTATTAAAAAGAGAAAGTAGTATTCTAACAAAAAAAAATAGATAAGAATGTAAGTAAATCATTGAAATACAAGGAGAATTGGATCGTTTTAACTGTTGAAGAACAAAACTAGGTAAAATCAAACTGAAGTGGTCATTTCATAAAAAGGAAAGGGCGAGCCTGTAAGTTTGTGACTGTGCCCCTGGAGAAACCAAGTAAGATGATTTTCTATCGAGATAACACGGGAAAAGCTTTGAGAAGCAGGGGATAATGGGATAATCCGATAATTACTCACCGTAAGCGGATTACATTCCCTCCATACGCGTCTAGGTAAAAGCTGTGTTTGTGTGTGTGTGTGCGCGCGTTCAGAATTAATCAGAATAATTGCCAGCATTAATTTTCTTGCTAGTCCTTGTGGAGACTATAAACCTTAGTGAAGGACAGAAGTAACTCGAGTATTAGGTGAAGTTGCTTATTTTACACTTCTAGTATTTCCAAGCCTTCTTGTCGTTTTGGGTAGGGCAAGGGTGGCGCTGCCAAATAAAACTTTCTCAGTCAATTTATTTAGAATTTGAAAGCACTATACTGACCTAAACAATGGTAAAATAATCAATGCCAGATTTTCTTTTTATCATATTAGAAAATTTCGTGACATTACGTTTGGGTGTCAGTGTCTGTCTTACATTCCATCTTGCCAAATAGTTTCACGAAACTATTACTTAAGGCGCGGCAGCTTATGGTGATGAAGCATTCTTATAATCGAGAAAAAATGATGGACGTGACCGTTTCTTTCACTGGAATGAGCCTTATCTAACGCGCATAATGACCAGAGATGACTCTTGGGCCATCCAAAACACATCAAAACGTGACTCGGCAACATTTGTGGGATGGCCATAGACGTATGGAGATTGAAGTTTAGTATTGCCCGTCATTAATTGCAGAAATCTCATTCGTGTCTGGAACAAGTGTCGAATGATTTATTATGTTTTCCAACTTATGGCTGAACCTTAGTGTCGTTTGCAACTCATCAATTTCATTCTTCGTGAAAGGCACCTATACGTAATTTTGTGGTTGTGTCTGAGTATTGCAGAGAAGATGCAAAGAAGGGAGACAGGTAAGTGTGAGAATTCTTAACCTTTCCTATAATGCCCTGCCCTGACCTAACCAGACCTTCCCTTCCTAACCTAACTTAGGATGTCATGCCGCTGACCTGGCCCGGGGGTACCCCGACCCGCCACCCGCCCCCACCTCCCACCTCGACCTTGAACCCCCACAAGTAACGCTGAATATCCCTGGCTCCCTACTTCGCATACTACACCGAGTTAGAAATATTAGTGAGTTCTTCTCAATAATCAGTGAGTTTTTTTTTTTAGGGAATATGGAATGATTGATATTTGCAAATGATAAAATGCTCATGGGGATAGTGAACTGAAACTGCACTAGCCAGTAAAATACACTATGTGCTTGCAAATAAAGGAAAGGAAAGTTGAGAGTGTACGTAAACTGCATTAAAAGTCCTTATTTTGATAAGCATAGCGACAGCTCTGATAAAAGAAAAATAGTTTTGGTTAATAGTTAAGTATTTTGTTCTCAAGGTAAGGTCCTTGAAAGATTTCGCCCTAAATTTATCCTATATATGTATGTGTATATATATATATAGTATATATATATAGGATGTGGTTTTAATAGTAAGTATTTTGTTCTCAAGGTCCTGAAGATCGCCACAAATTTATATATATATATACTATATATATTATATTAATTTATAATTATTAATTATATCTATATATATATATAAATTAAATATTATTATATATAGATATATAATATATTATATATTAATTATATATATAATATTATTATATTATTATATAATAGATATATATTATTATATAATATTATTTATATAATATTTATATAATTTAATATATATATTATTATTATTATATTATATATATATCTATATAGATTATATTAAATATATATATATAGTAGATATATATAATTATATATTATATATTAATATATATAGTTAGTATATAATATATTATATAATATATATATATAAATTTAGGCGAAATCTTCAAGGACCTTGAGAACAAATTACTCAACTATTAACCAAAACTATTTTCATAGAGTTGTCGCTTAGGCAAAATAAGGACTTTTAATGCATACGTTGCTTTATTACGATAACATTAAAATATAACAGTAAGTCAAGTTTACTTGCTTTAAATTATGCCTATTAAATAGATACTACCATATCATTCTAGTGCTTTAATATTATGTAATTGTGAGCTCGACAAATTCATTGATTCGCATAGATTTCACGCAATTCATCCATGAAATTAGCTTTTGATTTTTACTTGACAGAATACATTTCTTAATCTCTGTCTCCTGTGCTCCGATATATTGTAGTTTAAGTAGATACATCAACTATATTGTATCTTGAACGTTCAGGCAATTACTTATGATGAAGTTGCATATACTTCCTGATAGCAGCTTCCCCCTTAGTCCTAATCCCATCATTATTATGCACTCAGTTTTTTTATCTTACAAGGAAGATCCTAAAAAGGTCTGAAAAAGGAGTTTTGCGTTGAGCTAAAGATACAGGAATTTTAGGATAGGATATTCATTATTTATTTATTAGAATAAAAATAAAAAATAAAAATTAGAAATGTGCATGTTAGACAGTACAGAAAAATGATTGCTAATAAAATATAAAATATAGCGTATTTATTTTTATTTCCGTTAGTGGAACAAAGCTCTATTTGACTGTAAATTTTAGCAGGTTTTAATTTACGGAATGTAATGTCTACAGCTTTTGCGTGAGGGGAAAATTTGCACGCATCTAGAGTAAGTTGGAGGTCAGATCACACCTTGTTCCCTTAGTACGTTCTGCACGGCAAGCATCTGACCACGTCTGCAATATATATATATATATATATATATATATATATATATATATATATTAGATATATATATATATATATATAAAGAATTTCATGAATAGATTATTTAGAATATTTTTTCAGCTTATAAACGCAATGGAGGTTCGTGAAAATCCTCTTCAAGTTCAGAATTCATTAACCAAGAGAAGCGAATTATTTCACCGGAAGTGGAGGCCGTGACTGGAAACTGTTCTGTGCCGCTTCATTTTCCATAAATCTTCTTTATTGTTTCCTTCGGATTCTGGCGTCTATTATTTCTTTCACATCGTTGTTTGTCCTTTAATATACTTTTTTAATTAATTTCCATTCGAATGTACTTTTTAATTAATCTCCATTCGAACGTGACATATTTGGGTTTTAATAATAATTAATAATAATAATAATAATAAAAACAATAATAATAATAATAATAATAATAATAATAATAATAATAATAATAATAATAATAATAATAATAATAATAATAATAATAATAATAATAATAACTGAAAAATACTCAAAGTAGCATGAGTCATGAAATGGAAAAACAACATCACAGTTAAGTATACACGTACTTATGTCTATATATTTAAAGGTAAATCTGTATAGAAAGCTTTTGGGTTACTGTGGATTTGTTTCTCCAGCAATAATAATAATAATAATAATAATAAAATAATAATAATAATAATAATCAATAATAATAATAATAATAATTAGAACGAAGAACTTTATCTCAACGGTAATATAATAAAAACGAATTTTAGAACGAAGAACGGTAATAATAATAATAATATAATAATAATAATAATAATAATAATAATAATAATAATAATAATCTAATTTCCTAATAATGTAATAATGTAATAATAACTGGAATAAATATTTTAAATTGGTGCATTCCCTTTGAATTTTTTTTTTCGGGAATAAATATTTTAAATTGGCTTCCTCGGGTATGATAAAATAGGGTCCCTAATTATTTTAAAATTGTGTTTTCATTATGTCTTTTTTGTACGAACTGGTCCTTAATTTTTCACATATTATTTTTTATTATGCATTTTTCGTACGAATCTGGCTCATGCCATTTTGCGTTTCGTTTTGTTGATACACAAAAAAGTAAAGAAATTCGCTTAGAAGTAAAAAAAAAAAAAAAAAAAAAAAAAGGGCTTGTAAAGAGGACAATAAGAAAGATAGATATCAAGCCAGGTTCTCAATTTTATCTTCTTTATCATCGGTTTCTTTTACATACGTCAACGTCTTATCTTATTTTCAAATGAAAAATCTGCGTTGCAATCATATTTGATAGAACTACAACTCAAGTATTTGTCTTTATTAACTGGGTGCTTTATCTCCGGAGCTAATTCCCGCATCAAAATATCCTTAATTCTAAACTTTAAATATTTATGCATTTTGAATACATACATACATACATACTAATGTATGTGTGTGTATGAATGTATGTATGTGTGTGTCTGTGGATAGAGATGTCGATTCTTGAGATTCATGTAATAGGCCTACTCTAAGTAGGCTTGATAAACCTACAATTTGTGGTCTTGCGTTCAAGAACTGAACCTTGAAGGACAGTGCCTCAACTCTCTCTCTCTCTCTCTCTCTCTCTCTCTCTCTCTCTCTCTCTCTCTCTCTCTTTTCCCGTCTGCGAAGGGGCCTTGTAGATTATTATACACTTCAGTGAAGGTGAAGCTGAATCATTACTACCTCGAGACGAAATCTAATCTGATAACAGTTATTTTACTCTGGAAAAGTGAATGAACAATAAAGAAATGACGCACAGGATATATTTTTCTCAAATCCCGATATATCAGGTAAGTTCTGTTAACCAGGAGTTTTCTGTTCCTCACATTCATCATTTTATCTCTCACATTTAGAACAATAAAAACATAGTTAAAATTCATTTCTTTTACAGAGCACCTTACGCGTACATGGGATGGGAGTTAGGCCCAATTAAGTACGGATAGCTATGGAAGCTTCTCCATGGTCTTAGCAGAATTATCATTTTTGAATATTGTTATCATTATATTATCCTTATACTTTAATTGTATAAGAAGTAGGCATAGTAATATTAAAGCTATTGTCTATATTGTCAAGTGTATACTTCTTAGTTCGTGAAAGTGATTGCCTGATCGTATCGAATTAAAACAAAAAACTGGTAAAATTACCTGTAGGTAATAAAGTGATCCATTTCCCTGAACTTTGGATCAGTGTATGATTACTCACGGCGCTTCTCTAACATTTATGTCTGATAAAGAAACTCGTAAGTCATTCCACAAAACAAGAGATTCGATTACCTTGACAGCTCAATACGGTGTCTCTTCAACCACCAGGTTGGTTCATTTTCGCGAACATAAAAAGGCTTTTCTGATTTAATCGCAAGTTAGCCTTTCTGTGAGCCACCACTTGCGTAAAAGCCATTTACTCTAGTACTGTACTGATTGACTAGTACGTACGTAGAATTCTCTTTTTATTATCATTCAATAATATTTTTTTAGAAGTGATTTCAGTTAATGCTTTTGCTGTGTTTGGACATGCGTGTAAATTCTTGGCACAACATATGATAAACATTCGCTTCTCATGAACCCTTTGTGGGAGAAGCTTTCCTCTGAACGCTGATAGGGATTTCCTTATTTTAAGCTAACAGCGTCGTTCTGTTGCAGCCTCAGGAATTTCAAATAACTTTCTCTCCTCTCTTTTGTGATGCGAAAGACGGCAGATGACCCTCAGGTTTATCATTATAAGAAAACTAAGATGACAGAAGATGTGGTGAAGTCTTAAAATTTTGTGAATGGTTGTGGTAGAGCCACATCCAGCTTAAGAAAGAGGATGTTGATATGGCAGAGACCTCGGATGTTTTGAGGAACAACTAGAAAGCTGGTCTGCCTAGAGTGTTAGGGCGAAGGGACCTCAATATCCATGAGATGCTTAAAGGCTACAATAGCACAGTAATATGATGGGGCGACATCCTGGTAGTAATGCTTTTGTGCTTGCATCTAATGTGATTGTCTAAAACGAAGCGTATTGCCTCTATGGCCGTAATTCTATCAATATGGATGAAGTGTTTGAAGTGTTACGAGGAGTCATAAAGTTAAGTAAGTATATCTTAGTTTTACTAGACCATTGAGCTGATTAACCGCTCTCCTAGGGCTGGCCCGAAGGATTAGATATTTTTACGTGGTTAGGAACTAATTGGCCACCTAGCAACGGGACCTACAGCTTATTGTGGGATCCGAACCACATTATATCGAGAAATGAATTTCTATCACCAGAAATAAATTCCTCTGACTCCGCGTTGGGCGAGGCGAGAATCGAACTTCGAAACACCGGACTGGTAGCCGAGGGCGAAAACCACTCGTAAGAGGAGTCAGAGAAATTACATTAGATGTGAATGCAAAATTCTGGGTAAGAGAAAGGATCATGAAAGGAGTGAAGAGTGGGCCTTGCTTGTGGATAAAACAGTGTTGGTTTGAGAAAGCACAGAGTAACTACAGGGACTAGTGAGACTGAAATATTTGTTACAGGAATGTCATCAACTATAAGTACATTCGGTTGAAAGGAAACCAAATTAAGGCTTTTGGGAGTAAATGTGACACAAGAGGTGAGAGAAGAGGTAAGTCTCAGAATAGGTGTAGCAAATAGGCTAACTAAGTGCAACAAAATATTCAGAAGAAGAAAAGTGTCTACAAACACTAGATTTGGAATGATTACAAGGATTGCTGAGCCAGTTCTCCTTTATGGGAGTGGCGCGTTGATGCTGAATAAAAAATAAATAAATAAACTGAGATTTGTTCGTGTAGTCCATGGGAATTAAGGAATAAATAGCGAGATAATTCGGAAGAGTGTTTAAATAAAACCCTAGGATATGCTGGAAGGATGTAATAATAGGCCTTTGAAGAGAAAAGTCTTAATATTCTGAAGAAAGAGTGCATCTGAGATAGAGAAGAATGACCCTGTGAGTGCAGGGAGTTTGACATGCTGCTGATGAGCCTTCTCTGTAGGTTTATAAAGAGACTAATGTAGAAAATTTCTGCAGAAAGAGTTCATCTTTGACTAAGAAGTTAAATAATGGGTGTGATATAGTCTTGGTTGTTCTCTTGACTCCACTTCGTTTTAAGGGAAGTAGCTACTTATAAGATGCGCTTACACTCTCCCACACACACACACACACACTTATATATATATATATATATATATATATATATATATATATATATATATATATTATATATATATGATGCGTGTTTGCGCGTTCGCGCGTGTGTGTTTTGTGCATGTATGCGTATATATTTATATATTATATATATATATATATATATATATATATATATATATATATATATATATATATGATGCATGCACGCAGATGTGTTACTGGAAAATGGAAGCACTTGGTAATAGATCTTGACTGGTTTCCTCTTTATATTTAAGATATCTACAAGAAGACTGATATATTATGGCAGAAATGTAGAACATATAAGCGAGAGTGGCAGTACAAACGAAGATACAGAATATTGAAAACCAAAAATTCACACCCGATAAGTGAGGAAAGGAGGAGGAGCAATGAACGTGTTAGGTTTAAGGTCAAAACACTATTTACAGGTCTAGTTCATTATTGAACTAGACTCGATAATGCTACTTTCCAGTCAATTACTGGAATCAATCGTCTTTTTTGCCCCAGCCCAAATGATTGTATGACTATTTCCACTAACATGAATGAAAACTGAACTATTCTTTTTAGCATATCTTATATGTTTTATGCTTTTCTACATATTTACCAGTGATTTACAGTATGAATGATATAAAAGTTGTTACAGAACTTACATGGGATTTGATATACATATCCTATACTACTGTCGGGAGATTTTTTTATTAGTTCTAGTTCCATTGTATTACTGTTCGTAAATGCCAGATGGGCTCTTAAGCTTATGAATAGATGTGGAATATCTCTGACATTATCACCATATTGTAGTGCAGAAAGTTCTTTTGCACACATATACGTATATATACATATATGTGTGCATATATATAAAACATAAAGACATTCTAATGTTCGTAAATGACCCCGTGAATGCCCAATGTAAATCAAGAAAGCCACTGATCCTTAGCCTGACGATTTAAAATATCCCATTTCCTTAAGTGGTGAGGATTCATCATCGAGACAATCTCGTCGTGACTGCAGGTGGGGTGGGGGAACGGGGGGGGGGGTGGTGGTTATAACCTGTTTGGTGCCGTGGGGAGCTATGACCCCCAAAAGTTATATTTAGTAGGAAGAGCAGTTTGAAGCAATGTTCTTGCCGTTTCTTAAGCATATATGTTGCGGACAACGGAGATCTGTTTCTGGACTAGGCATTGAAATGGTTCAATGAACCTTTCGATTCTGAAAATCAAATATAAACAGAGTGAAAAACTTTGATTCCTGTCATTTGATGTCAACAGCAGTGTGTTAATTCAATTTATCTGTTGGCCACTAGTCTTTACCGTTACGGCGCACTTGGACCTTTGGTCTGTGTATCGTCCGCTACCCGATCACAACAGCTGATAAGAATTGGAGAGAACATCATAAAATATATAGTTTCTGTTTTACTTTTATACAAATAGTTTTGCTGGTCGTCTTCATTATTCTTATTATCATACTTCCATCATACATTAATCACTGAAATTCGAACTTGGCGCGCTTATTCTGCCCTTAATTAGTATATCTTCATTGATTCAGCCGTTTAATCACTGTTCTTCTCTTGGGAGACCTGGAAGTCCGGTTTGGGTCTAAAATATACCTTGAACTTTTAATTATGGAGTTCATCAACTGCGCAGATTGATGAACGTCATTTCGTTAACCCAAGAATTCCATTAGGTATTCTACAAAGAAATTAATAATGGAGGTAATACGTTACTTGTCAGTAAATGAATCGGGATATTCGGGATGTATAAAAATTAATCATATTAGACGGTCAATTCATAAAAATCTCCGCCCGTCAAAATTGTAGTTCATTGTGGTCAGCTGCTGATCGTCATCATTTTTGCAATACGCATTACCATTGCGGCAGACGATAATAACGATTATGGTAACTAGATCCTACTTCAAACATGCAATTGATGAAAAATCAATTTGAAACGTTACGAGTTGGCCATTTAAACGGAACGGACACAAGTCGGTGACAACCCCTCCACCCTTCCCGCCCATATTAGCTCAGGCTGTCCCGTCCTAAGTCACTGAGTATTATGCTTTTTTGCTCTTTCTTCTACTCTTCTATTTCCACTTCTAACCGGATATTTCTCTTGTATTCCCGTTATCCTTTTCTGTTATTCATTTATTTGTACAGATACCGATGAGATATCTCTCTTCACCTAGTGTCACAAGGAAGTTGTTTTTTCTGGAATCTATGAAATATACATTATATATATATATATATATATATATATATATATATATATATATAATATATATTATAATATAACAAACACTCACAAACATCTATAAACATGCATATACATACATACATACATATATATAAATATATATATATATATATATATATATATATATATATATATATATATATATATATAGGATGTTTGTGCGTATAAGTATGCGAGTTCATAAACTGAACATGTTACAGACGAAGCTGCTAGTTTTCCGTAATATAGCACAAACGCTGTAATCTCGAAAAAACTGAGATAGGTTTAATAAACTTTTAGGTTTCCAGTTCCCGTTGTCCTATTACACCTTGATGAAGGGTGGATGAATCCTGGCGTTTGTAAGCCCGAAGTCAACAGGATACAGATACGTGTTCCCAAAATCGCAAAAGTTATTTATCGAGCACAATTCTCTTATCATCTCCAGCGTCTCGTCTCATTGTTCTCGTGCCAACTCTTGTAGTGCTCACGAGAGCCAAGACGACGCTATAATGTACTCTTCTTCTTAGATTGGTGCGAAAGACACATTGCAATTTTATGTATTATAAATCGTGCAGTCTTAATCGCTGATTTCGTGACAGAAGTAGTGTTTTGTTACTTGCCACATTCTTATTAACAATTGTCAACAAATTAGTCTCTAGGACGCCATTTCTCAATTAATTATCCAGCCTTTTTGACATGTTCTTTTTTATCAAGACATGCGGTCTCCGAAAAATCATGAGTTTACATAGCTTTATAGCAAAACACTCAAGGTCCGAAACAGATCAGCCAAAATACTCTGGGATGTGAAATTGGGTTACATATTCACCTTCGAGAAAAAATTCCATGGGGATGAAATCTAAAGCTATTGCCATCTTGAGCTTAATCAAAATTCCCACACATTCTTTTCAAGAAACTTCAAATTTCCTAATGGATTCAGAAGTTTCTTGATTTAGCCATCTCACTAACAACTTCCAGATCAATTTTGTTTTTATTTGTTTTGTTTGCATGGTGTTTTACGTTGCATGGAACTAGTAGTTATTCAGCAACGGGACCAACGGCTTTACGTGACTTCCGAACCACGTCGTGAGTGAACTTCTATCTCCAGAAATACACATCTCTCACTCCTCAATGGAATGGCCGAGAATCGAACCCGCGGCCACCGAGGTGGGATGCTAATACCATACCAACCACTCCGTTGAGGCGCTGGAGATCAATTTTGCGTTAGGACACAAGGGACAGTCAGGATCATACATGCTATCGTTACCTAATTCGCTAAATATTTCTTCTGCTGCAATTCGGGTGTCAAACCTCACTTGACTTTGAATAAATTTTTGATAAAGAAGACATTAATCCGATTACGTATCAGAGGACACAAGAGACAATAGTCGACCCATTAGCATAAAGTGCCTTAATTGGAACTGCATATCTGGCTGCTTATGGAGACTATCAGGCCTCTCGTTCTTAATGGTGCATAAATTAGAGGGAAAAATTAAGATGCGGAGACGTTGACTTTGAACGTAATATGCGACATATTTCTGCTCTTTATATACACGCGCAAACGTAATTATGCTTTATACTTTTCCGGTTAGGGGGAGGGTGGTTGTTGGGGGGGGAGGGGGTGTTGGATGGGGGGAGAAATGATTTCAGAGAGAGAAAAAGAGCAAGACATTGATCACTGCCACACTTCTACGTTAACAGATGAGCCATAAATGAACCTCAATTCCAAAAGATTTCCACAACGTGAAGGGACAGAATGCGGCTCTCTGCAAGAGGAACACTTAGTGAAGGTTTTTAAAAACCTTTGGTGAGAGGATTTGCATCATATCCTCTTACTTCTGAGGTAAATGGCAGCCAACCGCCCTTCCTGTAAAATAAGGGACACGAGCAGCACGTTCCACGCCCTCCATGGTGTGAAAGAAAGGAAATGGGCGGGGTTGTAGGGCGAACAGCCCCGAGCATTGAACTGATATTCAAAAACACGGGGACAACACATGCACTCAAACACACACACACTCATATATATATATAAGCGAATACCATAGGAAGATGATTGGCAGAAATCCAAGCCCTTTCGTCTTTACTAAGGCATAGTAAAGACGAAAGCGATTGGATTTCTGCCTATCATTTTCCTGTGGTATTCGCTTATTTAATGAAGTGGCGTGCATCTATTGTGATTTTTAACGTATATATATATATATATATATATATACTATATATATATATATATATATATATATATATATATATATATATATATGTGTGTGTGTGTGTGTGTGTGTGTGTGTGTGTGTGTGTACGTGTGTGTATACATAATATGTTTGAGTAATAATTATAATGAATTTCCAAGTTCTCGTGTGATATTTACTCATTTCTTGAAAGTCTATATGACAGCTCGAGTGACCGTTGTTGCTCAAGCTCTGTGACCATTACCTCCGCCTCCTCAGCCACCTCATCGCCCCATCCTGTTATAGTGAGTAAACAGGTTTCCTCAGCTCGTGCTCGTGAAGGAAATGCATCTCTCCTTCCTGGCAACTCTTCATGTAGATCAAACAACTGACCGCTTATGACTCCTGCAAGCAAAAGCAATTCTACCTTCCCATTTATTGCGATAACCGGAGTTTTCAGTATCGTGATGTACACGCGGAAGTCTTCTGCCTAAAATGCCATGTTTTCGTGTGCCTGATCGTATTCCATGCGATTTGTATGAGATCATAATCCTGGATCAACATACACTCGATAAAATCAGCCTCGCATCTTACGGCGTAATATTTGGGACTCGATAAGCAACATATTTTCTCCGAATGGACGATCGTAACATAAATCACTCGAGAAGTAAGAAACTGGGCTCAGGCGTTATTTACCCCGGAATTTATATGCTTGCTAAACGGCTTTTTGTTTTCCTCGTAAACATAGTTATCATGGTTCGCTGTGATCACAACAGATGAGTGAGGTCCTGCCCACTCTCGTCATCGTGCTAAACAGCTTACTCGGAGTAAATGGTCAACACGCAAAGCATTTTTCATATATCATTATTCTTCGACTCTGTGGATGTCATTCGACGACTTACTCGCAATTTTCGTCGTCGTATTCGTCCCCAGAATTCTTCATGAATTAGAGCCATTAACCACACATACTTTCTTATCGGTTTCTGGTTTTCTTTACTATTCTTTATTCGACTCCGATTCTCAGTAACTTCTCATTCTTGATTTTTAATTGTGTACTCGTTAGTTTCCCAGATCCCTCCCTCCATCTCGTTCCGGTCTTTATTTAATGACTACTTTTGTGTTTTTGCGATATAATTACCATCATGTTCTATTGAAGGAGATTGCTGCTCCAGCTGCATTTAAATTACAGAAGTTATTTTCTATTCTTCTTATTACGGCTTTTTCAATATTATTTAGGTTGGCGATTAACGCGCCTATTGGATACGTATGAAAAGATCAATGAATTTTATGAAATTTATATGAAAAGATCAATGAATTTTATGAAATTTATATAAATTTCATAAAATTCATTGATCTTTTCATACGTATCCAATAGGCGCGTTACTCGCCAACCTAATTAACATTGAAAAAGCCGTAATAATAGACTAGAAAAGAACTTCTTTAAAATAAATGCAGCTGAAGCAGCAATCTCCTTCAATAGAACATGCTTGAAAGAGGGTCTTCTACCTAAATATAATTACCATCACTAATTTATGAACCTTTTTTATTTAAGAGACCGTTTTCAAGCACATATCTAGAAAACGAATCTACAGACAACTTTGCTCTAACTATTGATGTTACACTGATAAGCTCTCGCCCTGTAATTACTGTAGCTGATGTAAAACATTATTTTCGAACATTCTTAACTATTTCTCAGATATTCTTAATTATTTCTAGCTTCATTTCTCGTGTATACGCGTGAGTACACAAGTGTGCGTGATAGGTGGAAAACGCATGTGTCGATTTTGAACTAGGCCTAGGCCGCTTACTATTTTTATTAAGCAAAGTCCTTATTGCGAGGAACTGATTATTTTCCCGTTGCAATGTGATGCACACTGCACTTGTGAAGCGTAATTGTCCATCAAGGGTCGAGGAAAATCGTATTTATCCTTTAAAGACGAAGAGATTCTCCCCTGTGAAGACGACTTACCCAGTAGAGCGGGGAGGGAAGAGGCGGTTGCATGGCGAGTGGGCAGAGGAAGGCGAACTGGAATACAATTTCCTCCTTAACGATTCAGTTTAGCACAACGAGTTATCTTCTCTCCTCTTCACCTCGCTGCTTCCCTCATGAATAATTCTCCCCTTAACAGAAACAGGATATGAAAGCTGTTGGGATTAAGGGATTAAGTTGTTTAAGTATGTTAAGTATTAGCTGTAGCAACACAAAATGAAACCATTGTTCTCACTTCAATTCGTCGTTATTTTCGTTCCTCTCCTAATGTAGAAGTGTGTGTGGGGTGTTAATATACTTTGATCATTTTGCATATGCCATTTTTACCGTGGTGGATTTCACCTTCAAACTCTGGATATAGCTCTGAGGGAAAATAAGCTCTTTATTCGTTTGTGCTTACATTTTTTCTAAAAGAATATAGCCGACGCATGACATCTAAGAACATTGGCTAGCTTAGAATGTTGCAAAATAACCCCATTAGGGCAAAAATTTATTGCTCAAGTACGAGAAGCAATCTTAAGATGGAAAGAAATCTTGGGAAGAGATTTTGAATATGTCGCAGTGTCGAGGTATTCGATTAATCCTTCCATTCAATTGTTTTGTTTTGAATTTCATTTTAGAGGAGGCCCTTATGAAGTTCCTGAATCCTATCATCAATCTTTCTGGAAAACTCCACGTTAATTCCAGAATGCTTATTTCCTTCAACACATGATATATATGCCAATGTAATAATAAAAGTCTAAGTTCTGTAAAACATCCTTCATGACTCAAAAATACGGAAATAAAAAAACCTATACAATATAATAAGAATGAAATAATAAGATCAAAATGTACTCGGATAGGAAGCCAAAGTACTCATTCCACGGAAAATTTCTGTTAATCGATGTGAAAGAGATCGGACCTTTGACCATGAGAGAAACTATCAGAAGAAACGAACAATTTTAATTACTTGACTAGGTCTAGATTACTTGGACAGAGATTGGTAGGTTTCAGTTTCTGTAGGTAATAAACACTTGACTTTTAATTTACTGGATTGAACAATCATCTGACGGTATGGTTTCAGTTCGGAATGTCTATTTGATGTTTAAATATTACTGCATTCACCATATGATTAGTGTCATAGGGAATTTACCTTAGGTACTGTGTTATGGATGGATATACAGTGCAGTTACTAAAGTAGCAGCATGACGTCATAAGCGGTGAAACGATTGAAGTAGATCTGGCAACAAACAGTGGTACCAGATGAGGTTGTATACCAGCGTTTTTTACTCTGCTCACAAGGCAAAGACCGGCAGACAATTGTTAATTGGTAACCATGTTTGTCCTTCGGACATTGTTCGACCGTGTGGAGGCCCTTTACATTTCCTTTCCCCCAAGTAACGCAAAGACGTGGTTAGTCTTCGTATTATGAACAGCCAAGAGTGTTGTGCGCAAATTCTAAAGAATACTGTATTTTTCAGGACTGTATAGCATGCACTGTGAGACGCCATGATATACTGTATCATACTTTACTTATATTACTTAATAGTGCTCTCTGAAAGCACAAGAGAGGCCAGCCCTAGGAGAATTAATATTAACTCAGTGGTCTGGTTAAACTGAAGTAAAAAAAAAAGCACAAAATGAGAAATGTTACGTTGGATGTGCGGAGAGACAGGATAAGGAATGACTTCCTAAGTGGCACGGTGGAAATTACAGAAGTATAGGTATCAAAGAAGCAGCAACAAAGACGATTACAATAGTTTGGGCATCTTATGTTATGAGAGGAGAGGAGAGGAGGATTCTGTGTGTAGAAGAACCATGCATATGGAAGTACCCGGAACATGGAGGAGAGGTAGACCAAGAATGAGATGGAGAGACACAGTTAACAGGGACATGCGGGAGAGAAATGTGAGAGGCAATGGTGCATGATCGTAGAAGATGGAGAAGCCTAGTAAAGAGAGACTCGATATAAGGATGGGAAAAGCTGAAGATAAAGAAGAAGAATAATTCTATTTCAACTTGTGTATAAAGGCCGCTGATCTCATTGATACGTAGCTTACAGTACACTTACAGTCAAGTAATCATCAATGCTCTCAACATATTGGTGTTATTTTGTTGGAAATCTACTAAGCTATTTTAATTGGACACCCATAATAAAACTTATTGTTTATTGTTTATGACAGATCTAGCTAGCATCAAGCTTCTCTTGCTCCTGTCAAGATGCCTGTAAAGCTAAGGATAATTTTAGAGGACTCGACCTACGAAAAATGACCTCGGGAACTACATATACATCTTAAGTGATTCATCTGGATATATCATGAAGTAAAACTGGATGACTGGATCAGCAGTACACTATGAGGCAGTGCGGAGAAATGGAGCCATTAACCATGTTATGTACTTTAAAAAGGCCTTGATTTTTATTGGATTTCAAGAAGAGAGTTACCTAATAATATTTACCAAACCTTTGGAAATATATTCTAAAACATTCGCCACAGAGCAGATGTCTTCTTTCTTTTGACATATGCTTATATTTCTAATAAAATAATCTACTAATATCTTAAGGCCACTGCCGAGTCCCATGCTTGAGCTAAACCAGGCCTTGCTTGATCCTAAAGATATCTAATTCAGGCTGCTGGGTTCCAAGAAATCCAGTCTGTGCATCTTAAAGTTATTATAAACCTAAGAAGATTTAGACTCGAAATCTGATAGGTTTTATTTGCTGCAAAGAGCTACAGTGACGTTTACAGAGCATTTTCAACTGCAAAAATCAGTCCATCCTTATTAAATGATTCGTAGTAGAACATTTTCCGTGTATTTTTTTCCTAATGTACCTACATTCGTATGGAATAAGTTAATGTCTGTGACATGACTATCAAGCTTCAGCAGACTTTAAGAAAATAGAAAAAGACGTGGAGCCAGTACTTGCATTTTCAAGTTTCATTGCAGACTCTCTCACACTTTAAAGAATCGTCATCTAAGCACAAAAAAACTCTTTTGTTTGGTGCCACCGAGGTTTTTTTATTCTCTCTCTCTCTCTCTCTCTCTCTCTCTCTCTCTCTCTCTCTCTCTCTCATTCCAGAATCACCATGGCAAAGAACAAATGGTGCAGGAGAACCAGGGACCCCCTAAATTAAATTTTTAAAAATGCATTCTCAACAAAATTATTTCTATTGGTTTAGTATACTCTTATCATTGATGGAGATTTAATACCTTGCCAGATAAACAATGGAAGTGTTGAGGCTGAGCCGTTGTTGGACATACTATGCCTAGGGCATCAGTTGGCCTTAATCCAGCGAAGTTCAAGAATGAATGGTGAGGTTCAAAAAGAGAGAAAGCTTACAAGACAGGAAACTGCGCGAATATTACTTTGGTAACAATTACCACTTAGGAAAAGGAAACAGCCACCGAATAATAGTGAGAACAATAGTGACTAGATTTACTAGAGGATAACTCGAACGAGAGAATAAAATTCCAACATTGGTGCCGGTAAAGAAAAGTTCTTCAAAAGCACGTGATCACCTCTGGAGTATACCGGAAGTCTTAGAAACAGAACCTAGCTTTCTGTAAGTATCCTGTGATTTATTCTTTAGTTATATAGTCAAAATTAACCTAGGAGTCAATGGTAATAGACTCTGTCACATATTCTAGGTAAATGAATACAGTAAACCGTGGAGTAGCTCTATGAAACAAGATTCGTTAATCAAGAGCCTTAGTTAGTCTAGAATTCAGCCTCATACCCCGCTGAATACATCACTTATAATTCAGTCGCGGTCTCTACACAGTGTACTACTTTGGTTTTGAAGCCAATCATCTTGCAATTGATGTAAATTGCAAACAGCAATAGCAGCAGCTTTCTCTCTACTTCTTCTCTTGCTAAAAATGCAGGTGGACGAGAAAACCATATAGGGTTGGTCCCAATGGTTCTTTTAAATTACAATATATCACACAAATTTACTGTTATTTTTTATAACGGCCAAAATTAACAGCGGTTGAATATTGTCATCATTAACTAATTATACAGCTAGTCTGTAGTTTGTCTCTGTGACTGATGAGTAATCTTATATCGCTAGCAAATAAGCTTTTTTTATTCTTCTAACAAATTCATGATGCGAATTCGTAAAAAGAAAAAAATGGCTAATATTATAGCTGTTCCGATTCTGTCTATAGGCAGTTAGTGCTATTCCCTCATCTTGCACTTCCTCCCTCAGTATGAAACGAGAGGTGGGATAAATATATAATAATTATCCTTTGTGAAGACACATTGAGGGATGCTTGAATTAACTCCATTGCAGAGTTCGTAGGATTTTTGAATTAAAAGTCGTAACTTAAAGTGCGTTAACTCGCGCCTTTATGTTTGAACCACTGCTGGTTCAAGCAGTTAACCCAGTTACGGTAACAACATTTCCTTGTCATTTTCAGTTCCTTTCTGGTCTCTATAAAGTGTAAGGCTGCTTAGTTAGGAGGCAAAGCTTTAAACTTCTCCTGCGTGAAGAAATATTGCCGGATTGAGAATTTTCGTCACAAAACGGGTTTGTGCTCACCTGCGTCACAACACCGATGTCTTGTGCAGGTTTTGGAATTCGAAAGCGATGTAAATTATTTTCAAGCTTTCATAAATGTAATCGTCCATTTGGCATTCCACACCTTATTTCCCTCCGCCTCTTCTTTCCCCTCCCTTTATCCTCCTCCTCCTCCCTTTATCCTCCTCCCTTCTCCTCCTCCCACCTACACTGGTTGTAATCGGTTGCCTTTTTTAGAATCAGTCGGGTTATGTCAACAAGGGCTCTTTTATTGTTTGTCTGTATGGTGTTTTTACGTTGCATGGAACCAGTGGTTATTCAGCAACGGGACCAACGGCTTTACGTGACTTCCGAACCACTTCGAGAGTGAACTTCTATCACCAGAAATACACATCTCTCACTCCTCAATGGAATGGCCGAGAATCGAACCCGCTACCACCGAGGTGAGAAGCAAACACCAAACCAACCACGCCACTGAGGCGCTTCCAACAAGGGCTCTTGCCTGGTGTTGTCGTTGGCACGGGCTCTTAGGGCAACCTGTAGAATCATGCACAGAGGGTATTGATATGCTCCGACAAGTTGGCACTAACCTGCCTTCTCACTCGGATCAGATCAAATTAATAACCACTTGGCTTCTGGTGCTTCCTTGGTACTCGATGTTAATGAATTGAATGACGTCGCGACGCTTTGTATGACTGCAGCTCTCGTCTCCGTCACGTTTCCTAATCGGGCAAAAAATTTTTATGACGTTAACGTAACCGATATTTTCAGTAAACTAAGGCAGCATTGTAAGAGAGACTATATGCTTTTAGTAAAATAATCTTGCGAACTTTTAAGTTTTAGGGTGTAATTAGACTTCTATGACAGATTTATGATAACTTCCATGTCAGTTTTTTTATTTATTTTTTTTTAATCCCAATCCACAAAGGTGCTCAGAGAGACCCGCGAATTCATTCGTCGTTTACACT
>NC_061100.1:115836664-115884164 GCF_015104395.2 Macrobrachium nipponense
ATGTATATTTATGTACACACACTATATATATCTATATATATATATATATATATATATATATATATATATATATATATATATATATATATATATATATAATATATATATATATATATATATATAGATATATATATTATATAAGATGAGTGTGTGTATACAATGTTCAATGTATTGCCTTGATGCACAGTAAATCTTACGACAGATCATTCCAAAATATACCTTATCGGATAATGAATTTCGCTAAAAGTGTGCAGGCAAACAAAAGTATGTAGTGTAAATGGCTAATGTCGATGTGATATATGTACCAGATTTTATGTGCTCTCAGGAAAAAAAATATATATAATATATATACTATATATATATATATATATATATATATATATATATATATATATATATATTATATATATATATATATATATATATATCTATATATATATTATAATATATATGTGTGTGTGTGTATATAAACTATTGCTTTTCCAGTGATAATATCACAGATCCCAACACTAAACATTGATCATTTAAGCCACTCTGTGTACATAGTGTATTTTATTGCTTGTTTAGTGAATATTTAGCACAGACACGAACCATCTAAGATCGTACTCACTTGTAATCCGAAATTCTTGACCGTCTGCCCAATCTTCCAAAAACGACCATAGAAAAACTTGTGGAACACGAAATCAAAATAGATTTCATGAATGCTTAGCTTGTCCCGAAACTGTTTTTCTTTTTTTCGACAGTAAGGGTGTGTCCTTACTGCAACTTCCAGAAATGAAAATACAATTCGGAAAACATTTCTCTTTTTTTTTTTTTCGTCTTCCTTTTAGGCACGTGTGTATAGGCTGCCTTATGACTCCCCACTAATACCTTGTAAACACTTCCTCGTCAATCGTTAGCTGTAGCTAAGAGCATACTGGGACGACAGAGGAACACGTTGAGCGAGAGAACTCCACTAAGGACTTCTCTCTCTCTCTCTCTCTCTCTCTCTCTCTCTCTCTCTCTCTCTCTCTCTCTCTCTCTCAGGGATGGCCGTGCCCAGAACATGTGCTCAAAGGCCTTTATGCTAGTTAAGTTCGTTCACTCACTTCCAAATCCTCATAATCCAGCCAGCGGGTTCTTACTACCTTCTGACACACTATGAAACTGCTTTTCCTTAAACTGAGGAGAAAAATAATAGAAAGCGACTGGTGTCCAGCGAACCTTTGAGTTTTCTCCCTAAAATGGTTTCAAAGTTTTTATTTTACCAAAGGTAAAGATCGAAGTTGACGTGTACACTTAACACTGAGGTTACTCTGGAATTCAAAAGTACTGGTTCGTCGTTGCATCGCATCCCAGCTCTGCAGCAACAGAGCAACTTCAGCAACCCATGGCGGGTGCCAGGCGCACCCTTGATACCCAACCTTTTTTTTTTTCACTGGTTTTCGCGACGTCCCAGCCGTATTTCGTCGTCACCTGTTAAGTCCCGTTACTTGTTGCGGTTCCCGTACGTTGGGCAGGATTCCGAATTCCGGACCAGTCAACTAATTACGATATGATGCCAGCGCCAGACCCTGAGGGGTTGTCCACACGCTTCAGTAGAAGCTGTGAAAAACTCCTGAAAAAATCAGGAAAAACTTGTATATTACTCAATAGAAAACGGTTTGGAACCGACAGTGATGGTGTTGATCACCGCTGGGGTGAAAACGCCAGTAACCTGATATTAGTCCACATTAGGAGATATTATCGGCATGTAATTGCATACCGCTCAGCGATAACTGGGTAAGTCATTGTAAATAGATTTGACGCATCGAGTGGATAAAAACAATCATTTCTTCACTGATCTGCCATAAAGGGTGGTTGGAACTGCTGCAGCTGCATCAACAACCAACCACGACAGAGTTTATACCTGGAGTGCTCGCGATACTTCTAATTGACTTGACCCATTAGGTCTTGACGCAGACAAGCGCTCTCAAGATGAATGAGGCCCTGGGGTTAAGATCTTGAAGCTTAAAACAAGCAAGTGTCTCGTTGTTGCATTAGTGATATCATGGGATATGTTTTATTCTCTCTCTTTCTCTCCCTCTCTCTCAAAGAGCAAGGGTTAGTGCCGTCAATGCACCTCATGCTGTGCACTGTAGGCATTACCTAAGGTTCTTTGCAGCGTCCCTTCGGCCCCTAGCTACAACCCCCTCCATTCCTTTTATTGTACCTCCGTTCATATCCTCCTCCCTCAATCTTACTTTCTACCCACACCTAATCATTTCCTTATAGTGCAACTGCGAGATTGACCTCCGTTACACATTTCAAACCTTTTTACTCTCAATTTCCGTTTCGCCGTTGAATGACCCCATACGAGTAGGTCTCAGCGTTTGGTCTCTGGCCTAAATTTACATTCTGTTCTATTCTAGGGTCTTTCAAGGTATGAGGAAGGAAGACCTAGAATGTGCTAGTTTGAGGGAATGCCAAGAGGTGTTTAACCGAAGAGACCGATATTTACGTCGCATAATGGTGAGAGGGTAAGATCTATTATATATACATATATAATATATATAATATATATATATAATAATATACACATAATATACATATATATTATATATGTATATATATATATATATATATATATATATATATACATATATATATGCAGCCTACACAAACACACACACACAGACACACAAAGACATCAACTTACCGCTTTTCTGCACCTAGCAACTGTGTCATTTTGATGAGGTATTGCTGGGCTACGCCATTGTACGTCCTGGATTTTTGGATAAATGTTTTAAATTGATCGTAAGTGTCAAGCAGCGTACGACTTAGGCTGTAAATTATGCTGAAGTAGTGCCAGCTGTTAGATAGCCTTAAAATGTTCAAGTGTTGGTCATTAAGTAGAATAATCATTACTTATCAAAAGGCCAGTGGTCAGAAGTATTAGATGGGTTAAGGGGCTGCTGCATATAGTATATATTTATATATAAATATATATTATATATATATATATATATATATATATATATATATATTTATATGTATATATTATACACATGTACATCGAGCCAGAAATTTTTTATAAAAGGCTTTCCCATCTGTTCATTTATATATATATATATATATATATATATATATATATATATATATATATATATATAAAAGCGAATGCCACAGGAAAATAATAAGCAGAAATCCAAGGGATTTCATCCTCACTAAGACATTGTCAACGAATTAAACAGCACCAATATTCTGTGAGAACTGGACAAATATCGAATGCATTATTCGTACATATGAGAGGTTTAGATCATCCTATTAACTGGAGTCAAGCAAGAGCTTTAATCCCATGTAATGACACTGTTGAAAGGAATACCATAGAATCTTGTTTTATCAAGTCAAATAATGGAAGTGTTCTAAATTTAAGTCTTGGTTCATTTAAACTCGATGCCTTAATAATGAAAAAGTTGTAGATAAGTATAAGCAACAAAATAATATTAAGTTTTATAAATGTTTTTGGAATTTGTATGGCTATGTTTTAGTTTCACAAATGATTAAATCTATGCTTAAGTTGTGACCGTGTGATATCCGATAATCCTGGATTTTTACCCTTTTGACAATTAACCGTCTGGTATTCTTGCCTCCTTTTGTTTACCTGATAACTTTCTTTCCAACTGAATTTCATTTTTTCTTTCACAATGTCTTAGTAAAGACGAAAGCGCTTGGATTTCTGCCTATCATTTTCCTGTGGTATTCTCTTATTTAATGAAGTCACGTGCATCCACTGTGATTTTTTCAAGCATGCATTTATATATAAAAAATATATATTTATATATATATATATATATATATATATATATATATATCTTATATACAATATATATATATATATACATTTCTATATCATATATATATAATATATTACTATATTATATATATATATATATCCTTATATGTATATATATGTATATATGTATAATATATACATATATATATATATATATATATATATATATAGATATATCATATATATCATATATATATATTATATATATATATATATATTTATATATATATATGTATATATGTATATATATGTATATATATGTATAATATATATATATACATATATATATATATATATATATATATATATATGTGTGTGTGTGTGTGTGTGCATATATATATTATATGATATATTGTTCAAGATTTTAAGCCAGAACCAAGGAAGGTTAAGATTTCTTATAACAAAATTCATTCACCCTTGTCTACATGCAAGTTGCTCCTTTGAAGTGAAAGCCTCCATTCTCTAGAGAGCTATCTCTGCTCCCATTGGCTGTCCTGAATTTACCCCCCAACAGGGATTGGGCGGCGCTTACCGGGAGAAGCCTTAAAAGGGCAGGGACCCAGCAGTTCGTCCTCAGAACCTCCACAAAGCTAGGAGCGCTCAGAAGCTCCTGCTACCTCGCCCTGTAGACTTCACCCATTCTGCTCCCCCTGCCTCCTCTGGGAAAGTCCCAAGTATTTCTGTACTTCCATAGTGCACAGAAATCTCAGCAGATAAGACTACCAAGCCCAGGATTTCCAGGTACTGTGAGAGTAAATTCCAGTCCAGCCAGGGAATTGTTTTGCCTTTTGCCTGTATTTCATTTCCATTCTTCCAAGGAGACTTCCCCCCTCCTTTGTTTGGCCTCTCACTCCCCCAATCTTGGTTCAGTGCTGTGATTACTCCCCTTGTGATACTAGTAAACATCCCTAGTTAATTCAAGCAACGTAATAGTTCATTCTGTGAACTCCCAGTCATTTCCATCCCCTTCTGAGTGGTTTGTCAAGTTGCTGATTGAAAGAAAGTAGTGGCATACCTGATTGTGCGTGAAATTGGTAACCCTTTGGAGTAAGCCTTCCATTTTCAAAAAACATTTGTGCAAAATTCTGGATACCGTGTCTGGTTGCCCCAGCCACGCGTTTCCAGTGGATTGACAATCAACCACCTTATTAGTTCCTGGACCTATGCAAATTAATATAAATATAGTGCATTTAAAACTAAAGTCCAGCTTTTATGTAAATTCTTCCTTCCTCAGTAATATTGGCCCTCTGCTGTAGTTTTTCTTCTTTTTTCTTTGTTGTGAGCTCTCGTTCCTCCATTCAAGGCCACTTTCTTTTCGTGTTGAATTACTTTTTTGAGGAGTGAACGAGCAGTTCAGAACAATATATATGTATATAATATATAATATATATATTTATATTTATTAGGTATATATTATATTATATGTATAGATATATGTATATATATATATTATATAGATAGATATATGATATATAGATATATATATATATACATATATATATATATATCTATATATATATATATAGTATATATATATATATATATCTATTACAAAATATATACCTAGCCATCTGGGGGGGCAACCAAGTTTTTATGGGTGCCGGTCCCAAGCCCGGATAAATAGGGAGGGTTGGTGTCAGGAAGGGCATCCAGCTGTAAAAATCTGTGCCAAAACCAAAAATGGAATGAGCCGAAATATGGAAAGAGGTAATGCTAGGGCGTACTCCGTAAACGACGCACAGAGACATCGCCCTAACTCTGTGGTAAGGCGAGGGCTACTGCATCAGGAGCGGGTGCAGCTAAAGAAGCGAGCTCACATTGGGTTCAGAGTATGTCAGCTAAATGTTGGGTCCATGACTGGGAGAGGTAGAGAATTGGCTGACTTGATGAGAGAAAAGAAAGTAGATGTTGTGTGTGTGCAAGAAACGCGGTGGAAAGGAAATAAAGCTAAAGAGTTGGGAGATGGATATAAGCTATATTATAGTGGAGCAAATAAACAAGGTAGAAATGGAGTTGGCATAGTACTGTCTAGTGAACTAAAGAACTCGGTAATAGAAGTGCATAGAAAGAATGACCGTATCATCAGATTGAAGATATGTTATGGAGGAGAGATTCTGAATATTATAAGCGCATATGCACCACAAGTTGGTTGCACAGAAGAAGAGAAGGGACATTTCTGGAGAGACATGGATGGAATAATGCAAGAACTGGAAGAGCATGAGAGGGTGATAGTTGGGGCAGATTTGAATGGCCATGTCGGAAGTGAAAATGAGGCGATTGGGCGGGTGCATGGGGGCCATGGAATTGGGGAGAGAAACCCAGAAGGAGAGAGTGTAGTGAACTTTGCTGTGTCATTCGACATGGCAATAGTAAACACATTCTTTGAGAAGAAAAGGGAACACCTAATAACATATAGGAGTGGGGGAAGATTCTCCCAGATAGACTATTTCTTGTATAAAAGGATAAATCTGGTGGAGGTCAAGAACTGCAAAGTTATTCCAGGCGACCATGTAGCCCCCCAACACAGGCTGCTATGTATGGACTTGAAGTTGAAAAGGGAAAGAAAAACCAAAGCTAAAGGGATAAGGAATATTAAATGGTACGAATTACAGAAGGAAGGGGATAAGAAGAGAGAGTTTAAGAGGAGGGTTTTGGAGGATATTGATATAGGGATTGAAGATGTTCAAGAATGGTGGGCACGAAATGCAGCAGTAATAAGAAGGCAGGGAAAGGAGCTGCTAGGAGAGACATCTGGTATCATATGGGAAGAAAAGGAGAGTGGGTGGTGGGATGAAGACATTGAGAAAGTAGTAAAAGATAAGAAGGAGGCAAAGAAAAGATGGGAAGAGTCACAGTCGTGGAAGACAGAAATAGGTACAGAGAGAAAAACAAGGTGGTGAAAAAGGTGGTAGCCCAAGCTAAAGCAAAGTCGTATGATGATGTGTATAATGAGCTGGGGACAAAGGAAGGATTAAAGAAGATGATCAAGCTATCAAAGGCTAGAAATAAGAGCACCAAAGATATAACACATATCAAACAAATAAAGGATCAAGAGGGTGTAGTGCTTAGAAAGGAGGAAGACATTGTGAAGAGATGGAAAGAATATTTCGAACAGTTGTTAAATGAGAAAATACTAGACTAATAAGAGAGGATGGGCAAGTGAACATTGGCATGGTAATGAGGTTTTCTAGGCAAGAGGTACTAAATGCACTGAAGAAGATGAAGAATGGGAAGGCAACCGGACCAGACATGATCCCGGTGGAGGCATGGAAAGCATTAGGAGATGAAGGAGTGGATATACTGTACGATCTTATGATAAAGATCCTTGAACAGGAAAAGATACCAAATGAGTGGCGTGGGAGTATATTGATCCCAATTTTTAAAAGGAAAGGCGATGTCCAAGAGTGTGGTAATTATAGGGGCATTAAATTGATGTCCCACACTTTGAAGATACTGGAAAGGATGATAGATGCTAGACTGAGAGAAGAAGTACAAATAGGTAAAGAGCAGATGGGATTTATGAAGGGAAGGGGAACAACAGATGGTATATTTTGTCTGAGGCAAATAATGGAGAAATTCGGGGAAAGACAAAGGGACCTACATATGGTATTCATTGACCTTGAAAAGGCTTATGACCGAGTCCCGAGACAAGAGGTAGGAGGAGCCTGAGGGAGAAGATGGTGCCAGAGAAGTATGTGCGATTGATACAAGAGATGTACCGGAATGTATTTACCAGAGTGAGGAGCAGTGTTGGGGAGACAGAAGGTTTTGAGGTGAGAGTAGGATTACACCAGGGGTCGGCTCTGAGCCCATTTATCTTTAACATAGTGATGGATGTTATAATAGAGGAAGTAAGGGAGACAGTACCATGGAACATATTGTATGCGGATGATATTGTTCTGTGTGCAGAGAGCAGGGATGATCTAGAAGTGAAATTGGAAAGATGGAGACAAGTACTGGAGGACAGAGGAATGAGAATAAGTAGATCCAAGACAGAATATATGTGTACCACCACTGAGGGGGATTATAGAGAAAGTATTCAGCTTGGTGGAGAGCAAATAAGGAGAGTTGATAAGTTTAAGTATTTGGGATCTTTTGTTAACGCTGGAGGAAGTATGGAAGAAGAAGTAAAACATCGGGTACAGGCAGACTGGAACAACTGGAGAGCGGCCTCGGGAGTTGTTTGTGACAAAAGAGTGCCGCTTAGGTTAAAAGGAAAATTTCACAAGACGGTGGTAAGAACAGCAATGCTGTATGGTACGGAAACAGCAAGCATGAGAAAAGCAGAGCAGAAGAAGATGGATGTGGCAGAAATGAGAATGCTTAGGTGGATGTCTGGGGTAACAAGAGTGGATAGGATCAGAAATGACTACATAAGGGAGTCAACTAAGGTGGTGGAAGTATCAAAGAAAGTGCAGGAGGGGAGGCTGAGATGGTATGGACACCTGTTCAGGAGAGATGAGGACCACGCTGGGAGACATACTATGGGGGTGGAGGTGCAAGGAAGAAGAAAAAGAGGGAGACCAAGAAAGAGATGGAAGGACTGTGTGAGAGGAGACTTAAATGAGAAGGGAATTGATGAGGCAGAAGCACAAGATAGAAATAGATGGAAACGGCTAATCCGAAACGGCGACCCCATATAAAAATGGGAACAAGCTGGGAAGAAGAAGAAGAAGAAGAATTACATATATATATATATATATATATATATATATATATATATATATATATATAAAACTATTTTCGCATCTAAATAGACCCATGATACCGTCTTACTTTTCAGAAGGTTGCCATTCGCTTGTTTGTGAAATTGCTTTTTACTAGTTTCGTGATTGCTTGCTTACTAGTTTAGATTTGCTTAGTTCCTTTGGCCATCTGCTGAAGTTGTGTAACCAGTAGCGTCTTCAACTTGTAATTTATGAATATGTGATATGCATTCAAAATAATTCAACAAACTTAGCCTATGAGGGAGGGTGGAAAGTGACTGTATTTGGGGGAGGAGGGTACTCTAATCCCTACCTCGGGTAAATAGGGAGGGTTGGAGTCAGAACAGGCATCCGTCGTAAAACAACTGGCAATCTAAGTTGTGGAATGAAGCTGAGAACTAGAACTTTATTGAAGATTAATTATCTAATATCTATAGCAGTCCTGTCATGTCTATTGATTATTTGAAGAGAAAGAATAGTTTCATAAGAATGTAAGTTACTATTGTAAAATAAACTATTTTGTACATATATATCATCGTGCAAGTAACTTGTCCAGTGTTTACAAGCGTTCTCTCTCTCTCTCTCTCTCTCTCTCAGGTCGAACCTCTCAGTAAAATATGTTCGGTGTGATGTAGTCTGAGCCAAGGTCTGAGCGATGACGATGTTCGGGCCTCGAAGAGAACAGACAGTTTAAATGAATGGTTTTTGAAGAGTAGTAAACTAATTGATCATATCTTTGACTTGCTATCTATGAAAATTATTTCCAGTGTTGGTATAAATAGGTTGTATAAATATGATTGATCAGTTGAACGGTGCTTGCTAGACCCTAGGAAAATGGCTTAGGTATAAGAAAGCACTAGTACACTTATTGTTCATATGGTTTTGCTGATAGAGAAAACTACCTACTATTCGAAGTCCTGGCTGAGGAGTTTTGCCGGAAGGATCAGATTCAGTCGTTATTCGCTTTGCATATAGGACTGGCAACCGTGACACTGGAGACTGACACTTCTAAAACCTTAGTAGTAATGATTTTTATTTGATTAGAATAAGGTCATATTTTGTTCCCCTGGTTAGATAGCATCTAATACGGCATTGCTAAGCCAAGAGGACTCATGACTTAACAGTAACTAATTAGACAGCAAATTGCAGTTCAGTCATGTTACCTGAGGTTCACAGAGAGGCATTTGAACAATCCTAGTGACGGGAAAAGTTTATAGTACACACAAACTACTACTAGTTGCTTCAGGAACGAGCCCGCGTTGGCTGAAGGCTTAACTCAGAGTCAAAATATACAGGGTCTGCTCACGAGGCGGTACTAAAACCTATCCCCGCCCCTTGTGAAACGTCATCAGTTACAAAAGGACCATATCTTTATGAAACTATATTTACGATAATATTTTCATATAACTATTTTTGCGATGGCGTTTTTTTATATAAATTTTTCTCTTATTACATGTTGCCGTATACTTCGTTGAAGTACAAAGAATGCTCTTTCAAATTATATATAGCACATTACAATTACGATTACTTTTAGACCCACAAGCACGCACAGAAAAAATTATCTACGCACACAAAAATATGCAATTACTTAATCCGTCAACCTACACACACTCACGTTTTGTAGCGTATCTGACTAAGGAATGATGATAGAAAGAAACTGAAAAATGAATTAGAAAGCTGATAAAATTTACTATTTAATGCATAAATATAATTGATAAGTGTTCTCAGAAATTTTCGAGGAATTCTAGGTCAAAGACGAACCAAAATTTTTAAATTTTATGTAAATATTTACCAAATTTTTCTTACATAATTTTTCATCTTATTACATTTTTCCATATACCATGTAAATGTACAAAGAATGCCCTTTCAATTGGTATATGCCACATTACAATTACAATTATTTTCAAACCCCTAATTGCGCACATAAAATATTATCTACGCACGCAAAAATTATAAAAAATTAAGCGTTCGTGGGAGATCTGAAATCTAGCCCCGCCCCATGTGAAACGTCATCAGATACATCCAGCCAGACTGACGAATGCCTTTTTGTACTTTTTTGGAAAATATTATAATCGTTTGAGGCATGCATAATTAATACCTTTATGTATACAGTTTGTGTTATATGTAAACTTATGTGTTCGGAAGTATATTTATGTGATATTAAGTGCTAATGAGACATTTGCTGGAAATTTGTTCCCTGTATCATTTTCTTCATCATTTATTCCTTTGATACCTTATATCGTATTTATTATGATGTAATTCTTATACTTTTGATATTGTTTTCCTTTTTGTGGCCAAGTCGTGCAAATGCAACTGCCATTTTTTACACTGCCTGTATCCACATTTTCTTTATATTTATTGCATAACAATAAGTATTCACAATAAGATTTGGAAAATATAATTAATCTATCATTCTAACCTTTATCATAAAAAAAAGTTGCTTTTCAAAGTGAGGTATGAACACAGTGACAGAACTAAATACATTTCTTGAGAATTATTTAAAATCTTGATAATATTACTACCGGAGAGAGAGAGAGAGACGAGAGAGACGAGAGAGAGGAGAAAAGGAGAGAGAGAGAGAGAGAGAGAGAGAGAGAGTTGTCATGTCAAAAGAAATGGACTTGAAAAGATTACAGCAAACCAGTATATAGGTAAGTAAATAAATAAGTAAAGAATAAACATATGAAGAAAGCTGGAGTAGCTATGTGTGTTCAAACTGGTATATTTTGTGCAATAAAACAAGGTTTGGTGACTAAATGAGAGAATGGGTATTAAAAAATCAAACATGTGACCTCTACAGATTTTATCATCAAGATTTTATGAAAAACATCTTGTGATATGGATGAAATGTATAAAAACTAAGGGTTTCTTAAGTAATTCAGTGGAGAAACACGGGAGTTTTACTATTGTGACGTCACAGTATTAGCTCCGCCCCCACTGCCGAGTTGAGCAGATCCTATATACTTTGAATGGGTATTAAAAAACATCAAGCATGTGACCTCTTTACAGGTTTTATCAAGATTTTATATAAAAAAAACCATGCAATATGGATTAAATGTATAAAAACTAAAGCTTCTTTAAGTAATTCAATGGAGAAGCACGAGCAGTGTTACTCTTCTGACGTCACAGTATTAGCTCCGCCCCCACTGCCAAGTTGAGCAGACCCTATTACTTTGACTCTGGCTTAACTACATATTTGTTACTTGTTGACGACTTATCCAGGTCCGCACCACTTCCAGAGAGCTCGCAGGACCCCTATTATCAAATTAACAGTTTATTCAACAGATGTATTTGATCACACTGCAGATTTCACATTCACTGTTTGATCTTCCATATCAAAGCATCGATTAAACAAAAAGGTTTTAAGTTTCTTTTTGAAAGACTTCAAATTCTCAGTCTGCCTCAGCTCAAGAGGGAGCTTACTGTATAATCTAGGAGCTGCACATTAAGTTAAAGGCTCTGTAACTAGTCTTGTAGTACCAGGTAGATTTATTGGTTGTATGAACTGTAATAAGTTCTTCAGATACCGAGGAGAGACGATCCTAACAACTTGATGGGTCAACAACGAAACTTGAATATTATTCTGGCTTTCACAGAATGCCAAAGCAAATCAATTAGTCTAGCAGTTCTGTTCATAATTTTCTGCAATTTTCTTGAGCTGTACGTTGGGTAACCCAATGCAGAATTACAATAATCTGGACAGTTTATAACACAGTTTTTGGGTTACTCTTAATCGAGCAAGAGCTAGAGTTGGAGGGACTGGAGACAATCTTCATAAATGGGGTCTTGCCCCTTCTGTGAGTGCCTATGTGGTCATCCCATCCAGACAATGGATCACATACTTTGTGGGTGTGAACATGGGCCAATCTGCACATATTTGGACTCCTACGAATGTAATCAGGCCACAATGCATTGGATACAACGTTGGCGCGATAAGATTTGTTGATGATGATGAATACAGTTGATGGCATGATACTTAACAGATGTCTCATCAAGATATACCCTCATGAAGGCTATATTCTGGAGAGGAAATAAGCAACTTTCCCTAAATTATTAATTTGTAGGCCAAGTGACAAGAAGCGAGCGAGCGAGCCGATCGAACGGCGTTTTTTCTGTTGCTCCGAGGGAAACTGAAATTACGGGCGAAGTTGTTTCTAACGCCGTCCTACCCCCATTAATGAGGTTACCTAATCATTATGGCTAGTAAAAACACACTTCTGGTGACCTGTTCTTCTTGCAAGAAAGGTGAACGAGTAGAATGGATTGGGTGTGAATGTGGTGAGTGGTACCACGAAGAATGGTTTGTTTGTTTGTCTGTATGGTGTTTGTACATTGCATGGAACCAGTGGTTATATAGCAACGGGACCAACGGATTTAAGTGACTTTCGAACCCTGTCGAAAGTGAACTTCTATTACTAGAAATACACATCTCTCACCCCTCAGTGGAATGCCAGGGGATCGAACTTGCAGCCACCGAGGTGGTACACCAACACCATACCGACCACACCACTGAGGCACAAAGAATGGGTGCATTTTGGTGAAGTAAGCAAGAGGAAATGTAAATGGCTATGCCCAAACTGCTATGAGTTTGCCTGGAAAGGGCAAGAAGCTTAAAAAGTCATGTGTGGAGTCAAAAAATGCCAAAATTACTGAATTGCAGGATCAGCTGTACATCGCACTTGTCGACAAGAGTGCTGACTCTGCACATGGCCCAGTTCCTGCTGATGTGCATGTCATAAAATGACACATTTATTTTTCATTTCCACTACAAGAAAAGTTTTAATTTCTTTATCATTAATTTTACTTTAGATTTTGTTATTTACTAACTAATGATTACTAATTATTTTTAATTGTTAGTGATATTTTTTCGCCCGTTTTCTCAAATGCGACGAGTTTCCCTCCACTTTTTTTTCCGCCTGAACGTTGGCGTAATGCGCTTCTGTCACAGGTTTATGTGCACACATGACAATTTAGGGGACGTTCATGGGTCCCGATAGTGGCGAGCACTGCCATTCTGTATTAGTTATATTATGTAAAAAAGTGTACTTATCTTCCTGAAGACATCGAACCAGATAAGTATCTTATATAACTTCATTTGCATGTTTAGCCAAATGGGTATAGGGGTTATATAAGAATACTAGGTTAGTTCTCGTCTCTTTGCATTTGGTTACTACCAGCGAGATTTAAGGTAAACATATGTTGATTTCTTGCTTGTAATATAATTCCAGTGCCTAAAATTCCTACCGCTGTTGCCTTCTTAAAGAAAATTATGTGCTGTGGACCATTTTGAGCAATCTGATAATATAATTTCACTACAGCAATAATTTTTTCTGGTCCTCCAAACCGGATCCGAGATCATCATATCCTAACCTTTCCCGGTTCTTGGTTCTCGTTTGCATAAACCAGTCGGTGGTTATCGTTACGGCAAAGCCCAACCTTGTTTACATTCATATAGGCTAGACTATGATTTTGTTATTATTCGGATTCAGTCATAACTTATGTTTACCTAGCATGACCTTTCAATAACTTGGAAGTTAGCCCAATTTTATTCTAGTATGTTTGTCTCCAATTTTCAGACCTACCTAATGATTTTATATATAGCCTGCTCATTATATTTAGGCAAATTGCAAAGAAATTTGTTACATTATTACTGTAAGGCATATTTATTTGTTTTCTGGGTTGTATTTGAAAGACAAAATTTTGAGAATTTGGGTATTAGGTATTAACCAATTTGGAATTTATGTTAACATTTATTTCCAAGTTAGTATATTTGTGTATTACAGTTTATTTAGGGTGGCCTGGTGAGTTTGCGCCTAACCTTATTTGAACTTTGTTGTCAGTTGCATATTTATTTGTGGAATTTGCCTAGACTGACCTAAGGATTTTGGCTACTTGTAACAGCCTTTGGCTTTGGCCTTTAGCCCATTTTGACTGTATGGTCAGTCATTTGCTGGTGGCTTTGTTAGCCTTTGGTTTGGCTTGTTGAGCCTCTTAGTTTTAGCTCTTGGTTTTACCTACCGATTTGACTATTTTACAGCTAGCAATTTGCTGTTCTAACAAGTATCTGAAATTTATTTATGATCCATATTGAAGTTGCAATTTGCTAGTGAATCATATTTCGTTAACTTGTAGCATGGCAAATTTCAAGATTACTGATCGCCTGCTTAATGGGTTCAAGGGAGCTGTTACTAGAGCACTACATAGTGCTACAGCAGCTATTGGTGTAGCTAGTCCAACTTTGATGACTGTAAAATCCAATGTGGAAACGTTACAAAAGCGATGGAACAAATATTTGGATGTATGGGATCAATATATCTCTGAGAGAGATTCTTTGAGTGATGATGAGTTTGATGCACTTAAGAAGAATCATGCTTGATATGAAGTTTTGTATAATACAGACCAATAAATTATTAGATGTTTTAGATCAACTACAGAGTGCAGTTCCTGGAATTTCCAATCCTGTTCCAACACAACAGTGTGCCAGAGTTCGTTTACCTGAAGTAAAGATTAACAGCTTTGATGGAGGGGTAGAAGAATGGCAACTTGGTGGGACAGTTTCCGTTCATTAGTTCATGATCGTAAGGATATGGACAAGGTATTGAAAATGACACACCTTAAGTCATGTTTGAAAGGTAAAGCATTGTTAGTTGTCTCAAGATTTCATGTCACAGACCAAGACGACCAAGACTATGATGATGCTATTGCAGTTTTGCAAGATAGATTTGCTAACCCAGAGAAAGTAAAACAAACAAGAGTGCTTCAGTTGTTCAATATGGTTAAGCCTAAGAATACTGCTAAGGAATAGGAGCAGTTTAAGCTGGATTTGAAAGAATTATGAAGAATCTTCAACACTACGTTACTGATTCACAGTCTTCCCATTGGCTTATTGCTGCTCTGTTGCAGAGCAAGTTGCCTACAGAGGTAGAGATGTTCATTTTTCAGAAGTTTCAGACTAAATTTTTTACAGTTGATCAAATCAGAACAGGTCATGTCGACCACCTTGACTTTCTTGATCAGATTCCAAATAGTGGTAAATTACAGTCTGATAGTGATCAATTTCCACAGGATAGTGGCAAATCTCAAGTTAGAGATAAAGTGAAATCCTCCAACCAGACACGGCAGGTATTTACGGATAATACTCAGATTGGAACTTATTCAGTTGAAGCAACCTCTAAAAACCAATGTTTATCATGTTCATCAGATAGTCACAGAGCCAGACGATGCTCAAAGTATGCTGATGCAACTTCCCAAAGAAGTAGGCTGATAGATATGGGACGGTGTTCTAGATGTTTAAGAAATAAGCAAAATGGCAGATGTTTGCAGCCTGTTAAATGATTTGTCTGCAAGAAGACTAATCATAATGAAGTTTTTTGCTACAGCAATTTTGGATGCAAGTTGCAAAGTGAGGTGAAATCAGATGGTACTGTAAAGTCAGATAAGCAAGTTAACAGTACTACAAACATTGAAGTTAAGAGTGTAGTTTCAAGTACAAAGAGTGCAGGGTCCAACTATTCTTCTGCTTTAGCTACGGCTCAGGTCAAGGTATCTAATAATGATAATTCCAAGTCACAGTATGTTCGTTGCTTTTTCGATCCTGGATCGAAGATTTCATTTATTACTTCCAAGTTAGCTACGGCACTACAGCTAAAGACTGTTGAGAGTCGACAACTTGGTTTGCAATGTTTTCAGTCCCAGCCAAAGGAGGGACAATTTGATATTGTGACACCTCTAGTTTCTTTAGGTAGGAGGATTAAGAAGATGAGAGTTGTAATTGTTGATGAGTTACCAGGTAGTATTTCTGCACCAGGCATGCATAAGGTTTATCAAATGCTGCAGGACAAAGGGATTAAAACTGCAGATGAAATTTCATCCGACACTGTCCCAGGGATTGAATTAATGGTGGGTTCTGATTATTTTGCTGATTTTGTTGGTGGTGTTACCAAGTATGAAGGTGTTAGATTGTTTGAGACACATGGTGGTTACATTCCATTTGGTAAGATTTTCTCACAATTTTCTAATAACCTGGAAACTTCCAATAAGACAAATGTTGTTTTTTGCAGATTAACTGCTAATATTTCTCCTACTCATGTTAGCGATTTGATTGAAAAGAATAATGAACAAGTTCATAAATTATGGGAATTAGAACCGATAGGCATCAATCCAACTGCCCCATCTGTAGAAGATGATTGTGTCTACAAAAGGTATGTTAATAGTGTTGAGTATCAAAATGGACAATATTTTGTTCGTCTTCCCTGGAAAGAAAATTGCCCTCTTTTGCCCAACAACTATAGAATGGCTTTAGGTCAGTGTATACATTAAGGAAAAATTTATCTAAGGTTCCTGGACGTTTGGATGCATACCATAATATCATCAAGGATCAGTTGAAACAGAAAGTTATTGTGTAAGTTCCTGATGCAGTAGCTGGTGCTAATACACATTATATTCCGCTTCATGGGGTGCTTAAAGATTCGGACACTACCCCCTTAAGGATAGTGTATAATTGCAGTGCTCGAGATGGAAGGATAATCCTTCTCTCAATGATTGTTTAATCAAGGGACCCTCCCTGACAGAGAAGTTAGGTGATGTTTGTTAAAGTTGAGTCAATATGATTTTGCACTTAGTGCAGATATTAGCAAGGCCTTTCTGCAGGTAGGCCTGCAGAATGTTGATCGAGATTTTGTTAGGTTTCTGTGGTTCCGAGATCCGCAGAACCCAGAAGCAGGTTTAGACACTTGTAGATTTGCTAGTGTGTTGTTAGGTAGCACGTCATCTCCATTTTTATGGCAACACTTGACTATCATTTGAGTAAGTCTGGTAGCCCCTTTAAGAATTTGATTGCCAAAGCCTTTTATGTTGGTAATCTTCAGGGTGGTATGTCTAATGAAATAGAATTGTTAGAATTTCATGCGGAGGCTAACAAGCAACTGAGGAGTGCCAATATGCCACTCAGGACTTGTAACTAACAGTGAGAAACTTAAAACTAAAATCGAAGAAGATAACAGTGGTTATGTTGTTCCTACCACTACTTCATTTCTTGGATTGAATTGGGATGTCAACTGAGATATGCTTAGTCTGAAGTCGGCTAAAATATTTGTACCTGAAGTAATCACAAAACGCAATTTACTTAGTTTGGTCTCAACTGTTTTTGATCCACTAGGATTCCTTTGTCCAGTAATCATAAGGGGTAAAATCCTCATTCAAGCTGCTTGGAGGACTAGTGTCTCCTGTAATGATCCATTCGATAAAGAATTTTCAAGTCGTTGGATGGAAATATATGAAGAGTTCAAGGCACTTAGTGAACTTTCAATACCTCGCAAAGTTGCAATTCAAGGAGTAAACTATGTTTTGCAGATATTTTGTGACAGCTCGACCTAAGCTTATGGTTGTGCAGCCTATTTGGTAGGAAATGGAGAAAGTAATCATGTTACAGCAAAAGCTAAGGTTGCCCCCCTTAAAACAAATACTCTTCCACAATTGGAACTGACATCAATTTGGTTAAGAACTAAATTAGCCACCTACATTCACAAAGTTTTAAGCGATATTGGTATTTCAAGAACTGTGATTTGGTCTGATAATGAGGCCGCTATTTAATGGGTCAGAAACGATGATTGCAAAATTACTCATGTCAAGAACAGGGTGGCTGAGATCAGAGAAGTGTCAGCCAATTATCAAATATTTCATGTGTCTACTAGAGAAAATGCTGCAGGCTTAGTGACTTGTGGGGTTGAAGTTAAAGACTTAGTGTCAAATTCTTTATGGTTTAAAGATCCTGCTTGGCTACCAAGTGAAAGTTTGTGGCCAAGTCAAAAGGATGAAGTTGTAGTTTGAGATAACAGCAGAGAGATAAATTGATCCAGTTAAGGTTAAATGTTTGTTTGAAGTTAGAGAATGTTCTCTGGAGAAGATTTTCATGATAACGAAATATGTATTTCAGTTTCTGAAAAAATTGTTACTCAAGATATCACCCAATCGAGTGTCAAAGATAACTTTACCAGATCCAGCAGTTTATTGGGTGAGATATTAGCAACTTACAAGGTTTAAAGAAACTTTTTTCTTGGCTGTTTTATTCTGAGAATCCTGATCCTATTGAATTTAAGAGCTTGTATGATCTTTTGCTGAAACCACATAGCTTGCCTGTCGAATGTTCTAATTTGATTAAGGACTTAGGTCTGTATTTTGATCCATCCATTGGACTAATGAGGTCAAGAGGTCGCCTCCAGCATGCTGAGATTGCTGTGAATTCCAAATATCCTGTACTAGTTCCACCAGGAGAACATTAACTAACCTTTTCATTCTAAAGCCCCATAGGTATAATTTACATGGAGGAGTACAGGAAACTCTTGCTACTATTCGTCGACAACTTTGGATCCCAAGGGAAGACAAGCAGCAAAGTGATTAGAAAATGTGTTATCTACAGGAAAGTTGAAGGTAATCCCTGTGTTTACCCTGGTCCCCCTTCTTTACCTTTACATAGAGTTGTTTTGAACAGACCATTTGAGAATGTAGGTGTTGATTATTCTGGGCCTATTGTCATTACAAAGACTGAAGATAATGAGCCAAGGAAGGTTTATATCTGCTTGTTTACTTGTACAGCTACAAGAGCAGTTCACCTAGATGTGGCTTTAGATATGGCAGCAGAATCATTCTTATTAATTTTTCGTAGGTTTTGTGGCACCTGGTCTTTTCCCAAACAAATAATTTCAGATAATGGGACAAACTTTAGAGCAACTGCCAAGTTTCTTGAGGAAATATGTAGTGATCCTCAAATACGAAGATATTTTAGTAATCGTGGTACTGTTTGGAAATTCATCGCTCCCAGAGCACCTTGGCGAGGTGGCTTCTATGAAAGGATGATTAAGGTTGTTAAGGATTGTTTGCGAAAGGTTTTGTATCATAAGAGAGTCAGTTTAGATGAACTTCAGGATGTGGTTGTTGAGATTCAATTTCGTGTTAATGATAGACCGCTCACTTATATCGACAGTGATAGGATGTCTCCAGAACCCTTGTCACCTTCACATTTCTTATATGGCAGATTGATTGAAGCTATGCCACCAGTAGTTTTAGAGGATGAATCTGATCCTACTTACATGGACCATGATCAATTGAATAAGCACTTCTCCCATTACATTGTATCATTTCCAAGTTTGAAAAGGTCTGGAAGAATGAATATACAATTTCCTTAAGAGAACGTCATTATTGTTCTGATAGAGCTAGGGAATTTAATAATCTTAAAGTTGGGGATGTTGTTTTGGACCAAGTTGAATCTCCAAGAGGTGAGTAGCCTTTAGGTATTGTTGAGCTTCGACCTGATTCAGGAGGAGTCAGTACACGATCAGTTCAAAAGCTTGTACCTTTAGAGGTTAGTGAACCAGTGAATGAGGAACGCATAGGTAATCTTGATGATAATGTGAACACAGATGTTCCTAGTTCTGAAATGCCTCGTCCCCATGGTCAAATGATTGAAACACGTCCTCAGCGTGCTAGTAAAACTAGAGCTACACTAGAGAGGAGAGAGCTCATAAAACAAGGAGCTCTGTAAGTTAAGTTTAATTCTTATGTGAGAAATCAAATTTTTTAGTTACTTAGTTTTTATGGGGCTTGGCCCGAGAATGTCATAAAATGACACAATTAATTTTCATTTCCATTAAAAGAACAGTGTTAATTTCTTTATCATTAATTTTACTTTAGATTTAGTGATTCACTAATAAATGATTACTAATTATTTTTAATTGTAAGTGATATTTTTTCGCCCGTATTTTGCAAATGCTACAAGAGTTTCCCTCCACTTTTTTTCCCGCCTTAACGTTGGCGTAATGTGCTGCTGTCCGAGTTTCTGTGCACACGTGACAATTTAGGGTTCGTTCATGGGTCTCGATAGTGGCGAGCATTGCCATTCTGTATTAGTTATATTATGTAATTAAATGTACTTATCTTCCTGAAGACATCGAACTAGCTAAGCATCTTATATAAGTTAATTTGCATGTTTGACCAAATGTGTATAGGGGTTATATAAGAATGCAAGGTCAGTTCTCGTCTCTTTGCGTTTAGCGACTACCAGCGAGATTTAAGTTAAACACATGTTGATTTCTTTTTTGTAATATAATTCCTACCGTTGTTGCCTTCTTAAAGAAAATTATGTGCTGTGGACCTCTAAATTTCACCACAGTACCAGACTGGGCTACGAAATTCGAAAACCGCAAGTTTGTTTGATAGGTGAAAATATGGAAAATCCTCAACCTGAGATTGCCTATGCTGACAAATTTACAGGAAAGAATTTGTTGATCATTAAGTCAAAACGATCGTCTGAGAAGATCACTGATAGGAAAGATGATGTTGTAAACGCCTTAAATGTCATCCCTATTATTGATGCTAGGTCGACGAAGCATGGGCATGTTATTCTAAACTTTGCAGTGATACATATTCGGACTTGGCGGCGAATGAGATTAGCAATGATATTCAGGGAACTAAATTAAGAAGATTGAAAAACATAAACCCAAGAGCGTGATTTGCAATACATATGAAACATAACAGACTGTGGTAAAAGACATGATTGAGAGAAATAGTTATTTGCAAGCATTCCCCGAAATTGATAATTGTAAAATATGTTTTACTTAAAAAGCCAGCCTCTAAACAGGGGTTCTTAACCTTTCGAGGATTCCAGACTCCTCGAAATCCTCTATGAATTGCCAAATATAGTTTCATACCCCCTTTGCACAAGTCCACTTAAGTCCTATTTGTTGGCAATGCAATTTAATATACTTAGTTAAATATATACTTTAGATATGAATAGGTAGAAATAAAGAGAAAATGCGCCTTCAAGTAAGTAAATAGAAATAGTAAGGTGACTCGATTTCGCTTTATTTAACCTTATTCCATGTGTTTTTCAGCTTTTGATTGAAATAGAATTGTTCCTAATTAATTTTCGCCGATTCTGACATTATAATTTCATTATTTTGATGTATCTTTGGCTCGAAATAGGAGAAAACACTCCTTCAAATACGTAAATTGAAGCAGTAGTCTACGTTATTTTCGTTTTATTTAACTTAAGCTTATTTCAGGTATTTTTCAGTTTTTATTTAATATAGAATTTTTTAATTAATTTTTGCAGATTCTGGACGTATATTTTCCTTAATATAATTTTTTTTTTACTTCGTAATAAAGCTAAAACACATCTTAAAAGATGTCAAGGGCATTTTTAAAATAGTTATTCCTATCTTATTGATATACGTTTTCTTTTCACGTTTTCTTAATATAAAATAATGATAACCAAACTACATTTTCATTGACATCATTAGAAACTTATTTCGGTCATATTCCGATAAAACCGCAAATTATATATATACTATATATATCTATATATATATATATATATATATATATACATATATATATATATATATATATATTGTGACGAAGTGTCAAGTATCTGGTTACTACACTTACCCTTCATTAATTGTTACCTCACAACAGCCAGACACCTGAACCCTCATCACAGGTACTAAACGACTGAATACTCTAATGGCAACAGTGATCCCTTAACAACTTACCAGTATTGCAGAAAATCAGGCTAGGTTCATCAAAAACAGGTGTGAGGTAATCTTGTAAGTAATTAGATTGATCAAAGGGCATCATTCCATCAACAACTTTAAAAGTCTAAGTATTTCCCTGATTTCAGAGGTCTAAGTACTTCCCTGGTTTTAAGTCACTTCAAGTAAATTGAAGGAAAACAGATCAATTACCACTCTATGTTTGTACCTAAGTTAAATATAATAAATATACTGGTTTAAAGAAACACTTATAAAAATTTTAAAATACAAAAATTTATTATTAAACTCAAAATTTATAAGTGAAATTCACAATATCAGGGGAAATTACTGTTACTTGAAAACAAAATAAAGTTTAATTAATTCTTGAATCAATTAAGTAAAATTAGATCAAAATTAATTTATCACAAAATTCAAGAAAATTAATTCAATCGAAATTCAAAAGTGTTAGGCAATACTTAAAATTTGAAATTAATTCACAAATGCTAAACAATAATAAAACTTGAAATGAATTCTAAGTAAATGCAAATTAATTCACAAGTGTTAAATTCAATTAAATGTGCAACAATTAAGTAATGAAAATAACTAAGTTTAAGTAATGAAAATAACTAAGTTAATTAAATTGTGAATGTAAATGAAAACACAGAAAAATGTGGAAAATACCAAAAATGTAAAAAGCACCAATTACACAGAATATAAAATAAAAACACACACACTTCAGTAAGAAAAATGAATAAATGCACAAACAAAAATCACTTCAAATGAAACAAAACACAAAAATTTGCAATGTGTAAAAATGTAAATTTCACCAAACCATTGTAACTATTAGTTATTAGTTGCAACTAATAAAAATATAACACACTTTACCTTGGTATACCAATTTCTTTCTTTCTGCTGCAGCTTGTTCAAACAATTCACCAATTCACAGTATTTCACAAAATTAGGCGCCATTACACTTGTACAATGTCTGTTCATATTCCACAAAAAACACTAAATAACTCTAAGAAATATCAAATCTGAAATCTACAAGTTACGAGTGACCAATTTACGTTACGTTAATATAATCTCAAGTATGTCGAGGGAGAGAGAGAAGGTCTTAACGCTGTGCAGTTCTAAGAAACAATGAATCTCTCTTCCTTGTATGGGTACTTCAAGAGCCTGACAGGTTCAAAACATTTTAGGCAGACAAAAGATGATGCAATGCTTCTAGAAGCTTCTAACATGATGCAACTTTACAGAAAAAATCATGAAATCTGCACATAGTTTCGGCAATTAAGTATGCATATGTAACGAGTCAGCTCAACAAAGACACGCATTCAATTGAAACAGACTCGAGCAAAAGTCCTTATTAGACGTGATGACAGAATTCCAAAGCACAACGGAGATCTCTAATCAAACGTGTTAACAGGTTAGGAAAACAGAGCAGAGATTTGGGGTCTCTTATCGCATGGCGTTGACACAATAGGGAAACAATCTCTAGCTCGGAATGGACAAAGATAATCTCTCTCTCTTTCTTTACATTCTATGTTATATACTCTTTTACATTATATTATGCGAAATCTGAACACATATTTTAAACATCCTAGCTAAAGAATCTGAAAAATGTTGCCAAACTCTATATGTAACATTTTATACAGTCAAAGAGGGGATATGTGCGTTTTGAAAGTAGCAACATATAATATACCTCCCCCCAGAAGATTGTTTATCATGGTGTTGAATCCAACGATTCGCAACGAGATAAATAATCAGCAACTACATTGTTTTTGCCACTAATGTGCTGCACTCGTAAGTTATACTGTTGCAAGCACAAGGACCACCTGGCCAGTCTTTGATTATGGCTTTTCATTCGCTGGATAAATGATAGTGGATTGTGATCAAATAACACTAAAATTTCTTCATTCCTAGGTCTGTTCACATACACTTCAAACTTTTTCAATGCTGTGATTAAGGCTAAAGTTTCCTTCTCAATTGTCGAATATACTTTCTGATGTTTTTTCAGTTTGCAAGACATGAAGTAGAACAGCTCCAATGCCACAGTCAGAAGCATCAACTTGTATCACAAATTTCTTGTTGAAGTCTGGAGCTTGAAGTACTGGTCTTGAAGTTAAAATGGCTTTTACCTTCTCAAAGGATTCTTGACACTCTGGAGTCGAAACAAACTTAGCTTTGAGTCTAGTTAAGTCTGTCAAGGGAGCTACTACGGCTGAGAGATTTGGGCAGAAATGACGATAGAATCCAGCCATGCCTAAAATCCTCTGTAGCTGTTTCCTGGTAGTAGGTGGGGTAGCCTTACGGATACTTTCTACATTAGCATTTACTGGAGCAAGAAGGCCTTTCCCAACTTCAAACCCAAGATACTGCACAGTTGCCTTTCCAAACTCGCTCTTCTCTGGGTGCACTCTCAGTCCTGCTTTTTTTAGTTTCTTGAAAACTTTTCTCAGAATCTTCAGATGTTCTTCCCACGTTGTAGAGTAAATCACTATGTCATCCAAGTATACACCTACTCCTTCTATCGATCCTAGCAGTTGATCCATCACTCGTTGAAATGTTGCAGGTGCAGTCATCAGACCAAATGGCAGATAAGTATACTGATACAGTCCAAAAGGAGTAATAAAAGCTGACAGCAACTTCGCATTCTCATCTAAGGGAATTTGATAATATCCTTTCAACAAGTCTATTTTGGAAACAAACTTGGCTTGCCCAATATTATCAAGTAACTGATCTGTCCAACACTAAAATTTCTCAGCTTAGTCTCAGCATCGTATCTCCTTTTCATTTTCTCCTGACTCACTTCCAAATTTTCTAAGGAGAATTTTCTAATCTCTTTCAACCTTTTCCGTAAGTTCTTTACATACTCTCCTTGGCTTTCCTCTTGATTTCCTTCCCAATTTTCTACGAGAATCATCAATGGTCCTCACACTTCTCTGCCAAAAATCATCTCATTAAGTGAACATCCCGTACTTTCTTGATAAGCACTCCTAACTTCAAACAATATTAATGGTAAACCAACATCCCATTCTCTTCCTGACTCAGAACAATACTTTGTCAGCATACTTTTCAATGTCTGGTGGAACCTTTCCAAGACACCTTGAGTCTCTGGATGAAAGGCAGTGGATAACTGTTGTTTCACTCCTAACAAATTCATCGCATCCTGGAATAACTTTGAAGCAAAGTTTGTTCCTCTGTCACTTTGTACTATTTCTGGTATACCTAACTTGGAGAAAAACTCCAGAAGTTTTTCAGTAACTATCTTGGCAGATATGTTTCTAAGAGGGGTCACCTCTGGATATCTTGTCACAGGACACATTAATGCTAACAAATACTCATTTCCTTTCTTTGTCTTCGGCAGCGGTCCAACCATGTCTATGATCACTTTGCTAAAGGGTTCTCCTCTAACTTCTATAGGTTGTAGGGGGGCTTTCTTGATGGTTTCATTCGGTTTTCCAGCTATCTGGCAGGTATGACACTCAAGACAGAACCTGCTAACATCTTTGTGAAGTCCAGGCCAGAAAAAATATTTCATGATCTTCTCCACAGTCTTCCTGATTCCCATATGTCCAGACTCATGAGCTACTGCAACCACTTGCTTCCTCAATGGATATGGAATCAAAATTTGATGATATTCGCCCCATACAGCATTTCCTGGTATATCTGTAGGTCTATACTTCCTCATCAGCAAACCTTCCTTCAGATAATAACAGGTAGGAGTTTGTTGCATATCTTCTCGATCAACAACTCTGAAGAACAAATCAGCTGACGATGCATCCTTCTTCTGCAAGTCCATTAGCTTCTCTCTTGTCACTTGACCAACTTCAAGGGTTGAATTCTCAATATCTGCTAACTCAGCTATGTTTCACTACTGTCTTCAGGAACACTTTGACTACTCGGAGTCTCTTCAGGAACATCAGGTTCTTCTTCTTCGTCTTCGTCTTCTTCATGGGAAATCTCTTCTTGGTCAGCACTATGGGAAACATCACTTCCCTGGAACAATTCTTCTAAGCACAAAGATCCTTCACTTGATCCTTCTTGGGTGTGTAAATCCTCAGTTTCTTCACTTGCAGTCGTAGTCCTCTTCATACGTCTGGTAGTTACACAACTAGGAAACAGTTGGGGGTTATTCTTCTCCAACTCTACTGTAGGACTAATCCTCAACGGTTTATCTGTCACTACAGGACAAGGAATAAATGGCACACTACCAACTTCATTCCCCAACAGAAGATGTACACCTTCTACAGCCAGTGAGTCCTTTACAGCAAAATCAACATTCCCTGTCACCAATTCACATGACAGGTGTAAGCAGCATATAGGAGTTACTTTCTCTCCTCCTATACCCTTCAAAATAACTGAATCTCCTGTGAGACTCTTCTCCAACTGAGGATGAGAACCACATACTACCACACTATGGTTACTCCCTGTATCACGTAATATCTTGACTGGTACCTGCACACTTCCTCCTTGAGTTGACAGCATACCCTAATAGATATATGACTTAAATGCCTCCACACTGCTAAGCCACTCACTGCTTGGGGTTACATTTCCACTGGTTGCTAAACATTCAGCTTGTTTAGTTTCATTCTTCTCTGGAGTCTGATTCTTTCCCACACTGCTCTTCGTAGTTTGTTTCACCTGGTCACCTTTCACAACTTGACCAATTGGCTCTGACAGCTGTTGATTCCGGTAACACACTTGACTGAAGTTTCCTGCTCTTCCACACTTGAAACAGACAACATTAGGTTTCTGTAACTGTCTTGAAAAACTGGAAGAGCATTTCACATTAACTTGCTGAGGTGTATTACCTTGTGTACTCTTGGTAGTATCACTTGTACGTTTCCCATTGAATTTGTTCCTGTTATTTGGATAAGACTTAAAACCTGGGCATTGTTGACTCTGGTACTTGACATTGTAATCGCGTTTACTACTAATTATATTGTAATCTTCACTCAGTGTAGCAGCTTTGTCAAGTTGCTTAACCTCTCTCTCTCAAATAGGCTCTTATATGTTCAGGAATTCCCTTAAGATATTGTTCAAGAACAAGTAATTCTTCTAACGCATCAAAAGTTTTAACTTTAGCAGCTTTTCACCAATGTTTAAAACACCTTCTCACTTTGTACGCATAATCTAAGAATGTTCCCTTCTCATCTTTTCTTAAATTTCTGAATCTTTCATTGTAGTACTCTGGGGTCATCTGGTAAACTTGTAGCACATTGTGTTTAAGTACCTTGTAGTCTTTACACTGATCAGCTGTTAAGGCTAGATAAGCACTTCTCCCTTTACCAATTAAGACACTGTAGCAAAACTGGCCATTTATCATCTGGCCATCCATACCTGAAGCCACTTTCTCAAAGTGATCAAAAAACTCATCTGGAGCTTCTTCAGTAAACTTAGGGATCAACTTCTGTACTCTTACTACATCAAATACAGGGTCTTGATTACCTTGGTTAGGGTTAGACGGTGTCACAGGTATTGTGGATCTAGCTCTTATCAATTTCATCCCCCTTTCAAACCTTGCGATTTCTCTTTCCTCTTCTGCTCCTTTTTCTTCTTCGATTTCTCTTCTTTATCTTTTCTCTCTGTCTTCTCTTTCTCTTCTTTCTCTTTTTTCTCTATCTTCTCTTTCTCTTCTTTCTTTTTTTCTCTTCTCTTTCTCTTTCAGCTTGCATTTTCAGCTTAATCAAATTCTCTTCTGCTTCAATGTGTCTAAGCTCTAATTCTGTATCACTTTTCTCTTTTCTTTTCTGCTTGCTTATTCATAAGATCAGCACGTGCTACATTCAACAACTCTTGAGCTAATTCTAACTCATCTTCATCAGTTATTCTACCAGAGTCTATCAATGATTCCATATCAATACATCTTATTTGTGCCTTTACCATACTAGTAGACACATTAACCACCACATGCCACTGCTACAGCGCTACAATGTGCCTTGGTCAAAGTGGTTTCAGATAATACTTGGATGCTATAAATTCCTGAACCTTGAACTGAGCTATTTTCCTCTAAGTTATCAACTTACAATTCAATACAATAAATGCAAAACAAAAACTATATGGTCAAACTCCTAACAAAATATATCCCTAACACCACCAGTATATACTGAAATGATAATGAAATTGGTTTTCCCTGATCTTTGGGCACCATTAATACTTGTGACGAAGTGCCAAGTATCTGGTTACTACACTCACCATTCATTAATTGTTACCTCACAACAGCCAGACACCTGAACCCTCATCACAGGTACTAAACGACTGAATACTCTAAAGGCAACAGTGATCCCTTAACAACTTACCAGTATTGCAGAAAATCAGACTAGGTTCATCAAAACAGGTGTGAGGTAATCTTGTAAGTAGTTAGATTAATCAAAGGGCATCATTCCATCAACAACTTTAAAAGTCTAAGTATTTCCCTGATTTCAGAGGTCTAAGTACTTCCCTGGTTTTAAGTCACTTCAAGTAAATTGAAGGAAAACAGATCAATTACCACTCTATGTTTGTACCTAATTTAAATATAATAAATATACTGGTTTAAAGAAACACTTATAAAAATTTTAAAATACAAAAATTTATTATTAAACTCAAAATTTATAAGTGAAATTCACAATATCAGGGAAAATTACTGTTACTTGAAAACAAAGTAAAGTTTAATTAATTCTTGAATCAATTAAGTAAAATTAGATCAAAATTAATTTATCACAAAATTCAAGAAAATTTATTCAATCGAAATTCAAAAGTGTTAGGCAATACTTAAAATTTGAAATTAATTCACAAGTGTTAAACAATAATAAAACCTGAAAAGAATTCTAATTAAATGCAAATTAATCCACAAGTGTTAAATTCAATTAAATGTGCAACAATTAAGTAATGAAAATAACTAAGTTAATTAAAGTGTGAATGTAAATGAAAACACAGAAAAATGTGGAAAATACCAAAATTGTAAAAAGCACCAATCACACAGAATATAAAATAAAAACACACACTTCAATAAGAAAAAATGAATAAATGCACAAACCAAAATCACTTCAAATGAAACAAAACACAAAAATTTGCAATGTGTAAAAATGTAAATTTCACCAAACCATTGTAACTATTAGTTATTAGTTGCAACTAATAAAAATATAACACACTTTACCTTGGTATACCAATTTCTTTCTTTCTGCTGCAGCTTGTTCAAACAATTCACCAATTCACAGTGTTTTATAAAATTAGGCGCCATTACACTTGTACAATGTGTTCATATTCCACAAAAAACACTAAATAATACTAAATAACTCCAAGAAATATCAAATCTGGAATCTACAAGTTACGAGTGACCAATTTACGTTACGTTAATATAATATAATCTCAAGTATGTTGAGGGAGAGAGAGAGAGAAGGTCTTAATGCTATGTGGTTCTAAAAAACAATGAATCTCTCTTCCTTGTATGGGTACTTCAAGAGCCTGACAGGTTCAAAACGTTTTAGGCAGACGAAAGATGATGCAATGCTTTTAGAAGCTTCTAATATGATGCAACTTTACAGAAAAAAATCATAAAATCTGCACATGGTTTCGGCAATGAAGAACGCGTATGTAACGAGTCAGCTCAACAAAGACACGCATTCAATCAAAACAGACTCAAGCAAAAGTCCTTATCAGACTAGATGGCAGAATTCCAAAACACAATGGAGATCTCTCATCAAACGTGTTGACAGGTTAAGAAAACAGAGCAGAGATTTCGGGTCTCTTATCGCACGGCGTTGACACAATAAGGAAACAATCTCTAGCTCAGAATGGACAAAGATAATCTCTCTCTCTTTCTTTACATTCTATGTTATATACTCTTTTACATTATGTTATGCAAAATCTCAACACACATTTTAAACATCCTAGCTAAAGAATCTGAAAAATGTTGCCGAACTCTATATGTAACATTTTATACAGTCAAAGAGGGGATATATGCGTTTTGAAAATAGCAACATATAATATATTATATATATATATATATATAGTATATATATATATATATATATATATATATATATATATATATATATATATATATATATATATAAGGAAAGGGTGTCCAATCAGACGCCTGTCATATAAACGCGTTTTATTAAGAAACGTTTCATGTTGTCACCAACACATCATCAGTCTGCAATTGAAATTCAACATTGAAATAAACTTAAAAATTACAATAAAAATTAAAACATACTCAGAACGTTAAAATAGAGAATGAGAAGAAAACTACCTATTCATAAAGAAGGAAAGAGCTGAGTGACTAAAAACGGTAAGATCTGCACACAACGTAAACCTCACCCCAGAGAGAGAGGAGATTACGAGGTGTTGGAGTTTAAACTAGGTGACAGGTGCTTAATAAACTCAAGGGTAGTTAGGTGGGTAGTTTCCTTTATGGTGCTAATAATAGAGAAATGTTTCTTATCGATGGTGATTTTACAAATCTTTGCGTGTGTTCTTATATTAGAGAACTCAGGATTAGAGATTCTGGACCCAGTTCTGTAACTTAATCCCAAATGACTATAATACCGGACTTGTAACAGTCTTCGTGAAGATCCAACATAAATACCATGACATCTTGGGCATTCAAATTTATATATAATATTGGACTTCATGAAATCCTACAATTTGTCCTTGTAATTAAAAAACCCTCCAATTTTTTGTGGATTCATGGGAATGAGATTGAGTTTTAAAAAACCAAATTCCTTTTCAATAATATTTTTTACTTTACGACGTAAACTATCTGAATGAATAAATGGGATGGGTGCGTACATGGTTAACTTAGGTAAATTAAAATTAAGGGTGGGTGCTGACAGATACTTCATTAGCAATTTACTAATGATGTTAAAAACCAGCTTTTTGGAAAACGAGTTCTTTACAAAATATTCTAAAAGAAACTCGACTTCAAGGTGGAAGGAAAGCCAATCAGAAATGTATCGAAGGGCCCTAAAAACCAAAGTGGAGAAGTATTAATCTTAAAATTACGGAAACACGAGCTAAAAAAGTTGTTGCCGAGCCCAGTGAAGTTACTCTTTCTAAAAACACTTGTGTTGAAATGGTGGTCACGTCTAGTTATTTTTATATCCAAGAAGGCCAGGGTGTCATCCTTCTCATTTTCCAAGGTAAATTTAATGTTAGGATGGGCCTCAGTAACATAATCTAAAAAAAGCTTGCATTGCCACGGAAATTTAAATAAGGCAAAAGTATCGTCAACATACCTTCTATAAAAAAAAACTGGCTTAAAATTCCCAGGACAATCATTAAGAAAATTCTCCTCCAAATGTCCCATAAAAAAAATTGGCAAACAACGGTCCCAAAGGAGAACCCATGGCAACCCCTCTGCCTGCAGAAAGAGATGCGCATTAAAAACAAAGGTGGCATCTTGCACAGCAAGTTCCAAAAACGCTTTAAAAAGTTGCCTATTAAAACCACAGAAAGTCTTATCATTACTAAACACTATCCAAAATTATCTCTATTGTCTCAGAAAAAGGGACGTTAGTGAATAACGATTCAACGTCCAAACTGGCCATATACAAATCACCATCCTGTAAAAAAAAAAAATTTGGAAATACATAACCATTCTTTAACGAGTGTTGAGAGTAGGCATATTTATTGAGTATTTTGACTAAGAATTTGGAAATATTATATGACAGGCTATTATATAGCCTGTCATATAATATTTCCGGTCTCAAGGTTACACCGTCTGTGTATTTTTGGAAGTCCATAAAGAATGCCAAAGGAAGACCCGGTAACAAATAATTCTTGGTAGACGTTATCAGGAATTACTTTTTCCTGTTTAAGCTTTCTGAGAAAGCGATTGATCTTGTCTTCTTTTTTTAAAATTTCAACAAAGTTGGGTTCACCAATTAATTTAAATTTAGAGCCATCAGACAAAATAACTTTCATTTTTTCAAGATAATCAGCCTTGTCCAGAATCACTATTCCTTTCCCTTTATCTGGTTTACATATCACTAAGTTATCTTTTTTACCCAACCTTCTAAGAATTTCAGAGTCCTCCTTTCTGAAGTAAGGTGCCCACTTCACCCTGAGTTTTCTGTAATTGTCATGTAACAGTGATGATAGTTTCTGCTGAAGAATTGCCATATTTAAATTACCATATTTAATATTCTTAAGTCTATGGAAAGCACCTCAAACGGAAAATAAAAGAAGGCAAAATTGGGTCTGTATGATGGCAAACAGAAATCCAATCCAAGTGACAACAAAAATTCCTCTCTCTTTAACAATATATACTTGAGTTGTTAAAAATACATGAATGTCCATTATCTAAAGTAGGAGTACAAATCCCCAGAGATTTCAATTTTCTCTGGTGACGGGCTTGAACATCAGCGACATATTTGTTAATTCCTTTAAAAACAGTTTTTTTTAAATAATCAAATCAATCATGGATAACAAAGGAAATAGTTGTTCCCGCAGTTGTTGACACGTCTCTAGAAGTCCATTGCATCATGATAAAATCCAGTATGGTGAAGGGACGATTTGTACAACTTGACCAGTCCAGTCCAGGTCACATTTTGACTTCTCAGACTTTAAAGTACATTTCTCCAATCTTCTAGCGATTTTTAAAACATGTAGAGGATATCTTGGTCTGAGGAGTTGGGCAAAGTGTTGTACCGTCCGTAGTCGAAGTCTCACAAGAAACAAGACGGAAAAGAGCACACGAAACATCATGGACAGCAAACTTCACATCAGGAAAACCATAAGTATAAAGGAAGGGGTCTCCAATCAGACACCAGTCATATAAACGCTTTTTATTAAGAAACGTTTCATGTTGTCACCAACACATCATCAGTCTGCAATTGAAATTCAACATTAAAATAAACTTAAAAATTACAATAAACATTAATCTTAAAAATTAAAATAAAAATTAAAACATACTCAGAACGTTAAAATAGAGAATGAGAAGAAAACTACCTATTCATAAAGAAGGAAAGAGCTGAGTGACTAAAAACCGTAAGGTCTGCACACAACGTAAACCTCACGCCAGAGAGAGAGAGGAGATGACGAGGTGTTGGAGTTTAAACTAGGTGACAGGTGCTTAATAAACAATGACTCAAGGGTAGTTAGGTGGGAAGTTTGCTTTGTGGTGCCAATAACAGAAAAATGTTTCTTATCGTGTTTCTGTAATTTTAAGATTAAAGCTATCTACACTTTGGTTTTTAGGGCCCTTCGGTACACATCTGATTGGGCCTCCTTCCACCTTGAAGTCGAGTTTCTTTTAGAATACTTTGTAGAGAACTCGTTTCCCAAAAAGCTGGTTTTTAACATCATTAGTAAATTGGTAGCGAAGTATCTGTCAGCACCCACCCTTAATTTTAATGTACCTAAGTTAACCATGTACGCACCCATCCCATTTATTCATTCAGATAGTTTACGTCTTAAAGTAAAAAATATTATTGAAAAGGAATTTGTTTTTTTTAAAACTCAGTCTCATTCCCATGAATCCACAAAAAATTGGAGGGTTTTTTTAATTACAAGGACAAATTGTAGGATTTCATGAAGTCCAATATTATATATAAATTTGAATGCCCAAGATGTCTTGGTATTTATGTTGGATCGTCAAGTAGACTGTTACAAGTCCGGTACTATAGCCATTTGGGATTAAGTTACTAAACTGGGTCCAGAATCTCTAATCCCGAGTTCTCTAATATAAGAACAAACGCAAAGATTTGTAAAATCATCGATAAGAAACATTTCTCTATTATTGGCACCACAAGGCAAACTTCCCACCTAACTACCCTTGAGTCATTGTTTATTAAGCACCTGTCACCTAGTTTAAACTCCAACACCGTCATCTCCTCTCTCTCTGGTTTACGTTGTGCAGACCTTACCGTTTTTAGTCACTCAGCTCTTTCCTTCTTTATGAATAGGTAGTTTTCTTCTCATTCTCTATTTCTAACGTTCTGAGTATGTTTTAATTTTTATTATAATTTTTAAAATTAATTTTTATTGTAATTTTCAAGTTTATTTTAATGTTGAATTTCGATTGCAGACCGATGATGTGTTGGTGACAACATGACACGTTTCTTAATAAAACGTGTTTAAATGACTGGCGTCTGATTGGACACCCCTTCCCTTATATATTATATATATATATATTATATATATATATATAATAATATATATATAATATATATAATAATTATCGATATATAGTATATATATATATATATATATATATATCTATATATATATACTATATATATATAGTATATATATATATAAATTATATATAGTATCTATATATATATATATGATATATATATTTATATAATATATATTATTATATATATATATATATATATATATATATATATAGATATATATATTATATATATATATTATATATATATATATATATATAGTATATTATATATATTAAATATTATAATATTTATATATATATAATATATAATTTATATAAATATATATTATTAATATATAATGATTATATAATTATATATATATATATTATATTATAATAATATATATATGATATATAATATATAGTATTATATATATTATATATTATATATATAATAATATATTATTATATATATCATATAATTTATATATATAATATCTTATATATATCTATATATATATATATATATATCTATCTAATAAATATATATATATATATTATATATATAGATATATATATATGAATTATATAATATATAATATATATATATATGTATATCTATATATATATATATATATATATATAATTATATATATATAAGATTTATATATATTATATATTAATATATATATAGAGAAATAGATATATATATAATATATAGGATAATATATTATATATATTATATATATATATATTATAGATATATATAGATATATTTGATATATATATTTAGTAGATTATATATATAGATTATATTATATATATATATATATTATACCTAATAGTATATTATATATTAATATATTATAATATCTTATTATATATATTACATATATTATATATATATAATAGATTAAGGTATATCGATATATATATTATATATAGCTATTTAGCGATATATATATATAGATATAATATATATATAGATATGATAGATATATATAATAACGAATATAATAGATAGAGATAATATATATAGATCTATATATTATAATATATATAATATACTATATAGAGATCTATATATAATAATATATATAAGATATAATATATTAATATATAGATATATATGAGATATATATATATATATAGATATATAAATATATATACGATAGATATATATATATATAATATATATAAGATATATATATAGATATATACTATATAGAATATATATATATATATATATATATATATATATATCTATATATATAAATATATAGAATATAGATATATAATATAGTATATAGATATATAATATATATATTATATATATATATTATTAATATAATTTATAATTAACTATATTTATGGTATATCGATCTATCTATATATATATAGAAATATCCTATATATATATATATATATAGGTATATATATATATAAGGTATATATATATATTTAGAATCTATATATACTATAGATATATATTTAATTTAATTGTATATATATATATATATATTATCTAGTAGAGATATATATATATATATATATTATATAATATATATAATATATTTATAAAATATAGTATGTATGTGATATATATGTATGATATATTATATGTATATATATATATATATATATATATATGTTATATATAATATATATATATTATATATACTATATATGTATATCGTATGTATGTAAAATCTATTATATATCTGTATACTGTTCCAATAGCGGAAGGCTTACTGGTAATACCTTGTCTGGTAACACATTCTCCCCCTCGCTCTCTCTCTCTCTCTCAGACACTGGTAATAGCCCCTCCCTCTCTCTCTCTCTCTCTCTCTCTCTCTCTCTCCATTCCATCAGGTCATCAAATCAGAGTCAGAGCTACAAAAATATATGTTTATTCAAAGTAAAGTACTAACTGAATAATTCAGATTCTCACAGGATAATTAGTAGAATGATAACTCATAGTTCAAGTAACTTAGATAACCCTCGGTAAATAATAGTCTTAATCAGTAATAGTCAAACACCAATTATCTCCTCTCCAAAATACAGTCCCTTCCACAACAGGACACAGCCCCCCATCACTAGGACACTTAGTCCCCTCCACCAGATCAGCCTGTTTAAAAGAACAGGAGAATACACTAGTAAGTACACACAATTGTGAAGACAAAGTCAAAAGATTAAATGAAATAGAACATCTTTACAATAAGGTCAAAACACAAACAAGCCACCCCTTTGGCTAAATCACAATAATTCTTACCCATTGCAGCCTGGAATATCACACACAAATAAATATATAACGTCCGCAGACCTATCCCGGCATCTTGCCTTTTCTCCCCGTAACTGTCTCCATCGTTCTGGCTAATACATGCCATTAAGAACGAAAGAGGCGCACAAGTACAGACAAACTCATGCCCTTCGTCCACGCCCTGAAAATACTTTCAACTGGTTTCAAAGTCACCTTCTCTCGAACGCACATAACTACAGGACGATCATTGACCTGCTTAGCTACATCACGCCACCCAAAAAGGTACATCAGCATTCTTAAGCTGTCGCCCAAACTCTCAGTCTCCAGGGAAGTTAAAAATGATGAATCTGTACATTCCTCCTTTTACAGATTAGCTCGGCCACCATCCTGGCTAGCCCCTGCCTAGCCATAGGCCACATAAAAAAACTAATATATAAAAAAAACACATTGGCCGGCTCATTAAACACAAAATATAGTAATAACTGCACGTCTCTGGCAGTATAAAGTAATGTCTATCACGCTTCATCTCCAAAAACAATTGGGTGTAGAAACTTTTTCTCCATCTTTGTCTGCAACTGCCTGCACAGACTCGTAGAAACACGCTGTAGGAAGGCGAAACATCTCCCAGCGGAAGACATCCAACAGCTTCTGTAGACCCAAAAGCGCTGTAGAACTCTGTAGACTCGTAGAAACTCGTAATTAGGCATAAAACAGCAACATCTCTGAAACGGCTGGTGGGCGTCTTGCTAGTGTCAGGGAATGACTATTAGGGTGTTTTTAAGTATGTCAGTCAAGTCATTGGTCAATCAAAAAAGAACTAACCCCAGACATACTTCTGTCAAATAATGACCTCAAAAATTCCCAAAAATACTAACTGAACGTCTCCCAATTAGCTCCATTTAATATGACCACTGAACGAATTTCTAACTTCAACTCGTGAAGGAACTCCATATGACCACTAAATCATAAGTCATTATCACAACACCGCAAAGGAAAAAAATATTAAGTTCTCTAACTCAATTCTCCAATAATAAAAAAAAAAAAATTCACCAAATTCACACACCAGCACACACAATCCAGAACTCAGACTCACAAGAACTCCACGGACTTCTGTCATCACATTTCAAACTCGCAAATTCTCACAAGAAAAAAAAAAGAAAAAAGTAATGAGCCCAAGAAAAAAAAATCACGTAACAAGCCCAGACCCGAAAATCATCACTGAGAAATGTTCTCTCAAGCTCTGATATTTCAACAACCCACAAAATCAGTAAAAACTCTCCAAGATCTGACAGCAAGAACCCCTCACTGCTCACATAATTAATTTCAATGAGACTTAATGTCAAATGCCCATTTATGTAATTCACAAATCCCAACAAATTACATCTCCCGTCCAAAAAGAAATGCTATTTAAAGCTCAATCCCCGATTACATCTCTCATAGGAAAAGGAGAAAAAAAAGGAAAATAAAAAAAAGATAACAAGAAGTGAACTTCCCCATCACAAAGCACATAACATATGCATGATATACATAACCCCGCATTTTCCTCAACAAATGCAATATGTATAGTTACGGAATTTTGCCATCGCAACTTTTCTTCGATCGGACACGGCCGGAAAGCAACCCCTTACACATGCATTTTCATGAAATGCAATGGTCAACATTTCCAGATATTGCAAAAACTCTGAGCAATCATCAATAGAGGAAAAGAGTCAGCAGCCGGACTCATCACAGTATTTTCAGCAAAAATCCACCTGAGGACCCGTGTGCTCGAACTGCAGCATAAAAATGTCAAGTCAGACTTCCAACTTCGGAAACCCATGATTCTCAAAAAATGTTCTATACTGAAACTACGCAAGCACATTTCACAAAATTATCTCCAGGATATGACTAAGGTGCTCAAAAATTGTCTCAAAGACATATCTCTCACATGATACTGCCCAATTATATAAAATAATTATCACCTATTCGGGATAAAAAAAACTACGGTAAACTCACAATTCAGCAATTATAGGCCACCAAAAATAACGCACTGGTGAACATAAAAAATCACAACATCTCCATAGGACCACAATGCAGTAATGCCACTCGCCTCCAATTAGTCACGAAACCAAAAAGAACCACAGAACCCTTCTCTTGGCTCGAAAAAATCCAAAAATTCAACTTCAAAAAATGATAACCACCAAAAAAAAAAAAGGTCACCCCTAAAGATTAATGCAATTTCCATATATATATATATATATATATATATATATATATATATATATATATATATATATATATATATATATATATATATATATATCACCATATTAATAATAACACCACTCCAGTGATAAAAATATTTCCTCCATTTAATTAATAACCACACCACCATATTCCCTCTTTATTTCACCAATAACCACGTGTTAATAAAACCACCACTCCAGTAACAAAAAATTTCACCTCTTTTTCGGCAAAAAAAGAAATCATTCTTTTATTTCACCAATAACCACGTGTTAATAAAACCACCACTCCAGTAACAAAAAATATTCACCTCTGTTTCGGCAAAAAAAAAAATACCTCTATTTCACCAATAACTCCATGTGGAATAAAACAAGTCTCCAAAAAATATTATATCTCCAAGCAGGATAATAAAAAATGTAACTCCACCTCCAAAAAATGCACTCAAAGCATCCAGCTGACACACTCAAAAAATATTGCCCCATATCTCCTCAAAAAGGTGTCTCCATTTGCAACAAAAAATGGCTGCAAAAATAATTGAACTAAACATAGCTCTCACCACCATAGGCCTAAACTGTGGAATATCTCCAAAAAAAATAAAAAATATCAAATGGCCAAAATATTATGTCTCCACATTCTCCAGGAAAATAATCAATGTTATAATAAAAAAAACTATAAACTCTCTGTTTAGCATAACTGCTGAGAAAGGGCAAAAACTCGGCAAATAAAATTGCCCAGGAAATTCTAGAAAAAATCACCAGTGTGCCACAACTCATTATAACAAAACACCAAATTCAAAGTGTCTAAGCAAAGACTTCTCCATATGCACTACGGCATAGACCTCTAGAAACTTAACCAAGTTTCCTATCTCTGGCAAAGTTGTCACAAATATATATATATATATATATATATATAATATATATATATATATATATATATATATATATATATCGAAATATGACCAAAATAAGTTTCTAACGATGGTAATGAAAATGTAGTTTGGTTATCATTATTTTATATTAAGAAAACGTGAAAAGAAAACGTATATCAATAAGATAGGAATAACTATTTTAAAAATGCCCTTGACATCTTTTAAGATGTTTTAGCTTTATTACGAAGTAAAAAAAAATTATATTAAGGAAAATATACGTCCAGAATCTGCAAAAATTAATTAAAAAATTCTATATTAAATAAAAACTGAAAAATACCTGAAATAAGCTAAAGTTAAATAAAACGAAAATAGCGTAGACTACTGCTTCAATTTACGTATTTGAAGGAGTGTTTTCTCCTATTTCGAGCCAAAGATACATCAAAATAATGAAATTATAATGTCAGAATCGGCGAAAATTAATTAGGAACAATTCTATTTCAATCAAAAGCTGAAAAACACATGGAATAAGGTTAAATAAAGCGAAATCGAGTCACCTTACTATTTCTATTTACTTACTTGAAGGCGCATTTTCTCTTTATTTCTACCTATTCATATCTAAAGTATATATTTAACTAAGTATATTAAATTGCATTGCCAACAAATAGGACTTAAGTGGACTTGTGCAAAGGGGGTATGAAACTATATTTGGCAATTCATAGAGGATTTCGAGGAGTCTGGAATCCTCGAAAGGTTAAGAATCCCTGTTTAGAAGCTGGCTTTTTAAGTAAAACTGATATCTTATAATGATCAATTTCGGGGAATGATTGCAAATAACAATTTCTCTCAATCATGTTTTTTACCACAGTCTGTTTGGTTTCATATGTATTGCAAATCACGCTCTTGGGTTTATGTTTTTCAATCTTCTTAATTTAGTTCCCTGAATGTCATTGCTAATCTCATTCGCCGCCAAGTCCCGAATATGTATCACTGCAAAATTTAGAATAACATGGCCATGCTTCGTCGACCTAGCATCAATAATAGGGATGTCATTTAGGGCGTTTACAACATCATCTTTCCTATCAGTGATCTTCTCAGACGATCGTTTTGACTTAATGATCAACAAATTCTTTCCTGTAAATTTGTCAGCATAGGCAATCTCATGTTGAGGATTTTCCATATTTTCACCTATTAAATCAACTTGCGGTTCAAGATTTTCGAATTTCATAGCCCAGTCTGGCACTGTGGTGAAATTTAGAGGTCCACGGCACATAATTTTCATTAAGAAGGCAACAACGGTAGGAATTTTAGGCACTGGAATTATATTACAAACAAGAAATCAACATATGTTTACCTTAAATCTCGCTGGTAGTCGCCAAACGCAAAGAGACGAGAACTAACCTTGCATTCTTATATAACCCCTATACACATTTGGCCAAACATGCAAATTAACATATATAAGATGCTTGGCTAGTTCGATGTCTTCAGGAAGATAAATACACTTAATTACATAATATAACTAATACAGAATGGCAGTGCTCGCCACTATCGGGACCCATGAACGAACCCTAAATTGTCATGTGTGCACATAAACCCGTGACAGAAGCGCATTACGCCAACGTTAAGGCGGAAAAAAAAGTGGAGGGAAACTCGTCGCATTTGCGAAATACGGGCGAAAAAATATATCTTACAATTAAAAATAATTAGTATTCATTGGTTAGTATGATGTTGGCGTACCACCTCGGTGGCCGCAAGTTCGATTCCTTGGCATTCCACTGAGGGATGAGAGATGTGTATTTCTGGTGACAGAAGTTCACTTTCGACGGGGTTCGGAAGTCACGTAAATCCGTTGGTCCCGTTGCTGAAAAACCACTGGTTCCATGCAACGTACAAACACCATAAAGACAAACAAACAAACCTTCCTCGTGGTACCACTCACCATATTCACAGCCAATCCATTCTCCTTGTTCACCTTTCTTGCAAGAAGGACAGGTCACCAGAAGTGTGTTTTTACTAGCCATAATGATTAGGTAACCTTATTAATGGGGGCAGAACGGCATTAAAAACAAAATCGCCCGTAATTTCAGTTTCACTTGGAGCAACACAAAAATCACAACCGATCGACTCGCTCGTTCGCTTCTTGTCACTCGGCCTACAAATTAATAATATAGGGAAAGTTGCTTATTTCCTCTCCAGAATATAGCTTTCATGAGGATATATCTTGATGAGAGTTCTGTTAAGTATCTTGCCATCAACTGTATTCAGCATCGTCAACAAATCTTATCGCGCCAACGTTGTATACAATGCATTGTGGCCTGATTACATTCGTGGGAGTCCAAATCTGTGCCCTTGTTCACACACACAAAGTATGTGATCCATTGTCTGGATGGGATGACCACATAGGCACTCGGCAGAGGGGGCAAGACCACATTTATGAAGATTGTCTCCAGTCCCTCCAACTCTAGCTCTTGCTCGATTAAGAGTAACCCAATAACTGTGTTATAAACCGTCTAGATTATTGAAACTGCATTGGATTACCCAACGTACAGCTCAAGAAAATTGCTTACGAACAGAGCTGCTAGACTAATTGATTTGCTCTGGCTTCCTGTGAAAGCCAGAATAATATTAAAGTTATGTTGTTGACCCATCAGGTTGTTAATAACGCCTCTCCTCGGTATCTGAACGACTTAAAACAGTTCATACAACCAATAAATTTACCTAGTGTGACCGTAGAGGACATGATGGTGGGTTATTAAATAAGCAAATAAATGAGTCACTTTAATGGAGAATGTGGGAGATACAGCAGTACAGAGTACCTTCGGCGATCAACTTGCCGGTTACACTACTTTACAAAAACGGCGTCATGCCACGCACATCATAACGCAAGAATTATGGGTAAAAACAAATGACTGCACCCAAGCGTATAATCAGCATTACCAATGCATCATAAATAAAAGTTTAATATTCTAAAACCCCCTCATAAACTTTTATTCTCATCAATCTGCAAATTACTACACATCAAACAAATATATGCATCATGGTAATCAAAAACAAACTCAATACCCAAAAACCATGAAAGTTTCCCTAAATCTTTCATCTTAAATCTATGATATAATACACGTTTAGTGTCAAACAGAGCTTTCTCATTACTACTGGCAATGATCATATCATCAACCCAAACCAAAATAATTACATGTGAGTTATGTCTTTTATTGACATACACACAATGATCACTTAATGACTGCTCAAAATGATTTTGAATTAAGAAATCATGGAGCATATTATTCCAATTTCTGCCCAATTGCTTTAAACCATACAGAGATTTATTCAGTTTCCAAACCAATTGTTCATTATTACTACCAGGCTGTTGAACAAATATTTCACAATCAATATCAGAATTAAGATAGGCAGTTTTAAAATCCATACAATGCACAATTAAATCATGTTGTACTGCCAATTGCATAAGCATTCTAATTGAGGTCATATGCACAGTAGGAGAAAAAGTATCATTATAATCAACACCTTCAATTTGAGAATACCCTTTTGCAACATAGCAAGCTTTATATTGCTCTTCACCATTTAACCCTTCTTTAATGGCATATACCCATCGTCCACCTACAATACAACGGTTGTTTGGTAAACTACACAATTCATAAGTATTGTTATCTCTTAAAGATTGAATCTCATCATCCATTGCAGCTTTCCATTTGTGAGCCACATGTGAATTTAATGCCTCTCTATAGCTTTCAGGAATTTCAGTTACTTTACAACAATAATGAACAGAATAGCCCAGTAAATTAACATTATCAGGATCAACATATTCTTCAAGATATTTGGGAGCGGTTCGCTCCCTATTTGGATAACGGGACTCACCTTCCCTTTCAGTTTCAGTCAAATCTGCATTAATTTCACTATGCTCATCTTCAACAATATCTTCTGATTCACCATCTTCCTTAAGACATTGGGATTTATCAAAATTGAATTTATCAGTAAAATGTACTAACCTAACCTTTCTCAAACTGTCAGTTCCTGGATAATATACAAGATAAGCAGGACTGCATGAATCATAGCCAACAAATATTCCCTTTTCACATCTTGGGTCAAGCTTAGCTTTCTTTTCTACATAAGCATAACACAGGGAACCAAAAATATGCATATTTTCAAGTTTAGGCTTCTTAGACATTAACACTTCATATGGGGTTTTATCTAGTCTAGAATTGTAGCATCTATTCCTTATATACACAGTCTGCCTAACGGGGGGGAGCATAATTCCCATGGAATTTTGGTAGCTTTGCTTCAATTAAGAGACATCTAGCCATTTCAAACAATGTACGCCACATTCTCTCAACAGTACCATTTTGGTGTGGTGAATTTGGTGAAGAAAATTCTTGTTTAATCTTATTACTTACCAAAAATTCTTTAAATTCTGAAGAAGTAAATTCTCCTCCATTATCACACCTTAATCTTTTAACAACACCATAAGAACTAGTATCAGCAAGGAATTTCTTAGTAGCATTAAATGCATCACTTTTCTGTTTCAAGAAATAAACAAAAACAGATCCTGAATAATCATCTACAAAAACAATACAATATTTAGATTTTTCCCTTGATTCAATGCTCATTGGTCCAGCAAGATCACACTGTACAAATTCCATTTTACTCTTTGCTCTCTCATCTGGTAATCTGTTCCTAGATAAATGCATTTTACCTTCATGACAAGTTATGCAATCAAAATTACTTTTGTCACTAATTTTCATACCTTCAGCTTTATCTTCTAACTTCAAAATGTCTTTAACATTGCAGTCCCAAAACCTTATGCCACTCCTCTAGTGAACGAGATTTACATGAGCTTACATTATTTAGATAATACAGCTTACCTTTCTTATTTATTTCAAAAGACACACTATTTGAGCTTATCAACTCAGAATGATTAGGATTAAAGCTTACTGTAGCTCCTTTACTAACAGCTGATTGTACAGAAAATATATTATGCTTAAAAGTAGGAATATACAAGGCATTATCAAGAACAACATTTTGTTTTATACCATTTGTATCATAAAGTACAATTTTACCTTTACCTTTAACAATATTCTTGCATCTTGCACCATCTGCAAGTTCAACCATATGTTTTGATTCATCAAAGTCTTCATCAAAACACTTAAACTTGGATTTATCAGTAATGATGTGGGTAGTAGCATCACAATCAACAAGAACATTACATACATCTGTAGATATGTTATCAACAGAGCAACTTATTTTGAAACAACATTCTTCATCATTATAATTATTAGTGGATCTAGGCTTACAAACATTCACAGTTGCAGTAGAAAATCTAGCAGGCCTATTAGCCTTTCTACATTCATCAAAATTGTGTGTAATGGTTTTGCATTCTTTACACCACTTACCTCTGTCTTTCTTCAACCTACACTCGAAAGACTTATGTCCAGGCTTACCACATGAGTAACACCTTACTGATGAGCCACTGGCAGACCCCACCACACTGAAAATCAGGATTTTTAGAATTCACCTTAAGGACGTTCTCACTCATTACATTAGGCCTTTGTGCCTCTCGACTCCTCAGGCTTTCTTCATAACTCCGTAGCAAAGACTTGAATTCCAGAAACGTAGGCTCACTATCCTTCTGCATAACAACAGTATTAAATGGAGTAAATTCCTCTGGAAGTCCCTTCAACACCATAGCAATAAGAAGGCTGTCGCTGATTGTCTCACCAGCTGACTTTAACGAAGTAGAGGTTGTCTCAGCTCGAAGAAAATAATCCGTCACACATTCTTCCCCTCTCATTTTCAGTGACGTCAGCTCCGTGTTGAGGGAGATGATTCTAGGTTTGCCTGTACCTTGGTAATGGTCCCGTAGAATCGCTAATGCCTTCCTTCCATCGTTGACTGCATCTCATTATTAATTGGAGGCTCTTGTCATCTAGAACTTGAACGATCTCGGCGAAAATGTCAGCATTTTTGTCGATGAATTCTGCTGAAGTTCGATCTTCACTTTCGTCTAGGATAAGCTTTCGAAGTCTCAGATGGACAAGAAATTTTATCTCCCACATTTCATATTTCTCCTCATCACCATCAAAATACAAGTTCCTCTTGCTTGAGCTGGGCCTATAACCTGTGACCGCAGAGGACATGATGGTGGGTTATTAAATAAGCAAATAAATGAGTCACTTTAATGGAGAATGTGGGAGATACAGCAGTACAGAGTACCTTCGGGGATCAACTTGCCGGTTACACTACTTTACAAAAACGGCGTCATGCCACGCACATCATAACACAAGAATTATGGGTAAAAACAAATGACTGCACCCAAGCATATAATCAGCATTACCAATGCATCATAAATAAAAGTTCAATATTCTAACACCTGGTACTACAAGACTAGTTACAGAGCCTTTAACTTAATGTGCAGCTCCTAGATTATACAGTAAGCTCCCTCTTGAGCTGAGGCAGAGAGAATTTGAAGTCTTTCAAAAAGAAAATTAAAACCTTTTTGTTTAATCGATGCTTTGATATGGAAGATTAAACAGTGAATGTGAAATCTGCAGTGTGATCAAATACATCTGATGGATAAACTGTTAATTTGATAATAGGGGTCCTGCGAGCGCTCTGGAAGTGGTGCGGACCTGGATAAGTCGTCAATAAGTAACAAGTATGTTAGTTAAGCCTTATGCCACCGCGGGCTCGTTGTTGGAGCAACTAGAAATAGCTTGTGTATACTGTAAACTTTTCCCGTCATTAGCAATGCCTTCTTATCTCTTAATGAAAGACTTTGCACTAGGATTGTTCAAGTGCCTCTCTTTGAACCTCAAGTAACATGACTGAACTGCAATTTGCCTTCTAATTAGATACTGTTAAGTCAGGAGTCCTCTTCGCTTAGCAATGCCGTAGAAGATGCTATCTAACCAGGGGAACAAAATATGACCTTATTCTAATCAAATAAAAATCATTACTACTAAGGTTTTTAGAAGTGTCAGTCTCCAGTGTCACGGCTGCCAGTCCTATATGCAAAGCGAATGACGACTGAATCTGATCCTTCCGGCAAAACTCCTCATCCAGGACTTCGAATAGTAGGTATTTTTCTCTATTAACAAAACCATATGAACAATAAGTGTACTAGTACTTTCTTATGTCTTAGCCATTTTCCTAGGGTCTAGCAAGCACCGTTCAACTGATCAATCATATTTATACAACCTATTTATACCAGCACTGGAAATATTTTTCATAGATAGCAAGTCTAACCAATCATCTAGCAGCTTGTTTTATCATAAGAATTTATCTTCATCCGCAACACCGTCTAGAGTTTTTCTAAAGTATATTCAGAGGCAACGAATCTTATAATCAACGGTTACCTTGTGGTTAGATGTTTCCAATTCTTCCTTTTGAAATAAGTGGTTTACCACTCCAACACACCCTACTCTTCTGTCCCTATCAGTACCGTCACCACTGCCTCTTCTACGCAGTCCTTATTACACAAATCTCTTCCTAACTCTCTCTAATCATTTCAAGCCCAACAAACTTCACACAAATGCTGTCAAATCGTCTGCTACGCCTTCCACGGTGTTTATTTTCGGTTGTGTTTCTCTTGGCAGTCGAGCCTTCCCTTAAACTGTCTGTTCTCTTCGAGCCCCGAACGTCGTCATCGCTCAGACCAAGGTCTAGAGTCATTCTAGACCTTGGCTCAGATTTCATACACCGATCATACTTTACTGAGAAGTTCGACCTGAGAGAGAGAGAGAGAGAGAGAGAGAGAGAGAGAGAGAGAGAGAGAGGAAAGATTATAAACACTGGACAAGCTACTTGCACGATGATATATGTACAAAATAGTTTATTTTACAACAGTAACCTACATTCTTATGAAACTATTCTTTTCCTTTGCAGACATGATAGGACTGCTATAGATATTAGGGAATTAATCTTCGATAAACTTCTAGTTCTCAGCTTCTTTCCACAACAGCGTTTACCAGTTGTTTTACGACGGA
>NC_061100.1:115889164-115891664 GCF_015104395.2 Macrobrachium nipponense
TTCTATACTGCAATATCGCCTGAGCTACCTTGTCATTGTCTAGCCCTCCATCAGGTAGAGAATTGCCCATTAATGTTCGTTTGGCGGTGCGCACAGCAGCTTCTGCCCGCCCGTTGGACTGGGGGTAGTGAGCAGACGACACTCTCATAGATACCCCCCACTTACCAAAGAAATGTCTCATTTCCATGCTCGTTAGCTTCGTGCCCTCGTCCACTGATATTTCTTCAGGTGCTCCCCACTGCATAAAATATCTTCTAAAAACTGGGATCAATCTCGCGGATGTAGTTCCGTTAGCGAAGAAATAAATTTCCATCCATCCAGTCAGTCGATCGGCGTAGACCATATACTGCCTCCCTGCTACTTGAAATAAATCTGCAACAGTTCTCTGAAACGGATATTCGGGAGGGGAGTGTGTATAATACTTTCCCTTTGTTGCGAAGGTGCCGCAACGTTGCAATCATGACACTGTGCCCTATAATTTGCAAGTCACCCTCAATCCCAGGCCAATAAACTGCCTGTCGTGCTCTTTCTGATCATGGAGTCAGTTGATTGATGACCTGAATGTAAATTGGTTGCAATGCGTAAACGTAGTGCCTCCGGTGGAACTACCAGACGAACATGCCCCTCGTCATAGCATATGTGACTAATCCTTCAATGACACTCAGTCTATCACGTACATTGAAAAAAGGTTTTAGGCAGGGCTCCACTTGAGACCTTGACGACGGCCAACCCTCTTCGCTGACACGTCGCTGCAATAGTAATAATCAGGATCCTTCTCTGCTTCCCCCCTCATGGTAGCCCAGTCCATAGTAATGACGTCATCCGCCAGCGATGACGTCATGGAGGCAATACAAACTTCGTTCATAAGTTCCTCCTCTTCTTCGTCTTTGACGGTAGTTTCACTGCGAAAAACTGGGTATCTTGATAACGTATCGGCTGCCGAATTCTTCTTCCCCGGCAAATATCTTATGGTAAAACTATATTGCATAGTTTTCTCCTTCAACCTTAGTAGTCTCGGGTTTGCAATGTCTTTTAGGCTCCTATCCCCAAAGAGTTTTACCAAAGGTCTATGGTCCGTGATTAACATGAAATTCGGGCATCCAATAAAAACAATCTCGATTCCTAAGGCACCATACTACTGCAGCCGCTTCCCCCTCAATGACGGCATAGCCGGCCTCCGCCTCCGTCAGGTGCCTGCTGCCACATAAAGCCAGTTTCCATCCCCCTTACAACAAAAGGGGCATTGAGATCCTCGCAATTGCAATATTGTTGCAATATAAATCCCATTCCCTTCTCTGCACCAATCGGTAACAACAGCAGTGCGCCTTGTCTTATCATAATATGTCAGTCCGTCGCCCAACATCTTGCAAATGCTGTCCCGGGCTGCAACAAAACTGTTTTGAAGGCGTTGGTCCCAATAACTTTCCGATTGGGGGGGATTTTCTTTGAGAAGATCCCTGAATGGTCCATTACCGGTGCTACAGCCACGAAAAGGTGCAATTTGGTTCACAAGTCCAAACCAAGATCTTATATCCGTGATAGTTTGGGCTTGCAGGCAATGGGGAAGTTCTCTTTGGCACTCATACGCTCATTAGAAGGTCTATTATTATCCCAATCAAGTTCGTACCCCACAAACTCTACCTGTCTATGACAAAATCGGAATTTCCAGATTCAGCGTAATACCATTATCTCCGACATAATTGCAAAAAATCATAAGTATGCCAAAAGGCTCCCTCAACACTGTCGTCATATAACAACACGTCATCTATGCACTTGTACTTTCTGTGTACATCAATAATAACGTCATTGAACCTTTTCGTGTATGCATCGGGGGCCGCGCAATGACCCATAGGTGTTCGACAATACCTGTATCTCCCCCATGGTGTAATAAAAACGTTTTGTCAACTGTCGGCTCTCCTCATCTAATGGCACCTGGTGAATCCGGCATAGGCATCAACTACAGTCTTATATGTACGAAGTGGCACACCCGAGACCATGTCAAAAGGAGCACATGCGTGATGCGTTTCTCGTTTGCAATTCTTATTCAGCTCTTGATAGTCCACAGTCCTCCGTGGTTTAACCACCTTTTTCTTTGCTCCAACTACCATCCTCGCACACCAGTCCGTAGCTGTACCAGCAGGGACCTCCCTAATTACTCCTAATTTGACATCTTCGTCGAGCTGAGCCTTAACATCGGCCTCCCCAATGCTTAGGAACTGGTATAGGTGTATGACACGCATAGGGATGGCACCTTCCCTCAGGTGAATGTGGTGAGGGGCTTCTTTCATCATCGGCAGAGGGTGCTTGAAAACGTTGAACGTAGTCTTCTTGCAAAACGTTGCAGTAGCCAGTCCCTCAGCCTAGGGACATTCTCCTCCGTGGCAGCGTATGGCATCTCGCGCTGACGACCACCACCCCATACCCGTTGTGAGAAAAACGTTTTCTTCAGGCATTTGGCGGGGGTTAGTCGACGCAGATGGTTTCCGGAATGACGTCATTC
>NC_061100.1:115896664-115984164 GCF_015104395.2 Macrobrachium nipponense
ATATAATAATGTCCTCGATAAAATGCATAGTTTAGGAGTATAACGCGAAAGTCTAAAAACATCGCGATTTCGGTGGTGTTTGCCCCCTTAAAAATTTGCTAGTGCCCCCGTTTTTTTCGTTTTTCTTTCTTTCTTTTTGCAAATAGTACTAGGGACCTATCAGAACCCTTTGATGTAGGAATTATTTGGTTATAAATTTTTTCCGGTTCGGCCAGTTTGATTTGTATAATATGTAGTCTTAAAGTTCCTTGTTATTTTAGATCATTTTGAAATGCTTCAATTTCTATTCTCGTTATTATATAGTAAACCCAAAATGTTATTCTTCGCGTTCATTGAAATGAATTTGATTGTAAAAAGCTTCAAAGACAAAGTATTTGATGGAAATACTCTCCCTAATTTTTTTCTGATCTTTTCTGCACTGAATAAAGGTATCAAATAGTTTAGTTCTAAACAAAACACAAACATGGTTAAACGCATCACTCATGTTAAATATTCTTGAATATAATAATACTCTAAACGTTTATAAATGAAAATTATAAATAATGATTGGATGAGAAAGAAAACATAATTTTGATCCAAAAAAAAATGCTGTTCTGGCCCACTGTGAACAATGGAAGGATGAAAAACCCAACTCCTGCGTCGACATCTAAATGAAATTCGGCGACGAAAACTTAACTTAGGCCGCAGTCATTTAACAAGATTTTAATGCCATTTACATACAAAATCCAAGTAATTAAATATATCAAATTGAAGCCGAGAATTTTACCTTTAAAACGGTGTCTTAATATTGAAAATATCTTTAGAAATATGAGAGATATGAAGGTAATTCCGTGAGTTCCGGAATCTCCGTGATAGAGTTCCGAGGGATGAACCTGGCAAAAAAAGAAAAAAAAAAGAAAAAAAACCGAGATGATATAGATCACAGAATTGACAGTATCCGAAGACCCAGCGTGAAATTGCCATAAAATTTCATCGAAAGAAAAGCCCTAACCCCGACCCGATCCAAAATTCACAGCCCAAAGTAGCTGCTGTTTCAAATCTGAATCGGAATGTTTCGCCTTTCTTCGGAATAGTAGGCTACTCTCCTCCTCAATCTGGAGAATTTTCGATTTCCCTTCCTGGATCACACCGATGCAACAATGGATTTGAAGCCTAAAGAATCCATTTCTTCCATTTCGGATGAGAGAGAAAGGGAGGAAGGAATCTTCTCCATCCTCTTCCATTCTTCAGAATCCAGGAGGAATATTGAGAAAGTAACCATAAGACAACCGAAAGAGGGAGTTAGGTGGAGAGAGATTGAGTGCTTGTCTGTGTGTGTGTGTGTGAAAGAGAGAAAGAGTGAGCGCTCACTCGTGTGAATGCTTGTGAGTATCAAAGCTTATGTGGAAGATGGATGGAAGAGTGTAAGGGAATAAATGTGCGAGTGCTAGAGGTCTCTCTCTCACCCTTTCAAATTAATCTTTTTCTTTTTCTTTGCAGATGCAGTAAACCGACCAAAGGAGATAAAGTCACAGGAAATAATACACTGACACAGGATACTACAATTGAAAACTAAAGACTAGACTCAGAAAATATGATGATCTCTGGAGAACACCTGGAATGAGGATCCTAAAGAAGACAACGACAAGCATGTCTTGCAACTCCGATAAGGACCTAAACAAGCCTGTCTTAAAGAACACTTGGAATACTGGACTAGACGGACGCTGGTGGGCACCAGTAGCCGGGCGACTACTGGTTGCTTGCTGGCCTTGAAAACAACTCAGATAAGGACCTGAAAAAGCCTAGGCCTTGAAGAACAATTGGAATACTGGACTAGACAGACGCTAGTGGGCAACCAGTAGCCGGGGGACTACTGGTTGCTTGCTGGCCCAGTAACAACTCCGAAAAGGACCTGAACAAGCCAAACCAAAAAGCTTGAAAAAGAAACACTTGAAATACTTACTGGACTAAACCCAAGACGCTGGTGGGCACATTAATCCGGGGGGGGGGGGGACTACTGGGTTGCTTTGCTTGCCCAGTAAAACCAACTCCGAATAAATGACTACAAGCCTAAGGGCCTTGAAAACAATTGAATAACTGAAAAACCCTAGACAACGCTGGTTGGCCACCGTAAAGGGGGACCCTAAACAAGCCTAAAGGCCTGAAGAAACCCAAAATTGGAATACTGGACCTAGAAGACGCTGGTTGGGCAACCGTAGCCGGTGGACTACTGGTTGCTTGCTGGCCCAGAAAACAATCCTCCGGAAAGGACCTAAACAACCTGAAGCCTTGAAGAACCAATTGGAATACTGGAACTAACAGACGCTTGTTTGGGGCACCCAGTAAGCCCGTTGGAACTACTGTTGCTTGCTGGCCCAGAAAACACTCCGACAAGGACCTAAACAAGCCTAAGTCCTTGTGAAGAAAACTTGGAATCTACTAGGGACAAGACCACGGGGGCAACCATTAGCCGGGGACCTACTGGTTGCTTGCTGGGCCCAACTCAGATGAAGGACCTGAAAAAGCCTAGGCCTTGAAGAAAACATTGGAATACTGGTACTAGACAGACGCTGGTTGAGCAACCGCAGTAGCCCGGGGTGGACTACTGGAGTTTGCGTTTGCCTGGCCCACAGTGAAAAACAACTCCGAAAAGGACCTGAACCAAGCCAAAGCCTTGAAAACACGTTGGAATACTGGACTATACCAGACGCTGGTGGGCAACCATTGTATCCGGGGGGGACTACTGGTTGCTTGCTGGCCCAGAAAACAACGTCCGATAAGGACCTAAACAAGCCTGTAGGCCTTGCCTCCTCCTTGAAGGAAACAATTGGAATACTGGAGCTAGACAGACCGCTGGAGTGGGCAACCAGTAGCCGGGGTGGGACTACTGGTTGCTTTGCTGGCCCTGAAAACAACTCAGATAAGGACCTGAAAAAGCCCTAAGTCTTGAAGAAAACCTTGAAATACTGGACTAGACGGTAACGCTGGTGGGTCAAACCAGTGTCCGCCGGGGAAGCATACTGGTTCTTGCTTGGCCTGGCCCAGAAAACAAACTCCGAAAAGGACCTGAACAAGTCCTAAGTTTCTGAAGAACACTTCGGAATACTGGACTAGACCAGGGCGCTGGTGGGCAACCCAGTAGTCCGGGGGACTTACACTGGTTGCTTGCTGGTTCCCTTGAAAACAACTCCGATAAAGACCTAAAGAAGCCTAGGCCATGAAGAACACTTGGAATACTGGCCTAGACAGATGCTGGTGGGCAGCCAGTAGCCGGGGGATTACTGGTTGCTTGCTGGCCCTGAAAACAACTCCGATAAGGACCTAAAGAAGCCTAGGCCTTGAAGAACACTTGAAATACTGGACTAGACAGACGCTGGTGGGCAGCCAGTAGCCGGGAGACTACTGGTTGCTTGCTGGCCCTGAAAACAACTCCGATAAGGACCTGAAAAAGCCTAAGTCTTGAAGAACACTTGGAATACTGGCGTAGACGGACGCTGGTGGGCAACCAGTAGCTGGGGGACTACTGGTTGCTTGCTGGCCCAGAAAACAACTCCGAAAAGGACCTGAACAAGCCTAAGTCTTGAAGAACACTTGAAATACTGGACTATACAGACGCTGGTGGGCAACCAGTAGCCGGGGGACTACTGGTTGCTTGCTGGCCCTGAAAACAACTCCGAAAAGGACCTGAACCAGCCTAAGTCTTGAAGAACACTTGGAATACTGGACTAGACGGACGCTGGTGGGACCCAAGTAGCCGGTGGGGGGGGGGGAAAAAACAAAAACCCTACGCCCCTGGTTGCTTGCGGCCCAGAAACAACTCCGAAAAGGACCTGAACAAGCCTAAGTCTTGAAGAACACTTGGAATACTGGACTAGACAGACGCTGGTGGGCAACCAGTAGCCGGGGGACTACTGGTTGCTTGCTGGCCCTGAAAACAACTCAGATAAGGACCTGAAAAAGCCTAAGTCTTGAAGAACACTTGAAATACTGGACTAGACAGACGCTGGTGGGCAACCAGTAGCCGGGGGACTACTGGTTGCTTGCTGGCCCAGAAAACAACTCCGAAAAGGACCTTAACAAGCCAAAGCCTTGAAAAACACTTGGAAGACTGGACTAGACAGACGCTGGTGGGCAACCAGTAGCCGGGGGACTACTGGTTGCTTGCTGGCCCTGAAAACAACTCCGATAAGGACCTAAAGAAGCCTAGGCCTTGAAGAACACTTGGAATACTGGACTAGACAGACGCTGGTGGGCAGCCAGTAGCCGGGGGACTACTGGTTGCTTGCTGGCCCTGAAAACAACTCCGATAAGGACCTGAACAAGCCAAAGCCTTGAAAAACACTTGGAATACTGGACCAGACAGACGCTGGTGGGCAACCAGTAGCCGGGGGACTACTGGTTGCTTGCTGGCCCTGAAAACAACTCAGATAAGGACCTGAACAAGCCTAAGCCTATAAGAACACTTGGAATACTGGCGTAGACGGACGCTGGTGGGCAACCAGTAGCCGGGGGACTACTGGTTGCTTACTGGCCCAGAAAACAACTCCGATAAGGACCTAAAGAAGCCTAGGCCTTGAAGAACACTTGGAATACTGGACTAGACTAGACGCTGGTGGGCAACCAGTAGCTGGGGGTGGGAACTAACTGTTGCTTGCGGCCCTGAAAACAAACGCCGATAAGGACCTAAAGAAGTCCTAAAGGCCGTGAAAGAACCACTTGGAAAATACAGGACTAGACCAGACGCTGGTGGGCAACCAGGTAGCCGGGGACTTACTGGTTGCTTGCTGCCCTGAAAACACTCCGAAAAATAAGGACCTAAAGAAGCCTAGGCCTTGAAGAACACTTGAAATACTGGACTAGACAGACGCGGTGGGCAACCCGAGCGGTGGGGACTACTGTTGCTTGCTGGCCTGAAAACAAACTCCGATAAAGACCTAAAGAGCCTAGGACTTGAAAGAACACTTGGAATAAGGACTAGACAGACGCTGGTGCGGCAAACCAGTAGCGAGGGATATGGTTGCTTGCTGGCCCTGAAAAACAACTCGATAAGGACCTAACAAGGCCTAGGCTTGAAGAACACTTGGAATACTGGACTAGACAGACGCTGGTGGGCAACCAGTAGCCGGGGGACTACTGGTTGCTTACTGGCCCAGAAAACAACTCCGATAAGGACCTAAAGAAGCCTAGGCCTTGAAGAACACTTGGAATACTGGACTAGACAGACGCTGGTGGGCAACCAGTAGCCGGGGGACTACTGGTTGCTTGCTGGCCCAGAAAACAACTCCTATAAGGACCTAAACAAGTCTAGACCTTGAAGAACACTTGGCCTAATAAACCAGACAGATGCTGGTGGGCAACCAGTAGCCGGGAGACTACTGGTTGCTTGCTGGCCTTGAAAACAATTCCGATAAGGACCTAAACAAGCCTAGGCCTTGAAGAACACTTGGAATACTGGACTAGACAGACGCTGGTGGGCAACCAGTAGCCGGGGGACTACTGGTTGCTTGCTGGCCCAGAAAACAACTCCTATAAGGACCTAAATAAGTCTAGGCCTTGAAGAACACTTGGCCTAATAAACCAGACTGACGCTGGTGGGCAACCAGTAGCCGGGGGACTACTGGTTGCTTGCTGGCCCAGAAAACAACTCCGATAAGGACCTAAACAACTCTAGGCCTTGAAGAACACTTGGCCTAATAAACCAGACGGACGCTGGTGGGCAGCCAGCAACCGGGGTACTACTGGTTGCTTGCTGGCCCAGAATGCCTTTCATATATGCAAAATATGGGTTTTGCAATGCATAATGGGCTCAATTCTTGCATATACTACTGTGGCAACCTCTGGCGTGGCGTAAAAACCCGTAAGTTCAATGCCTTTCATATATGCAAAATATGGGTTTTGCAATGCATAATGGGCTCAATATTTGCATATACCACTGTGGAAACCTCTGGCACGGCGTAATAACCCGTAAGTTCAATGCCATTCATATATGCAAAATATGGGTTATGCAATGCATAATGGGCTCAATACTTGCATATACTATTGTGGCAACCTCTGGCGTGGCGTAAAAACCCGTAAGTTCAATGCCTTCCATATATGCAAAATATGGGTTATGCAATGCATAATGGGCTCAATACTTGCATATACTACTGTGGCAACCTCTGGCGCGGCGTAAAAACCCGTAAGTTCAATGCCTTTCATATATGCAAAATATGGGTTATGCAATGCATAATGGGCTCAATACTTGCATATACTACTGTGGCAACCTCTGGCGCGGCGTAAAAACCAGTAAGTTCAATGCCTTCCATATATATGCATAGTATGGGTTATGCAATGCATAATGGGCTCAATACTTGCATATACTACTGTGGCAACCTCTGGCGCAGCGTAAAAACCCGTAAGTTCAATGCCTTTCATATATGCAAAATATGGGTTATGCAATGCATAAAGGTCTCAATACTTGCATATACTACTGTGGCAACCTCTGGCGTGGCGTAAAAACCCGTAAGTTCAATGCCTTCCATATATGCAAAATATGGGTTATGCAATGCATAAAGGTCTCAATACTTGCATATACTACTGTGGCAACCTCTGGCGCGGCGTAAAAACCAGTAAGTTCAATGCCTTCCATATATATGCATAGTATGGGTTATGCAATGCATAATGGGCTCAATACTTGCATATACTACTGTGGCAACCTCTGGCGCAGCGTAAAAACCCGTAAGTTCAATGCCTTTCATATATGCAAAATATGGGTTATGCAATGCATAAAGGTCTCAATACTTGCATATACTACTGTGGCAACCTCTGGCGCAGCGTAAAAACCCGTAAGTTCAATGCCTTTCATATATGCATAGTATGGGTTATGCAATGCATAATGGGCTCAATACTTGCATATACTACTGTGGCAACCTCTGGCGTGGAGTAAAAACCCGTAAGTTCAATGCCTTTCATATATGCAAAGTATGGGTTATGCAATGCATAATGGGCTCAATACTTGCATATACTTCTGTGGTAACCTCTGGCGCAACGTAAAAACCAGTAAGTTCAATGCCTTCCATATATGCAAAATATGGGGTATGCAATGCATAATGGGCTCAATACTTGCATATACTTCTGTGGCAACCTCTAGTGTGGTGTAATAACCCATAAGTTCAATGCCTTTCATATATGCTGGGTTGAATACATGCATATACTACTGTGGCAACCTCTGGTGCGGTGTAAAAACCCGTAAGTTCAATGCCTTTCATATATGCTGGGCTCAATACTTGCATATACTACTGTGGCAACCTCTGGTGCGGTGTAAAAACCTGTAAGTTCAATGCCTTTCATATATGCTGGGTTGAATACATGCATATACTACTGTGGCAACCTCTGGCGCAGCGTAATAACCAGTAAGTTCAATGCCTTTCATATATGCAAAATATGGGTTATGCAATGCATAATGGGCTCAATACTTGCATATACTGCTGTGGCATCCTCTGGCGCGGTGTAAAAACCCGTAAGTTCAATGCCTTTCATATATGCAAAATATGGGTTATGCAATGCATAATGGGCTCAATACTTGCATATACTACTGTGGCAACCTCTGGCGCGGCGTAAAAACCCGTAAGTTCAATGCCTTTCATATATGCAAAATATGGGTTATGCAATGCATAATGGGCTCAATACTTGCATATACTACTGTGGCAACCTCTGGCACGGCGTAAAAACCTGTAAGTTCAATGCCTTCCATATATGCATAGTATGGGTTATGCAATGCATAATGGGCTCAATACTTGCATATACTACTGTGGCAACCTCTGGCGCGGCGTAAAAACCCGTAAGTTCAATGCCTTTCATATATGCAAAATATGGGTTATGCAATGCATAATGGGCTCAATACTTGCATATACTACTGTGGCAACCTCTGGCGCGGCGTAAAAACTCGTAAGTTCAATGCTTTCATATATGCAAAATATGGGTTATGCAATGCATAATGGGCTCAATACTTGCATATACTACTGTGGCAACCTCTGGCGTGGCGTAAAAACCCGTAAGTTCAATGCCTTCCATATATGCATAGTATGGGTTATGCAATGCATAATGGGCTCAATACTTGCATATACTACTGTGGCAACCTTTGGCGCAGCGTAAAAACCCGTAAGTTCAATGCCTTTCATATATGCAAAATATGGGTTATGCAATGAATAATCTACTTGTGCAACCTCTGGCAACGGCGTAACCCGTAAGGGTTCAAGCCTCAATATATGCAAAAATATGTTTATGCACAATATAAGGGCTCAATACTGCATATACTACTGGTGGCAACCTCTGGCGCGGGTAAAAACCCGTAAGTCAAGGTCATATTTATGCAAAATATGGGTTATGCAATGCCATAATGGGCTCAATACTTGCATATACTACTGTGGCAACCTCTGCGCGGCGTAAAAAAACCGTAAGTTCAATGCCTTTCATATATGCAAAATATGGGGTTATGCAATGCATAATGGGCTCAATACTTGCATATACTACTGTGGCAACCTCTGGCAAAAAACGGCGTAAAAAAACCCGTTAAGTCATGAACCTTGCTATACTGCAATATGTTATTCAAAATCATATATAAAATGGGTTATGCAAGCATAATGGGCTCAATACTTGCATATATACTGTGGAACCTCTGACGCGGCGTAAAAAACCCGGTGAGTCAATGCCTTTTCATATATGGCAAAAATATGGGTTATGGCAATGCATAAAAAATGGGGCCCTCAATACTGCATAATACTATGTTGGCAACCTCTGGCGATGGCCGTTTAAAAACCCGTAAGTTCAATGCCTTTCAATATATGAAACAAATATGGGGTAAATGGGCAATTGGCATAATGGCTCAATACTTGCCATTGAACTACTGGGGTGGCAATCTCTGGCGCGGCGAAAAACCAGTAAGTTCAATTGCCTTCCATATATGCCAAAATATATCCGGTTATGGCAATGCATAATGGCTCAATACTTGGAATATACTACTGTGGCAACTCTGGAGCGGCGTTAAAAACCCGTAAGTTCAATGCCTTTCATATTATGCAAAGTATGGGTTAGGCAATGCCCATAAATAGGGCTCAATACTGCATATTATATGTGGCACCTCTGGCGTGGCGTAAAAACCCGTAAGTTCATGCCTTTCATATGCAAAGTAATGGGTATGCAATGGCATTATGGGCTCAAATACTTGCATCATACTTCTGTGAAACTCTGGGCGCGGCGTAAAACAGTAAGTTCAATGCTTTCAATCTTACTGTGGCACCTCTAGCGCGGCGTAAAAACCCGTAAGGTTCAATGCCTTTCAATATATGCAAAATAGGGTTATTGCAATGCCAATTTGGGCATACTGCATATACTAAACTTGTGGCACCTCTGGCCGGTAATAAGTTTCAAGTATGCAATATTAATCTGCATAATGTGCTCAATACTTGCATATACTACTGTGGCAACCTTTCTGGCGCGGCGTAAAAACCCGTAAGTTCATGCCTTTCATATATCACATAAAAGCAAAATATGGGTTTTACAATGCATAATGGGCTCAATATTTGCATATACCACTGTGGCAACCTCTGCCGCGGCGTAATAACCCGTAAGTTCAATGCCTTCCATATATGCATAGTATGGGTTATGCAATACATGATGGGCTCAATACTTGCATATACTACTGTGGCAACCTCTGGCGCGGCGTAAAAACCCGTAAGTTCAATGCCTTCCATATATGCATAGTATGGGTTATGCAATACATGATGGGCTCAATACTTGCATATACTACTGTGGCAACCTCTGGCGCGGCGTAAAAACCCGTAAGTTCAATGCCTTTCATTCAATGCCTTTCATATATGCAAAGTATGGGTTATGCAATGCATCATGGGCTCAATACTTGCATATACTACTGTGGCAACCTCTGGCGCGGCGAAAAAACTCGTAAGTTCAATGCCTTTCATATATGCAAAATATGGGTTATGCAATGCATAATGGGCTCAATACTTGCATATACTACTGTGGCAACCTCTAGCGCGGCGTAAAAACCCGTAAGTTCAATGCCTTAATATATGCAAAATATGGGTTATGCAAAGCATAATGGGCTCAATACTTGCATATACTACTGTGGCAACCTCTGGCGCGGCGTAAAAACCAGTAAGTTCAATGCCTTCCATATATGCAAAATATAGGTTATGCAATGCATAATGGGCTCAATACTTGCATATACTACTGTGGCAACCTCTGGCGCGGCGTAAAAACCCGTAAGTTCAATGCCTTTCATATATGCATAGTATGGGTTATGCAATGAATAATGGGCTCAATACTTGCATATACCACTGTGGCAATCTCTGGCGTGGCGTAAAAACCCGTAAGTTCAATGCCTTTCATATATGCAAAGTATGGGTTATGCAATGCATAATGGGCTCAATACTTGCATATACTACTGTGGCAACCTCTGGCACGGCGTAATAACCCGTAAGTTCAATGACTTTCATATTACTGTGGCACCCTCTAGCGCGGCGTAAAAACCCGTAAGTTCAATGCCTTTCATATATGCAAAATATGGGTTATGCAATGCATAATGGGCTCAATACTTGCATATACTACTGTGGCAACCTCTGGCACGGCGTAATAACCCGTAAGTTCAATGACTTTCAGTTAGTGTTGGTTGAGTATGGAAGGAAACGGAAAAAGGTAAGGAAAGGGAATGAAAGGGAGAAACGTGAGCTGCATGATAGAGGGGTTAGTGTTGGGGTAAAAATGGTGGATAAGGTTCACAGTGTAATACAGATGACTTTGAGGGGAGGAATGATACATATAGTGTGTGTGGGTTTGAATTATCAGGGTTTAGTGAAGTTTCATCGGGAAGGGAATCAGGTGGTAAGGATGTAGTTGGCAGTATGAATGAGTCTCTTCGGTAGTTTGCCAGGAGTGTAAATGAGGTAAGTGATTTGGTAGCAGAGTTATGAGAGATGTTCGGACAAGAGTTAGAAGGGGTAGATGAGATAGTGAATGGGATTTGGGGGGATGGTAGTGAGGGAGATAGTAATGGTAGTCTGACTGGAAGTGATCTGGGAGAAGTTGATGGCGGTGTAACTGAGAGTGTGTATGAGGGCCCTCAAACAAGATCCAGGGGACCTGCATCTGAGCATCCATGGGTGTTGCGGAAGGCTATTTAGTGTGGGTGTTGTGAGTGAAAGGAGACGTTGTCAAATGTAACAGGGGAGGAAATATGGAGGAGTTATGAAGTTCCATTTGACAACGTCTGTGTGTGTGTGAGAGAGAGAGATTGTGTAATTACTGTATGGATAGTTAATGACTGAATTGGTTGTTGGTAGGTTCTGGGCAGTTTGCTGGTCCTGTTGATTGTTAGAGTTCTGTGTTTTGAGTGTTTTTGAGTCAGTCTTTAGTCTTTGGTGAGAGCTGGTGATAGTCGGAGGTATCGGCAGTGATCTAGTGAAGGCGGTGAAATTCGTTTGAGTTGTGTGTTGTTGTTGGGAGCTGTTGTGGTTTCTTGGTGTGGTTGTGAGTTGTTGAGGGTGGTTGTTGTTGCTGGGGGCTGTTGTGATTTCTTGAAGTTGTTAGTGGGTGTTTGTGTTGTGGTTTTTTGTGTTGTTAATTGTTTGTGCGTTTGTCTTTTGTTGTGTTGCTGAGTTTTTGTTGTTATGTGTGTGGTTGTGGTTGTGTTCCTTGTTGTTGTTGTGTTGTTGTGGTCCTTGGTTGTTGTTGGGTTGCAGTTCTTGGTCGTTGTGTTGTTGTGGGTTGTGATTTTTTGTGTTGTTGGTATTTCTGTGACCTCAACCATTGGATAGCCCCGGAGTAACTGGATTGATTGGTAAGTACATGTGTTTTGTGTTTTTTTGTTTTGTTTGTTTTTTGTCAATTGTCCTGCTGTATTCTGAAGTGTAAAGTAGAAAGTGTGACTGGGGTGAGTTGGGCAGTTGGACTGATTAGGTATATGTGGGGGGGATTCTGCAGCTTGTTTTTGAGCTTGTGATTCCGCCACAACGGGGTTGGATACCTCGAGTAAATTGGGAGAGGCTTCGTTTGTGTCCCCCCAGCACGAGTCCCTCCTATAATGCTCTGGGTCTCCAACCAAACAGTCATCAGGCCAGCCAGTGGGTCATTTATGCTGGCCTCTAGGCAGTCAGCTGAAAAATAAGTACTTTGCAGCAGGCCATGGCTGCAAATGCTCAAAGGGGCAAAAGGAATTTGTCACAGACTGGCTCGATGGCTGAGGGGTTGAATTTCTCGAGTAAAGTTGGAAAGGCTTCGTGTTCCCCCAGCATGAGTTCCTCCCACAATGCTTGGGGTCTCCAACCCAACAGTCATCAGGCTAGCCAGTGGTTCATTTATACTTCCCTTTAGGAAGTCAGTTGAAAAATAAGTATTTTGCAGCAGACCGTGGCTGCAAATGTCCAAAGGGGCAACAGGAATTTGTCACAGACTGGCTCGATGGCTGAGGGGTTGAATTCTTGAGTAAAGTGGGAGAGGCTTCGTGTTCCCCTAGCACAAGTCCCTCCTACAATGCTCTGGGTCTCCAACCAAAAGTCATCAGGCTAGCCAGTGGCTCATTTATGTTGGCCTCTAGACAGTCAGCTGAAAAATGCATATTTTGGAATATGGTATGGCTGCAAATGGTCAAAAGTAATTTGTCACAGACTGGCTCGATTGCTGTGGGGTCGAATACCTCAAGTAAAGTGGGAGAGGCTTGTGTTCCCCATGACGAGTCCTTCCCACAATGCTCTGGGTCTCCAACCCAATACCCAACAGTCATTAGGTCAGCCTGTGGCTCATTTGTGCTACCCTCTAGCAAGCAGCTGAAAAATACGAATTTTGCAGCAGGATATGGCTGGCAAGGACCAGAGGGGCAAAAGTAATTGGTCACAGATTGGCTCGATGGTTGCAGGGTTGAATACCTCGATCAAAGTGGGAGAGGCTTCATGTTCACCCAGCACGAGTCCCTCCCACAATGATCTGGGTCTCCAACCCAACAGTCATCAGGTCAGCCATGCACATAATATATATGTTTTGAATTGCAAAGTAGTTTTTTCAACTTTTGTTTTTTGTAAAATTCCAATACTGCATTCAATACAGAAACATAAGTTTCAATTTTCACTTAAGAATTACGATTATATAGAAAAATATAAAGTATTAAAAATCCAGAGTTTTTATAAACATTTAAAGTATATTTTTCTTGGTGAAGTGAAATTTAATTATCTCTTGAGCAAAAAACACTAACAATACTGTGCATAAAAGTAATTTTTCTAGTAAAGAAAATTATAAGTCAAATAATTTTGAAAATGTTTCAGTTATGAATAGAGGGGCACAACTAACCTCTTATGGACCAAAACTTGTGAAGGGGGAAAAAATTTTCGAATAGCTTTTAATCTTTAAAAAAAACTTCTTGCCAAGTTGCATATAAATTTGATTGACCTGCAGACATTGTCAGGTATATTTGAATTTACACGGCAACTCACAGATCTTATAAAAGAAACTATTCGTTTAATTACAGTATCACTGTAATTACAATATGCATTAATTCACACAGTTGAGATTCAGGGGAAAGTACACCTCAATTACTGTACAAAAGAGATCAAAGCATCTGAACCATGACATAGAAGCTATTTGCACAGCTTCCAGTGCAATTATTATTAGGAGGTACATATATATAAACTGTGTAACATGTCAAAATCTTACTGACTTGTAATTTAACATAGGTATTACATTGCCCTGCCCAAGTTGGGCTAGCCTGTAAGAAAAACTTCAGACTTTCATAGGTAGCCAATATTTGATCTGTATTTCATAGTCTGTAGTGAGGGACAGACTGAAAAATAAGCATTCCTGAAGTTTATGCCAAGTTAGGCTACTTTTGCTAAGCTAAGGGTAGGCTACTGTTGGTTATTTGATGATCGGATGCAGGCTTATTCGGACATTGGCTGATTCGGACCGTGGCCGATTCGGACCTTAATCTTGGCTGATTCGGGCCATTTGCTAGGCTGATTCGGACCCATACTAATAATTTTATATTATAGCGATGGGTATTTCTATATAAGCATTCCGCATCGTTCGTCCCCGCGAATACGAAAGCCACCAAATGTATTTCGCCGTGTTTACTACGAGACCCTGGGGGTTAATTACAGTCGTCGGAATAAATATTACTTAAAATTCTTGTTTTGGAGGTAAAACTGCATAGAAAAATCGGCCAATCATATGAAGGTCCGAATAAGCCTGGATGAAGGTCCGAATAACCCTGTTCCCTGATGATCAACCCCGGTAGACTAGCTAGTTTGGAAATTTTACTTTTCAAGCTATAATGTAATGATAGTTATAAGAAATAATAGTAGATAGGTTAGCGTAAAAACAAAGTGAGAGAGAATAATCAAAGTACAGTGAAAATAATGAGAAAGAGAACGAGAGGGAGAAGGAGAGATAATAATCAGAGTATGTATAGTGAAAATAATGAAAGAGGAAGAGAGAGAGAAAATTGAGCTTTGGTGTGTGAGCCAGACTGGATTCTTGATTCGTGGAGTGGTGTTTCCTTATCTTGTCCCCATCCCCTTTTAGGTGGGTTATCAATATCATGTTGATTCCTTTTTTTCCTGGCGGAGTCAATAATTTAACATGTTAATACCTCCTCCGGGAGGCGGAGCTGCATTCCTGTTAGAAGCTGAGTAAGTTTGGTGCGAGGTCATAGATTTCATGATGGTCTTAAGGTTTTAAATGCGATGGCGTTATGGGCTCAAGTTGAGATTGACAGAAGAAGCCAGAGAGGACTGGCAGCTGTCGTTGGGTACAGAAGCAGAAATATTGCCAGAGACCAACCATAGATTTATAAGTTTGGAAGTATTACTTGTAACTCTAATCCTTTGCACAGTAATGAAAGAAACTCTGCCGTTCGTGTCATTCAAACTTCTCCTGAGAGAATAAAAATACAAAGATTACTAATCCAGAACTAACATTTAAGAAGAAGTATAAAGTAAAAAACTAGACTGCAGAACACATTATCAAGAAGAAGAAGGAGGTATAAGCGATCATATAACTGTCATCTTCGCTCCTCTCTCTCGCTGTGACGTCACGCCGGCCACAGCCGGTGATTCACTGGTGGGCCGCGGCATTTAGATTAAAGGGACCTTTACTTCTGATCGTTGCAATTCAGCAACAAGAGTTTTTCTGCATACATTCCCTTCTAAAAGTGATGAACCGTGAATTGTGTTGAAGACTTCTCGTAGGACACTTAATTGAGAAGAAAATTCTTCTGATGGCATATACAGCTCACCTCTGTTTATCATTTCAATCCACGATTCATTTGCATTTTTACACTTTCATCTTTTTTCCTAATTGTGGATATTTTGTAGAAAACTTGTTGACAATATAACCACCTATATATTTAAGAGCTTCATCTTCATTTACAGTGGCAGCCGTTTTTTCGTTTTCTTTATCCAGAAGCTGATTGTTTACATCTTCTGTGGGGCATTCAAAATCTAAATCTTTAAACAATGAGCTGGTCAAGTATATTTCTAATGCCAATTCTCTATCTTCACTGTATTTTGAATTGCATGCAGACTTATTGGTCAACATGTCATAATCGTTGCTCTTTGCAATGATGATTGTTTTTTCACTAATTATTTTTACATCTTTTTCCCAGAATCAATGACCTAAGCCTAAACTTGAATTCAACAGCATTAGGGTGATCGTATGTGCCCTTCATTTGCCCTATGCAACCGAACAGATGCTCTAGGCAGTCTTGATTCAACTTATGCATCATGATGTAATCTACATTAAAGACATCTTTAACCATATTAGAGAGACCAATAACCGACTTGCTAGAAAGAATTATGCCTTTTTGAAATTTGTACAGACATCTTGTTTTCTGTGATTTTACTTTTAAAGAAGTCATTACCTTTATGACCTTTTCCAAATTATTTATTTGAAATTCTTTATCAATCCCAAAGCCATTTCTCGCTGGTATATCGCAATACATTGTGTTTGAATTCATTATATCAAACCAGTCTTTTATCAATGAGATAAAATCAGAGGTAGCTTGCTAGTTATTGGATTCCAACAGACCTCTACTTCCCAAATACTTTAATGCACTTGCACAAGATGATAATAATTGCACAGCATACTTGTCACGCTGCCTGTGCTGTTCATTAACAGATAGATGGAGTTCATTAATTTTATAGGCCAGCACATATTCTGTACTAGATTTTGCCAACATTTCACGGATACTTATGTCAGAAATGAAATCACTGCCTAAATAAAAGCCTGAATCAATTAAGTTATTTCTGACTAATTTTATCAAATGGGGAACGTCGGCAAAAAACGTATATCTCCCTGTCAGCACTTGGGTTCTTGAATGAAATCCTATTGACAAGAGGATCAATCCCAAATTCTTTCCACATGCGAAGATTGGCTGATCCCATGTCAGAAACAATAGCTACTTTGGATTGATTTCATCAGATAGGCAACGTACGTTTATCCACTTATCACAGTAATCTTTGTCTCTAGGAAACGTAAAATACCTAATGCCATTGCCTTTTGATTTCCTCTTGGTATTCATGCATTCATAAACAGAACAGTTATTTGGCATTGTGGGTTAAGTGACTGCTCTCGTTGTAAGCATAGGCCTTGGTTGTAAGAAGGTAACTGACCGGGCTGGGGCGAGCTGTGGCGAGCGTGACGAGCCCAGAAGGGTGACTCAGGGATAATCCTCTGTCCGACTGACCTCTTTGTATAGGACTCTACCTTACAAAAACGCATCACATAAAATTGGTGCACCACCACTTAACATTGGTGCCAGCGCTGGCGGACCCAGGAGACGTAACGTGCAGTGAAGATAGTTAAAGAAATACACATTTCGAATTACAACAGTGATACCAATCGACGAACATACATAACTTAAAAATTAATAACGAAGAATAATAGTGATCGATAAAATCCTGCTTGAAGACGTAAACGAAAAGTGCAATATTAGACTTTGTACAACACCAAGAACAGTTTTGTTTTCCCCACTAAGAAAAACAATGAGACTTGGCATGTTATGAAACGAAGGCATAATAATGTGCGCGACGCAGACATCATCGAGTAGACGTAAAACTGCAGCAGTCGAGAAAAACTCAAACCGATTTTTATAAATAATCTGTTAAAAGCGGACGAGTGTATTGCAGATGAACGAAAACACATTCAAGTTAAAGTATCAACGTTACTGAAGAATTTTCGTCCTTGTTTTCGACCAAGGACGAATCTTTGCCGAACAACAAAACGAGAAAACAGCGTCAGTCAAGATTGATTAGGAAACACAACAGGCGAATTCGACAACGAAGCAAGTGATATCGAAAAAAGCAAAACGAACAGGCATACGTAAGTGTGCTGAAGCTGAATTTTTTTTTATTCTCTCTCTATACGAGTGTGTGAGAAGATTACGTATTCTTTCTCTTAGAAATTATCCAACTTTTTTTTTTTATTCTCTCAATAAGGGTATGGATTTTTTTTTTTTTTTTTTTGATAGCTAGGAAATCTTAGTATTTTTTTACACTCAGATTTATTTGAATAATTTCTTTTAACAGGTTTGTGCACTTTCTGTTCAAATTAACGAAATTTTTTTTTTATGTATACTAGTATACTTTTGAATTAACAGTGCATGAGATTTTTTTTTTTTTTTTTTTTTTTTTTTTTTTTTTTTTTTTTTTTGTAGGTACTGTTGTGCTTAGTGAACCATACATACAATTTTTCTTTGAATATTATGTTGTGTATCATTTTGTTTGACTAATTGGTGATATATTTTTGCCCAATTTCACATATGATGAGTAGCATATGTGAATCATTTTGGGGGGGAAATGCATAAAGCCTTTAACGAATTATTCGACACTCAGAGATAGCTCATACAATTTAAGACCAACACCAGACATACGCAGTAAAATCCCAGTTCCAACTTCACAAACCGTGGTAATTCAGGGAAATACTAACCCTACTATCACAAATAACAATAATCATAACAGTGCCGAATAATACTAATAATATAACTAGATACTAATAGTACTAACACGTTTCGAAACATAAGAATGAATCAGGCCGCTGTAATAACACAAACCACACGTTTCTGTGGACAAGTTGAAACTTCCAATCCAGACAAAAGTAAACTAGAAGCATATACAGTTAACCATTGACTAGCTGATGCTGACAGCCGCATATCTTCAGAAGGAATAACAGATGAAAGAGCTAAAATTAATGAAGCCTTGCTTCTAGTTAGTTCAGAACACGGTGGCACATAAAACTTTGAATTCTGGTAGTTTCAGCACATTAACTAAATATGATGAATTCAAAACAATTTGTTTGATGCTCTGTGAGCCCGTGAGTAAAGAAGATACATTATATAATATTACTAAATTCTTAAATCCCCAATATGAATCCATGGCAGAGCTCTACGCAAATGTTGAAAATGCCATAGACAAAATAATAGAAGACTTGACGTCCACAAACATCACCATTGGAGATAAGACAGTTTGGAGATGATGAAAGGGATTAGGTAATTTAAGATACGTCTTAAACTACTTGGCACATTGACCCATATATAATACTTTAGGAGAAAGGGAAAAGAAGGCCTTTCGAAAAATTAAAATTGATCCTAAGAATAATAGCCTTCAAACATTAAAAACAATGAAACAAGAAATACAGAAGGCAGAGATAGATTTTTCCAAGGAATTTGTAGGGGTAAGAGAAAAACTGAATGAAAGGAAAGGCAGAAATGACAAAACCATGCAAATAGAGTGAATAATAATGCCAGACAAGCAAGGAATAGATCCACTCCTTTTCAAGGGAAATATGACAGAAAATGAAATCCTAACCAGAAAGGAAGACAGAATTATTCAAGGAATGGTCCACCCATGACATATAAGCCTGGTCAATCTTCAAACACAAATAATTCAAGTCAAGGAAACTATTCAGCTCAAGGAGCAAGACCAAAGGCAGCATGTGAAAATTGTGGGTATACAAATCATTCCACTAATGAGTGCAGAAAGCCTAGAAACTGTGAAATTTGCAAGAAGGTTGGGCATTTAACTAAATGCTGTTGGTTCAATAACAAAGGAACCAATAAGGAAGTAATAGAAGTAAATAACAGCCGTCCAAATTCACATAACTCTTCCAGCCCGTGACAATTAACCTTTTCACAGAAGAAAGAAAATAATTTCCTTCAAGATGATAGAAGAGAAAAAGAAGAAATAGGTAGTATGGAAAATGAAGGTTCATCCGCATTTTCCTACAAAAATAGCAAGGAAGTAGTATTCTCCATGAAAGAAGAAGAAATAAACAGAAAGGATTTGCCTATTGTGAAGATTCCAATAATGGAAAGACATGTACTGTACTTAAAGATCCAGGCAGTACAGTGAATACAATAGATAAATAAACTTTAACCAGATATTTCAGCATTTCAGAAACTCTGATTCAGAGTCAAAATAAATTTATAAAAGGAATAGCGGGTAAACAAATTAGAAGTCTAGGAATTGTTTGTCACACAAATTTATCGAAAGTTTTCTAGTTCTAGAAGAAAGATTTTTTCCCGCACAGGTATTATTCTCATTTAATTTAATGAGAAAATGTGGAATAATACTAGACAGCAGTGAAGGAAAGATTAGCCTGAAACAGGACAATCAGAAGAGCGTATGTTTTGTGCTTGACGAAGAGAAGCCTCACCCAAATCTGATCAATTTATCTGAAACAGTTTCGACGAGCGAGAGAAACATACGAGAAAGGCAAGATAAAATAGAAACATAGAAAAGAGGAATTCCCTCCATTACAGAATACAGAATCAATGAAATATGGACATATAGATGATATATACTTAGATTCAAGTAATTACTCAAATATAAATACTGATGATCACCGAAACTCTGATTACAGCGCAAATCAAAATGCTTATACAGATACCCATACAGATACATGTACTAATAACTGTAGCAATGTAGTAATGAGTTACGAGGATGAAGGGAAAATACTAAATGAAGTATTGCTATTAGATAAAATAAAGAAATCAGATATAAATAGTATAATATAAGTAACAGAAGAAACCACTGAAAATGCAGAACTTTGTTATTTTTCAGACAGAAGATGAGGAGATATATTGCGTTAGCACCGCTGATGATAATAAAGTACAATTTATACTTAATAGAGCAGTAACTTTAAATCCAAAATGCTTAACATGAATGGTGATAATTGTGAAGCTTATGTCCAAAACTATTCAGATAACAAACTAACACTATACGCAGGCATGTGTTTTGCATAGGAATACCTATCAACAATCCTTTACTAACAGCAGAAGAAAAAGCATTTTCTCTATAAATGGCCAAAACTCTCAAATAAATCAGGAAGTAAATAAAACAGATTTTTCAGAAAATAAAAACAAGTTAATTCAAGTGCTAGAGAAATATAAAAATGTAATAGCTGTAGAAAGAGATAAGCTAGTAGGAACGAATGCCTACAACATAAGATTTTGTTAGATGATGGAGCAAAGCCATTTTTATTCCTAATTACAGATTACCAATAAGCCGGAGACCCATAGTTGATAATTTGACAGAGGAAATAAAAAGAGATGGAGTAATAATTCCTTCTAAATCTCCAATTATTCTCCATTGTTGCTTGTTCCAAAGAGAGATGGCAATTGGAGACTTGTAATAGATAATAGAAAATTAAAATCCAACACAGTTCCAGATAGATGCCGGTAATTCAAGATATGTTAGCTCAATTAGGAGGGGCTAACGTATTTTCATCACGACCTCCACAGTGGGTGTTGGCAAGTACCTCTAGATGAAGAATCCAAACAATTCACAGCCTACAGCACACATAAAGAACACTTACAGTTTGAAGTAATGCCATTTGTACTCACATCAGCCCCTTTAACGTTTGTTAGATTGATGTTACAAATTCTAGGAGACAGAAAATGTTACAGTATATTTAGACGATGTACTAATCATTTTTAGTAAAGATTTAGAAAGACATTTCAAAACATTAGAATTGGTCTTAGAAAGATTTAGAATGGCAGGACTAAAAATCAAGTTAAAGAAATGTCAGTTCCTCATGAAGTCATTAGAATACTTGGGTCATGTAATTAGTGAAGAGGGACTGCGCATGCAAGCAGGTAAAATGAAAGCAATAATTGATTATCCAGCTCCCACTAATTTGAAAGCATTAAGGAGATTCCTTTGGATGGTTGGATATTATAGACCGTTTATAAATGGATTTGCTACTATCGCCGAACCTTTGACAGAATTAACCAAAAAGGATGTGAGATATGAATGGCAGAATGAACAAGAAACAGCTTTTCAAACATGAAATAGCAAAATGACTAGGAACCTTGTTTTGTTCTATCCTGATTTTTCAAAAGATTTTTATTTAGCTTGTGATGCCTCGAGTACAGCAGGGCTAGGAGCTGTATTGTTACTAAAGGCCAAAACTAGAATGAGGGCACTATACTATGCCAGTAGAGTTTTAAACCCAGCAGAAAAACACTATAGTACAACCGAAAGAGAGTGTTTAGCTTTATTGTGGGGTTTAAAGAAATTTAGACGCATACTTTTAGGTCATAAAGATAATGTGCTTACTGATCACAAACTCATTTGTGATTTGTTTAAAAAGAGATCTTTCCCTAACCTAACAACATGAAGTTCAATAGATGGTTCCTTAGATGCTCCTGGGTTCAGATGTATTCCAGGGAAACTTAACACTTTGGCAGATGCATTATCGAGATCTCAAGAAGAAACAGAAAAATGCATTAAAACCAATACCATTTGTTTTAGTTGTCAAGTGGTAGATTTAGATTTAGAAAGGGTGAAAGTAGAACAAGATAAAGATCCAGAAATCAGACAAATAGTAGGACAGCTACTAATAGATGAATCCTTAAAACCTGATTTTCAGTTAATAAATGGTTTGTTGTATAAAATACCCACAGAGAAAAATGGTTGTTCTCGACTATATATCCCAAAAACACTAACCAGAGAAGTTTTAGAACTAACACACTCATATAAGTTGGCAGGACATCCAGGAATTGAAAAGACAACTAGTATCAGAAACAGAAATTATTTTTGGCCACATTGTAGTGAAGATGCCAAGAACTTTGTACAAAATTGCGTAGTTTGTAACCAACATAAAGGTAACATAAATACAAAAGCTCCACTTGAAAAATATCCATCAGAGTTAAATCCATTTCAAGTAGTAACTATGGACTTTTTGGGTCCATTTCCAACAACTATTAGACTATCTAACTAGATATGTAGAAATCATACCTATAAGAAACAGAGAAGCAGCTACAGTAGCCGAAGCTCTTAAATCTAGAATTATAACTAGACATTCATGTCAAGTTCTTCTATCTGATAATGCTGCTGAATTTACTAGTGACCTTTTAAAGAAAATATGTGAGTTTTATGGAATAAATAAATGTCAAATAACAGCTTATAAACCCAGTTCAAATGGAGCAGTAGAACGAACTAATCATAAAATAAAGGATATCCTGAAAACTTTAGTAAAACCACATAAAGAAGATTGGGACTTAGCTCTTGAAGACGTACAGATCACATTGAATAATACTGTTAATGAGACGATAGGATAATCTCCTCATTATTTGTTATATGGCTATCAGAAAAGAATGCCAAATACGTTATTAGATGATGCAACACCACCCAGACATACTTATAACTATGATGACTATCATACAGACAAGAGCTAGACTCAAAAGACTAAGACTCGAGAAAAATACTATAACAAAAATACCACTAAACCAGACATTACAGTGGGTATTCAAATTTATGTTCAGAATCATGTACCACAAGGTCTAAATGTAAAAGTTTCTCCCAAATTCACTGGCCTATATAGAGTAATAGAAGTGTTAAAATTAAATAAATACAGAGTAATAAATGAAAGTGATCTAAAAGGGAAAGGAAGTTCACTGGAATCATGTAAAGGTAGTGAAAACAGATCCATGGTCTACTAAAGATATAGATAACATAACGAAGGAAAATACCGTAGAAACTCCAATTATAACGAAGTATGATCTAAGAAAGAGAAAGAGGTAAAAATGTGTATATGTAATCATATGTAAATAAGGTTGGACTGAAAATATCATAACTATGATGTATATAGTGCAATTTATGTGTCTATATATAAAAAAAATCTTGATTAAGTCTAATTTTTGCAGAGGCAAACAGACTCATCATAACACTAGTTTTAATTAGACTCATCTCTTCAGAAGTGGAGATAAGAAAACGTGCCCTGTTAAAACCCTTCATTGGAACTGCTCTAAATCAACTGTTTGGAGTTGCTACCGAAGCAAATGTAGAACAAGAAAAGGTAAGAATTGACAGACTGGAAAAGTGGGCCGCCGCAAGGGGTACATTGATAAATAAAGTGATTGCCTCTCACAATCAAAATGCAGAACAAATAGAAAAATTGAAAGTCTTCATAAGTCAAGCAAATCAGAATGTAACAAAAGAACTCAATAAGATAGAAAATATACAGTTTTTAAATACCTTTGCACTGGAAAATGAAGTGATGTTACAAGAACATAAAGACATGCTCAATGCTGTTTTACTTGCTTACAAAGTTATTTTGATCCAACACTAATCACTCCGAAAGAATTAGATGACATTATTAAGTTTTATATAATTGAGAAGCATTGCACACCGTTGGTAGAAGATAATTTCATGTACTATAATTTGATAAGTGCCAAAGTAATCCATGACAGAATTATTTTTGTTATACCTTTCAATACGAACATTTCAAATGTGCTAGTTTCTGTATATCCCTTTCTTACGTATATTGAAAATCAGATCATTATTAGAAAGGGCATCAGTACTCATTTTTGTTTAATATATATATATATATATATATATATATATATATATATTATATATATATATGTATATATATATATATATATATATATATATATATTATTAAAACATTGAAGACAATGTTTGGTAGATGATAGGGTAGCGTAAAAACAGAGAGAGAGAGAATAATCAAAGTACAGTGAAAATAATAAGAAAGAGAAGGAGAGAGAATAATAGAGCATGTACAGTGAAAATAACGAAATAGAGAAAGAGGAAGAGATAGAGAGAATCAAGATTTGGTGTGTGAGCCAGAATTTGATCAACAAAACCTTAGTCACAGGAAGTTGAACCATAACACCATCGCAATTAAAATCTTAAGACCGTGACCTGTCACCTCACACCAGACTTGCTCAGCTTCTATCAAGAACGCAGCTTCACCTCCATGAGGAGGTATTAACAGTTAAATTATTGACTCCGCCTGGAAAAGGAGGAATTAACTTGTTAACCCCACCTAAAGGGATGGGGAAAAGATAAGCAAAGACCGCTCCACGAATCAAATATCCAGTTGGGCGGAGAACCAGAGCCTATACCGCCTAAGGAGGTGGTGCCGAATTCGAACCGAGGGTGGCTGAATGCCTAAGGAGGTGGTGACGAATTCAAACCGAGGGTGGCTGAATTTGAGAACGCCAGAAGAAGCCAGAGAGGACAGGCAGTCGTCGTTCAGAAAAGAAGTAAAATATATTGCCAGGGTCCACAATAGATCTATAAGCTTTGTAGTTGTAAGTGTACTCTGTACCACAGAAAAGAAAGAAACTCTGCCGTTCGTTTCTTCAAACTTTTCTTGAGAGACTAACATTAAGAAGCAGTTAGTTAAACATAGAACCAGGCTGCAAAAGTAATTATCAAGAAGAAATAGCAGGTAAGCGAACATAACTCGAACTCTCTACTTTACAAAAACGCACCACACAAAGGGATAGATGTGCTCATGGGAGCCGATTATTTTAGTTACTTTGTCATAGGAGCGGACAAAATTGATGGAGTCAATTCTTTATTACGCATGGAGGGATGTCGCTATTTGGAAGAGTACCGCAGTGGGCACTAGAAGACGCCAAGCAAAACATCACCCCCACCCTTCGAGTGTGTAGGCTAGCTCCGCCCGAACGCGATGTAGACGAATGGTGGAGATTAGATAGGAATCGCTCCCTCAGAGCAGCATACCATACAAGAGTCCGAGGCCATAGATAAAGTCAAAGTGTAGTTAAAATTAGCCAGGGCTATCAAGTAAGTCCTCCTTTTCGTTCTGATGAACGCCCAAACGGAGCACCGACAATTCCGCGCACTGTATACAATTCAGCGCCGACAATTCTGCGCATGACGATTCAGGGCAAGGACTATTCAGCACAAAGATATTTTGCAAAATAAAATAAAAACATGGAAAATTAAGAAAACAGTCATCAAATGAATCTTTTATTTGTAACAAATTGAATTTAAAAAAAATAGACAAGAATATCTATTAAGATGACATACTATAAAATATTCCTGTACAAAAATATTCATACTAATTTATTTCTGCAATTCATGAGGTATCTTATATTTTGTAATAATTCCAATTTGTTTGTTCGATTCCCATATTTACTAACTGGCGTTTTTATTGTCTTAGCTGTTCTCTGATAATTTGCTTTTTTTCTAGAATCGTCGTGTCCAGCTCTGATTCTCAGTATCCTTTTCTTGGATTATTCGTCTTGGAACATCATTAGAAGAACTAGCCTGTTCACGAGCATTTAAAACCATTTTCTTCATTGCTAATGCTGTTGGCTGCGGCACATTAGTATGCGTCATAACTTATTCCCATGAACTTCCATTAACATGAATTCGACCTGTGTATGTGTTTTGTGTACAACGCCAAGACTCCTTTTCATTACGAAGTTTTCTATCTGAACGATAGCAAAATCTATTTCATAGAATGTGATCACCTTTCTCTGCTAAAATCCTCTCCATGTTTAAGCTCAGCGAATGTTTGTAAAAAAAACTACGCTCCAGAAAAGGAAATACATCCAGTCCGAGTTTAGAAGAATACCAGTAACTATGATTCGCTTGTTGTTATAGCATAAATAACAACCGTCAATTGTTCAATGCTTGAAAATGTAAATAATCTTAGATTATTACCAATATTTTTAACTGCAAATAGTTAAGTTTTGTTTTCTGTCACCAAATCAGAAATAAATTAGTATAATTTTCAATATCTTATTTCAATAAATATCATAATTTATTTTTTGAAAATGAAAAATAATTTATAAATAAAAACTAATTTGATCACTGTTTTCTTAATTTTCCATGCTTTAGCTTTATTTCGCCAAATGTATCGCCAAATTGTCTTTGCGCCGAATAGTCTCTCAGCTGAATTGTCTTGTGCTGAATCGTCATGCGCTGAATTGTCTTGTGCTATATTGTCGGCGCTGAATTGTCCTGCTCGGAATTGTCGGCCCACGGTCCAGAGTATGAAAGTGTAATGCAAACCTATCTTGAGGCAGGATTTACCCAGAAAGTAGAAAACCCGAAGATAGAAGGGTATTATATGCCTCATTTTGGAGTAAAGAAGGAAAGTCGAACCACCCCCTTGTGAATAATGTTCAATGTATCAGCGAAATCGAAGAATAACTTGCCTTTAAACGACTGCCTATTTTCAGGACCCAATTTGGTCGAGGCCCTATATAATTTGTTGATAAGATTTCGTCTTGGCCAGTTTGTGTTGTTGGCAGACATTAGCAAAGCTTTCCATCATATTACGCTCAATCCCAATGATGCTAAGACCACTCAATTTCTCTGGCATGAGGCGTCTAATTTTGCAGCCACCTAAGCCTTCCAGGTTGTTGTATTCGGCATCAAAGCGAGTCCCTTCCTCCTGCAACAAGTCCTTCTGACACATTTGCAGAAGGAAGGGCGAGCTGCATTGGTTCGTAATTTTCATGTCGATAATTACGTTGAAACGTTTGATGAGCCATGTACATTAATTCAGGGTTGTGAGAACACCAAGGCCATATTAGAAAGAGCCAATATGCCGTTGACTAGATGGGCGAGTAATATAACAGGGCTAGATACGAAGATTATTTGGGAAGAGCCTGTATGCGTTAACGTATTGGGACTAGAATGGAACAGAGAAAATGACTAAGTTAGTCTGAAAGCTAGCAAAGGGATCAGAGATTTGGGCGGAGGGTGGGTACCCACGAAACGTAGGAGTCTCTCACTGCTTGTATCCAATTTTGACTCCCTAGGTTTAGTGAGTTCATTATTCGTTAAAGGGAAGCTGTTCCTACAGCGATCGTGGGAAGAGCAAGTGAGTTGGGATGATGTGCTGGATACCCCAGGGCTCACAAAACCAGTCAATTACTACAAGAGTTCAAACTAGTCCACGAGTTAAAGTTCAAAAGAAACGTGGGATCAAAGATCAGGGAATTACACATTTTTTCATATACTACATCTAGTAAGGCTTATGGGGCAGTTGCTTACGCACGGCAGGGGGATGCGACAACTAATCTTGTCACTAGTAAATGCGGGTCACTCCCAGGAAAATGTTGAAGTTAACCATTCCTAAATTGGAGCTATTAGCGCTAATGTTGGGTTGTTGGCTAGGGAAACATCTGATGTCACTCATGCATCCTGAAACCGTCACTTTGTGGACAGATAGCAAAGTTGTCATTACTTGTGTCAACAATAAAAATGTTTTCATTAATAATCGTGTGGGAGAGATTGTTTTTACTCTGCAGAACTCCCTCATGACTTTGAGATATGTGCCTACACACATGAACCCCGCTGATGTTCTGTCGAGAGGAGCCACCTTGAAAGAGCTGTCGCAACGTCAGATGTGGCATAGTGGTCCCCCTTTTCTGCACTGTACGGGAGAACCGAAATCGCCGAGTGAGAAAGTCTGTGTGTCAAAGCAAGTAGACGTGACTGTTGCCGCGGCCCTCCGAGAATTAAGGGAGGAAATTTCTTTGGTAGAACCCTGCGAGATCTGGGAAATCATGGAGAATAATATTGAATTTTGTTGAATGTTATGAAACTTGTCATAAAATTTCTGAAATTGAATTGCAATCCATTTTTAAAATTTGCTAGTACCTGTGCATATCTTCAAAGCAACGTTAAGTGTTGAATGATATTCTTAACTTTGCAGCCCAGCTCAATCTTTACATGATAAATGGAGTTGTATATACTCAAAGTAGGATTAGTAAAAGTAATTCATTGTAAAGATAAGCTGATTTTGTTGCCTGCCAATGACAAATGATATGTACTCAGTTACCTCAAATACTTGCATGAAGATGATGTACCTTGTGATTGGGAATAATCTCGGGTTATTATTTAAATCAGGAAGAGCCTGGAGTATTTATTTATTTATTTTTTCGTGACAGAGCAGGATTAACTGTGGGTTCTGAGAGAAAATGGCTCACCCTCAAAGATGAACAGAGGAGCTATATACTAATATAGTTCAAGGTCTATATATATTGTGACTTTTGACCAGTTTTGGTCATAGCTTCCTTGTTCAGAGTTTAAGGTTGGCTGGGGGCGTGTTCTGTGTTGGTCCCCTGGGGTGGGGGGTTGGCTGCTTGGCTGGGGGATGGGAAGGTCGATTGTGGTGGAGGGAAGAGGCAGACAATCGGTGATTGTTGCTGCATTCAAATTGATTGTATTCTTTCCCATGCAGTTACAAATTTGGACAGGGAACGTGCCCCATGATGGTTTTGCTCTGAAGAGGGTAACATTCTCTCTCTCGACTTTTCAAAGCTACAGCAATTATTAGCCAAAATGACGAACATGTAATTTCTCAGTCATTTTTTATTGGTATTCCTTCTTTTAATTTCCTTCATTACAGCTTTTAAAGGCAATGAGGATGGTTATATACATACACACATTGAGCTACAAATGTCCTTTAATATCTAATTCACTCTACCTCGGAATTAATATACTTTCATATATGTTAACCGAAGGGGAATTTTTTAGTCGCTAAGAAATTCGTTGGCTCACGGGCGCGAACCATCGAACCAACAATTCAGGACGCACAGTGAAGGACATTTTTAGCTCAATGTATGTATATGAATAACGGTAATGTGATATCTTATGTTGCCGTGTGTGTGTGGTAGTTCAAAAAATAATGTGCTGGCATAAAATTCTTCAGGGGAAAAGGGGCTGTAAACAATTCAACAACAAATGATGGTGATATAGAATGTTCTGATTCGAAGTTACAAAGATCCAAATAATGTTGAGGAATTCTTCTCACAACGATTTTATTTTCTAATATTTTTGTGTATTCACTTGTTTCCGTGTTCTATCTCTTATTACAGTTATTAGTGTCTGTTTCATAAGAAATTAATTATTGCTTTCCACCGTGTATTACCGTCTGTCAGGTAATCGACAGACAGGAACTATGTTACTGTATTTGTAGGTAGTATTCATGTGAAAACCAAATATATTCGCATGCCCATATATTTTGTGAAAATATAATGACACTCTTAACATTATTTTATCTGATTTTGCTATGTTCTACATGTAGGTACGTCGTATCTGTGGTGCGGTTAGCACCGACAAGATGTTTTTGCACAAAGACTAAGTCTTTTGACATAAACGTCGGTAGACGTTTTAGTAACACAATATAATTGCTGTTTTAGTTATGATGATTCATTTGTCCTTATATGTATGAAACTGCTCTTGATGAATGTATTGCGCATATCACGTGTGGTAAGAATTGAAGATGTTTTTGTACCTCTCGCCAGAGAAGGCATTAGGAGAGGTCAAGATATCGGGAGGGGAAAGGAAGGGTAGGTGTTCACCCCTCTGATCGCTCCTTTCAGTGCCCCTCTATGGGTGTGTATGCGTATATGCATAGCCCACTGTATGGGCGTGACATCGCCCAAAATTGTATTGACATACACACACCACCAATTACTTCACTACATTTAACAAATATGTTGAAATTGCACACTATTATATTTAGAATTTATTTTTGATAACAAACTTGATAATTATAATGACGTTTTTATGGTCATGAAAACGTCGCAATTCAGTTCTGCATTCGTGGTGATTGTGTAACTTGTCTCTTTTCCCCAACAAAACCCGAATACAGGACGGAACGTACAGCTTCTGCTCAACTTTTGAGGTGACCTAACTGTCATCTAGTGTTGTGTAGTAATGTGTGTGGATCTAGAAAGAGCGATTACTCTGATTCTTTTAATTTTGTTGGAATTTGTTTCATTTGAGTGCCATTGAGTTACAATTCCCATTGAGTGATTAATCTAATTTGTCTCATGTTATTACTCTTGATATGTTTAACCTTTAGCTATTGAATTAATTTTAACTTTAAATTGATCAAATGCGTTGCAATACACCACGATTTTATGTCATTTTTCCTGTGTTTCAGTTTTATGGATGGTGAATATAAATTGAACTGATAAACTTTTATTGTGTTCATACTTTAAGTTTACTCAAATAACTTGTAGAAACGAGGTAGAGAGACGCGTATCTCTCGTCGCATCTCGTATAGCAACTGTGGCGAAAAAGATGTATGCTTAACGTTGTTACTTGGTCTAAACCCTTGCATAACAACACAAAACTCCCTTTGCAGTTTCTAAATTACGGAGAGATATCTCTAGATCCAGTTCATTATTAACGAGGATAACACACCAATATCATTAATGAATAGTTTCCACAATTAAGTGCCTTCACTCACTGAGCAGTCCCTGTAGACATGAACTCAGATCATAAATCGCTGTGCGAGATATGACGAGAGGTACGTGCCTGCCCCCCTCTCTCTCTCTTATTTGCGTAACTTTAAGGTATGAACACAATAAAAGTTTATCAGATCAATTTTCATTTACCATCCATAAAACTGAAACACAGGAAAAATAAAATAAAATCGAGGGATATTGAAACGCATTAAAATTAATTTAATAACTAAAGGTTTAAACATATCAAGAACAATAAAATGAGACAAAATAAATTATTCACTCAATGAGAATTATAACTCAATAGCACTCAAATGAAACAAATTCCAACAAAATTAAAAGAATCAGGGCAATCGCCCTTTCTAGATCCACACACATCACTACACAACACTAGATGACAGTTAGGTCACCTCAAAAGTTGAGCCAAGAAGCTGTATGTAACGTCCTGTATTCGGGTTTTATTAGGGAAAAAGAGACAAGTTATACATTTACCACGAATGCAGAACTGACTTACAAATTTTCATGAACATAAAAAACTTTGTAATAATTATCAAGTTCGTTGTCAAAAATAAATTTCAACATATTTGTTAAATGTAGTGAATTAATTGGTGTGTGACAATACAATTTTGGGCGATGTCACACGCATTCACGTCCACAGAGGAGCACGCAAAGGAGCGATCAGAGGGCTGAACACCTATTCTTCCTTTCCCCTCCCTATCTCTTGACCTCTCCTAATGGTTTCTCTGGCGAGAGGTATAAACAAGATCTAATAACATCTTCAACCCTTACCATATGTGATATGCGCAATACATTCACCAAAAGCAATTTATATCGGGTTTTGCCCCATGAATTCAGCAACACCCAATCCCTGAAATAACACGTGAAGCATAGCTACCCTCTTACCTTAACATGCAGCATGCACTCTCTCGTATGTATTTCGAGAGTTTGGCGTTGCTTGAAGAATCCTTATTGTCCCTTTCACACTATACGTGTTGTTGCAGATAGATGCGTTCGCCGCACCGCAGAAACTGCGGTGAACTTTTTAATGTTGCCGGACACAGCTGCGTTACGCAGAATCCTATGGCGGGAAATTTGTTAATACTTAGTCTATGGTGGGCTGTAAAGTCAACCAAAATGGATAAGAGTGAGTGTAGTGTGTTTTTATTGAGCGTATTTAAGGAGAAAAAAAAAAAAAAAAAAAAAAAAAAAAAAAAAAAAAAAAAAAAAAAACAGACAAAGCGCATTCCATTGGGTGGACTCTGCATGCAAACCGAGAGACATTAAGCACATTTGCCACGTTATTTGAGGATCTAAAACGGGATGGCAACAACTTTTTCCATTACGTCCGTATGTCTCAAGCTTCATTCGAGTAACTGCTGTGGCGGATATATTATAATATATATAATAAACTTCAGAGGGAAAACATGACATGCAGAATGTAGATAGTCAAATTCCGAGTTTTGTAGTCTTTGAGACTTTTATCCCATAACACTGGTTTCGTCTCCACTAACGATATAAGATCTATATCGATTTCACGTTCCTTTCCCAGAATCCCGACCATATTTAGCCAGTTTTGTCTCCCTGGATTTGGTTTGAAATCCCGGGAGTTTCATTTTAATATTTTTTGTATGATTTACATTCAATGTATAAAAGAGGCCAGGAAGAGACTTCAAGATTCAAGAACTGCAGTGAACAAGTTGAACCACAACCGGATGCTTAGATTCTTACACCATGAAAACGCATTGATAAATAGTATATGCATCATAAAATAACACTTATCATTTTCATTATTTACGGTATGTAATTCAATATATATTGCGAGTTATAATTTTTATCTCATTTACAAAATGTTCTTATTGGATCTGGGGGGGCAGATGCTAACCGAAAATCGTCGCTAACCATAATTCAAAAGTATATGGGCACTACAATCCACCTTACAGTGCTGTAGACTTGTTAACGATGTCTTAGACAGTGTCGTGGCCAGATATTTTGCCCTAATGTAATAACTCTTTAATGAAAATGTGGAATTTCATTTACCTAATTATTTACTATGGTCTACATGGTAGTTCTACAAATTTTTAATGCCAGATTCAATGAACTTACTGGTGAATCTTGGCGTAGTATCTGTGAGAGAGAGAGAGAGAGAGAGAAGAAGAGAGTAGAGAGAGAGAGAGAGAGAGAGAGAGAGAGAGAGAGAGAGAGAGAGAGAGAGAGAAATAAGCCACCTTTTTCAGACTGCTAACATTTCTTTCATCTCTTTACTTCTCATATCTTCTGGTTAAATAAGTTAAAAAAGCAAAAGAGAAGGATAAAAGTATCCATAGGCAGTTATAATTGTTGCTTAATGCTACAACCATAAACAACTGAACAATAACAGTTATTTTGCTACAGCAACTGAACCAATCTGATGATAATGTTTTGCTAGCATTTCAGCCATTGTTCGATAGTAAAAAATTACCGTAGTTATGTTACAAATAACGTTAAGTAGAACAGGACTTAAATATGTCTTCATTATACCTTTATTTCCTATGGAGAAAATATTGGCACGGGAATAGTACATAGTACTGCTAAATTTAAGCTTCAGTTGTAGCTGAACCTGTGAAAAAAAATGTTCACACTGCTAACGATTATAAATTACCGTGCATCAACAACATGGATGAAACTCAACCACAACTAATAGTGGAGAAAAAAGTATTTTAATAAAAAATACTGGCCTTGAAAGAACACATTTTACTGTTGTTTTCACGCCGATAAAAGATAAATACTAAATCTCATATTATTACGAAACAGGATAAAAATAGCAAAAGGAATCTGTAAATTTTTTACACAAAAAACTTGCTCCCGACACCATCTATTAACGAAAAATATAACAATCTAGTTCACAACAAGACGTATTTAAGTCACATTTCAACGTAAAAACACTTCATGTAATGAAAATTAACCTTGTCCCATATAAATAGTTTCTAGAGATGAATTTAAGCTAAACATAAGCAAGAAAATTGCTCTGAATTGAGTTAAATATGGAGAAATAATCGTACCTCCGCTCTCGGCTGATTTTTCCAAACCAAAACATTGAACACTGATTGGATACAGTGAAGTAAAGCATAACTTTAAAAGAGCAAAGGAAAAGATGCAAATTGTTTGTGTTTGTATTTCATGAGGCAGTCTTGGCACTCGGCCTATGCCACCGATAATCAGGCAATGGTGCTATAAACCCTACAGAGGGTAAAACCCAGTTATGAATACATTGAACAAGCACTGCAAAAACTAAATGCCGGTAACCGATACCAACGGTAACCTGGTAAGGGAGTGTGTTAGGTCAAGTTTAATTGCAGAACTACACAAAAAGAAAATTTTAACTAAACTAAGTCTTATGATTCACAAGTAAAGATTGGGAGAAATGCAGATATGGGTATGAGACCTTTTTAGAGGATAAGTGAATTACCCAACCGTGGCAGAAGTTTGAGGTCTCCGAATGCAACTGTTTAACAATTTCATAACCTAAGTTATATAAATAAAGCAATAAGGCATTTGAAAAAAGCAGCTAAAATAATTTACTGAAAGGAACTTTATTTAGAAAACATATATTAAATACTGGTATAATTATTGTGAAATGGACTTCACATTACACTTACAACTATATGTCTTACACTTTTAAAAGTGAACAGTCCCCTGAAAACGAGAGAATTACATTATTAATATACATTATTCTGGTACTAAACTGTATTCACACATGTAGGGGAAAATGCCACCACTTATATGCATCTATAAATGGAAATTCTTTTAAACATTTTTGATAAAATTTTATATACTTTCATATTATGACTGTTGTTCACATTCACCTTTATTTATTTATAGTATTAACCTCATATAAAAAACCTACAATAGACTACTTTACAAAGCTACATTTAAATGAAAAACTGACTTGTCATGATCAGACTGCTTTACAATTAGGTACAAAGAAAGATGGCCATAACTATGCAGGTGGGTGGGTGCATACACTTAGAGCATGCCCTTGGCTTATAGGTAAAGTTGAAGGCTTAGTTGCCAAAAGTAGCAAAAGGAAACTGAAAATTACTTGAGCAAAAAAAGAAAAAATTTGCAATTTGTATTTTTCCAAAGTATACAAATCACAGCCTTCCATATATATAGTAACCTTCAACGCGAGTTGAAATGGCTGTTGAAACTTGGTAGCAAAGTAGTTAACAGTTTGATATGGACATGCAGGAGGGAGAGTGTAACCTCTCTATTATCACTTCACTCTTTCCTTCAGCTGCAGGAACAAAAGCAAAGTGGTTAAGCTAGGTTTAACAAATATTTGCTCCTACTGGTCAAGTAAAAATGGACCTGAGCAGCAGCTTTATTCTAAATAAATAAATGGTCCAGAAAACAGCTCTTCCATATTCTTCCTCCCTTTGTTACAAGAGAAAGGGGCAACGCAGAGGAAAAGAAAACCACTCATTCTTCATCCACACTTCCTGCAAGAATGTACCAAGCTGACATATTCAAATGAGACATGTACCAAGCTGACATACTCATATGAGACATGGAGTACCCAAAAGAGACTTTGTAACTACACAATGTTTTGAGCAGCCATCACTAGTTCCAAGGAGAATGTGTCAGGGACCTGTGGGCAACATCCCTCAGGTAGAATGAGGTTAAACAAACATTATAATTATTATACCTGAAATACTAAGATGTTTGGAAAGGAAGGAAATGGTCCATGACACTAATTTCTTGTGCTCTTTGAGAGCAAAAAGGGATGCCAAATTCCTCCAGAGAGGAACTGTGGGCCCACTTGATAACCTCACAAAGCCAGAAGGAAAGGGAATTTCAAGACAACACCTTTTTGTGCTTACCTGTAATAATGAAGTCTCCAATGCTCTGGCCTAAAAAAGTGGGTCCTCTTCAGACAGTGCTTAAAAATGCAGATTAGGCACTTCAGCACCTCATCCAGGTTTACCAACAAGTCTCTAGAGAGAGAAATAAAGAAACTGTTGTCTAGGAGTTAAGAAACTCTTTGTCAAGAACTGACGGGTTCTAAGTTTTAGTTACTAACTCTAGGATAAAAGTGTGTGTGCCAAAAAGATATCAGTGAGACAGACCATGCAGTTCCCCACCCTTTTTGTATAGGCTAAAGCTAAAAGAAATTCTCTTTAATGTAAGATCTCTGTCCAATGAATATAACAATTGTTTGAAGGGAGGCCCATAATGTTTCACAACACTATCAATACATTTCACTCTTGGGGCTGGAGTCTGCAGTTGGGCAAGACTGTTTGAACATTCTCATTAGCATGAATCACACTATCCAGGTGGATTTATCCATGCTTATGAGAAATTTCAAGTTGCCTTGTCATCCTCAAAAGCTGCAAGGTAAAGAGATCCAACCCCTTCAGTTTGGAAACCTGAAGTAAGATTGAGCTATAGCCTTTTACTGGAAACTGAGAGGTATTTGTCTCGGCATTGGTTGATGAGAAATCTGTAATCCACTAAACAAGATAGATACTCCAACTAGAGAGAAGCCCCTTCTACAAAACCAATCATAGAAGATAGCCCACTTTCCTTGATACATGTTTGTGGAGGGACGACAGCAGTAGTACTTGGACATTTCTCTAACTGCCCTGTAAAAAAACACTCTCGCAAGAGACAAGAAACTCCCACTAAAGTAATCAAAGATGGCTCCAACCATGGAGAACAAGCTTCACTAATGATAACCAATAACCTAAGACCACTTCCCATTACTGAGTCGGTTGTTCCTGTTGTAACAGGAACTGCACTACTACCTCCCTGAAGCTGTTCAGATGAGAACCCACCAGGAAGGCTCTTACTGCTACTGTGTCCAGAAGCCTACCCAGATGATTTATATGCTGTTTAGGAACAAGATCGAGACTCTGCCAGTTGATCACTATCTCCTGATCAAGACAAAATGCTTGCAGACAATCCCTGTCCGACAGAAGGTATTCCCTACAGGAACCTGGAACTAACCAATACAATCCTCTTACCGCTGAACGCAAATAATGAATATCCTTCAAATAGGACAAAGCTGAGACTAAGCTGAATATGTCAAGTAAACACAGAGGATCTGTCACCAGTCCAAAGCATGGAGTCTTGAACTGGAACACCTTCTCATTGCAGGCAAGGCGGAAGTATTTCAGAATCCTGATGAAAGGGTACTTGAAAATCTGATATAAACACAAAGTCTCCCTCTCTGATGGAATCTTTACACTGAACATGCAGTTTCCACTGTAAACATAGTCTGTCAATCATACTCATTCAACACTGAAGATTGATGACCATTTCATCAGTGAGTCTACTCATATAATTAACCACTTCTCGAGGAAGGGAATGTACATGGTCCCTTTTGCACAATGTGCCTCTTTGACCTCACCTCAGTGGTAGCAGTATTTAAGATGGTAGGAAGGCCAGGAAGGTTTTGTCAGTTTCTTCTGGGGTGTTACTTCGCTGGCAATGTTACCTATGGACAACTACACACCTGTTCATCCCATATCTTTTCACTAACTGCAAAATCTGGCCAAATTTGAATATTTCAGATATGTAGTTTGTCATTTGCTGCTTTCCTGGACTCACTGGCAGGAAGAAGGATTTACCAACCAAAGACTGATGTGTCTGCTGCTACAAGTACATAACCCACAACCCCAATGGTACTGGTCTTGTTTTTTCTAAATGTCCAAGAAAAACAGAACCAGAAGTAATGGCATAAAGGCAAGAAATATCCAAAAAAAAGCACAGGACAAGCAAATGGTAAGAGAATAATGTAGTAAAGCTACTCATTCAAAATTCAGCGAGCATACAAGGAAAAGACAGCAGAAGCATCCTCTCTCAATGGAGGCTGAAGAAAGAGTGAAGTGATCAGTGTGAGGGGAGGGATTCACCCCTATCTCCATCCCATTTTCACCAGTTAACTACCTTGTTATCAGGATTCAACAGCCATTAAAGCTCACGCTGAAGATACTCCATATATGAAAGGCAATATGGTTGTATCTCTCTTGGAACAACTTAATAATCTTAGCATGCCACACCTTTCAGTATGACATTGAAAGGTTTGTACCATCTCCAGATTACTTGTTTACTCAAGTTTGGTCATCTTAAGGGCAATTGAAAAAAAAAAAAGTCCTGTTCAGTCACTTTCATTAAATATAAAATCTGACTGGGGAACAATATACAAATAGTTTCATAAAATATGAAAAATAGAATTACTTATGAAATTTTCTAGCCCAACAGTTCAAGCTATATAGTACCAAAACTGATGTAGAAAATAAAAATAATGCCAATTAGTAAGTCTAATGCCATAAGAGAGAAAAAACTGCTTGTTCTAATTAAAATAACTATTTATGAAATGAATGTTATTTATGGCCTAAATCTACAAATATTCTAGTTAAAATCGATACCGAGACTAAGATTGTCATCTATGATGTATGAAAAAATTAATACAGGCAGTTGCCAATTTACAACAGGGGTTCCGTTCTTGCACTGCGTCATAAGCCAAAAATTGTCATATGTAAACAGAAACATAATTGAAAATCGTCAAAAATCCCAAGAAAACCATACTTTTAATGTTTGGGTGTATTGAAAACTGCGTATGTAAAATGCATTTTTCATAAAAAAAAAAAAAAAAAATCAAATATTGATTATTTTGCCTTGGGTTAATTTTTCCATTGGATTGGCATTATAAGCATTATAACCCTGGAACATGCGTCTTAAATCAGGAAATAATTTCAGATAAATATAATTGGAAAGCGCTGTAACCTCGGAACGTCATCAACCGGAACCGTCATAAACCAGGGACTGCCTGTACTGAGTCTTAGATTGTCATCTATAATTTATGAAAATATGAGCAAAGTACTGTAAAAGCATTTAGAATTAATTTTATGGCACTTTTAATAAAATTGTGACTATGACCTTTAATAGAAAAAACTTATGCCGTTCAAAAAAAAAAAAAAATGTTCTACAGATGCAAAATATTAAGTATGCAAGGTATCACCAAGAGGTAACAAGGTTACTCTAAAGAAGTAGCTTACAAGGCTGGATAGTCATAACTTTGTGTCATCAAACATCTAAGAAACAGTAATTAACATGTAAATTTTTTATGGAATATTGTCAAAACACAGCATCCATTCTTAATTTGACAATTTACATACTTTTTTATGGTGTTTACTAGCTTCAGACACAAACTTGAAGCTTGAGATACTGTAAACTTAGCAACTGACCAAACCATGACATATAAACCAAAATATATCATGGAATTATCCCTAAAAGGAAGACAAGAAGAAAGTTTCCAAGATAACAAAACGTATCACCACTTTGGCACGTTAATCTCAAATCGAACTTCCATTCAGCAGCTTTGTGTGAAAAAGTAAGAAGCTAAGTAAGAGAAAACTTTCTTGAAAAGGAACCTCGAGTTACATAATTGGTCACTGATTTGAAGCATAGTTCAATATAATACTGGATGGGAAAGAGGCAAAGCAGGTTATTGCTATGCAACAAATTTCTTTGCCAAGGCCGTTCAAGAATTTGAGGTAACAAACTGGGAACTGAAAAATGGACTACAATTATGCCCTTACAAATAGTGGTTTTCATATATAATATAATAGCAGAACTGAAACTTTCCTAAGCTTCATCTTAAAATGTGTAACACTAATGGAAACAAGAAATTAGTAAACGTGGAATATATGGGAAAATATTCCATAGCTCTTTTAAAACTATGATGTACACTGAAAAACATGGTTAAACTGCAAACAGCAATATATCTCTACATTAGAACAGTTCCAATTCAGAATAAAGAACTACAAATTCTTACTCAACAGGGCTGAGGTCCACTTGACTTTAACTAAACAATTACACCTCATTAACAACAAATTTTCTTATTACCATTATTACGATCATATAAAATGGAAACTTCTACTTACTTTCACAATATTCTATGCTGCACTTCAGAGGCAATACCATGAACAAAAACAAAACCATCAAGGATGAAAATGGCTTGGTTAATATTTTTCCCCAACTCCCTCAACCTATACAACCCTGGACCCAACTTGTCCTTATCATAAACAATCTACAAGATAATTCTTTACCAAGAATTTTTCATTTGCTTATAAACATTATAAATATCTGTCTTATTTCATCTCATTAAGAATTCCTCAAATTTATGGTACAGTACACCTCCATATATTTGCAGATTCCCGATTCGTGGACTCGCCTAATTGCAGTTTTCTACGGGCCATATACACCCATTATTTGTGGGAAATTCACCTATTCGTGATATTTTTCAGTGAAAAATATTCACAAATTATTGTACTTTTCACATTTTTGTGATTGCACTTTTTGTGATAAAACTATCAAAATACTCAGGTACAAAAAATTTTAGTTTTTTTTGTGTTTTAACTATCAAAACAGCCAGTTTTAAGCATTTTTAGACTGGCTTCAAGTACTTGCAGATTTTAGCTATTCAATCCTCCGCGAATACGGTGGTCTACTGTAGTATTTTGAGAAGAGAACAAAACGCCAAAATAAAATTAGTTGAATACGACTTCTGCAATAAAGTCTCTCAGAAAACTTACAGGAATATGCTGAATAAATAAGAATAAAAACCTATTTTATATTCAACACTTTATGAAGAAGGTGAAACTTAGACTGTTTTGCATTTTATATACATGCATAAAAATCAGATACAATATCACACAATAACAAATTGTATCATCATACCTGAAGAGTTTAGAACATGCAAAGAAACTTGAGAGTGTTCCTGAACAGTTCATTCTTAATATGTCATTAGGAGCCATGATGGGTTTCAACTGTGTCATATTCAGATTCTCTTAATATAATCTATGTAACTATCCCCTGTCTGAATGAACTTATTAGTAATGTACTGGGATAATTTCCATAGTCACCATCAAAACTTAATAGATTTAAATTAAGAATGAAAATATTTTCATGCTCCTCCCACTTCCACATAAAGTAATGACATGGTTTTTTTTATTTTATTGTGAGTGTGTTTCCCTAAATGGTAACAAGGATATTTACTTTTCTTTGTAATTCAAAAGGATTAGAGATAAAACCTGAAGGCATAAATTTTAAAGATTGTACTAAGAATACACTAATATCGTTTTGGGCAAGTCAATGTAATGTCTAAAGTTCAGTATGTCTACACCCAATCGGCTTCCTCACTGGTCACAAGTAGTTCTTGCACATTCCTAATAAAAGTGAAAATAAATGGAACTTCATTATTTCAAAATATTTGGCATATATCATTGGTGGCCATTTCTTACTACAATTATAAGTCTGAAATTCACACGTAAAATTTTATATATAAGTCTGTCACCAAAAAAACCCTTTCATAATGCAAATTACCATAAATGAAAAACAAATTATGTAGTAATAAAACAAATATAACATAGATACTACAGATATCCAATACTTCCTACTATATAGAGCTGGATATTATTAAATATCTATAATCATATTTTCCACAACAAAAGATCTAACACTGATAAACAAGCCCACACATTATGCTTCATTAAGTAAAGGCAACACCAGTTATGAGTTTTGTAAAACTTTATAAAAAAGATTTCAGTCCTTAAGTACATATCAAATGTAATAATACGTAAACAGGGAAAATAAGCATATTTTCTACACAAGTAGAATATTTCTATTGTCACCAGACTCGGCATAATAAATGAGTTCTGTTCTACTTTACAACAAACATTTCAGTAAATATACCCCTCATTTCACCCTTACATCTCATAATCTTGTGAAATATCATCATACATTCAACCAGGTTATCAATTCCTCATTTCAAATATAAAAGATGCTGAATTTACTAGTTCTTTCATTGAGTAAATTTATTAACTTCTTCCAAGTGATCTTGAAAAAATATAAAAAGTATAAGTTGCACTTTTGACTAAACAGTACTACAATATCTTTTGCTTACTTGAATACTTCCTGTAATTTTCCATGTTAGTGATGAATATGACAATGGTTTTCCACACATATTAAAACAATTACCAGTATAAAGACCAATATGTTTACAGTGTATTACTTTTCTTTAAAAATAAAAAAGCTATCAAAAACCTTTTCATCTAGACAATTAATTACATGATGGATGATGTTCACTTCAATCAACATCTATGATTTTTTCCATGTAGGATTAGCTACTGCAGTTCTCACTCTCGTAACTTTAATATTCTCTTCAAAGCATTCATTCGCGCCATAAAATGCACTCAGTTCTTCAATGGCTTTGTCTTCAAGCTGCAAAATCAAAAGAATATTAATAGAGTTGTACCCAATTCATCTCCTAACTGACAGGGAAACACCAATGACGGTCATTAGTTTGTGCCTTGATATTTGTATGAATTTTGTGGGAAAACATTCAAATTACTTAAACAGGACATAAATGACCACATAGCAACTCATACCTCAGCTCAAGATAAAAGGGAGAATAGTTTTCCTTGAGATTCCATGGGGAAATGTACTAAATCTCCCCATCCTAGTACATCTCATAAGTATTAACCCGTAAATATACTCAGGCATTGTTGTTGGTTTCAGTTCTTGCTTTTTACATTATTATGTGAGCTGCAGTTTTAATTTTTCACAATAAAGAACAAATAAATATTAAAAAGAACATGTATAATTCACTAAAAAGTGCTACATCTCCCCAATTCTGTACATCTCATATATATTTATTCATGTATATAAACAGGGATTGCTTCTGGTTTTAGTTTTTATCTTTCATATGCGAGTGTATTTGTAATTCTGCAAAGTAAAGTACAAAAAATATTAGATAGAACATGTCTGACTCACTGAAATATGACAAACCCCTTTTCAGCTGGCACCAGAAGGTTTATCCTATTGTTAAGACCAAAGATTCATTCCGCACATGAACAATACAGTAGTATTTCTACATGTAGTATCTCAAAAAAGAGGCACCATGCAGGTTTAAAAATATATTCACTTTCACCTTCCTGTGGCAGGTACAGAAATTTTGGAAATACTTTTTTTTTCTTTTTTTTACCCCATGAGCATTTGGATTGGGAATACTTTTTATACCATGACCATTTGCATATATTTCTTTTTCCACTGTTGCACTCTTTTGATATACGTATTGGCAAACTTTAAAATTTGCCTGGTCATGAGATTTCGTCAATACTATATGTACAGTGGTACCTTGTTTGTCGAATGCTTATGTCAAACATTCCGTTTTTCGAGCAACATTTTCTAAAAAATTTTGTGTTGTTTATTGAACAAATACTCGTACAGGCAGTCCCCAGTTATCGGTGGGGATTCTATTCCAACAGCTTGATGATAAGCAAAATTCACTGATAAACGAAAATCGGTAATTTTATCACTTACTGGTACCGTTAAGTGGTTAATGGCACCTCTGTAGGTATGTATCGGTGCCAATACTCTATTATTGGTGCCAATAACCAGATATCAGAACATTTTGGCGCTGACAAATGTCGAATTTTGGCACTAGACAATCACCATAAAACCAGATCGCCGATAACTGGGGACTGCCTGTACTTAAAACTAACCAATTTTCTTGTTTATACTAATTGTATTCATTGGTCTACCGTGTCCTACACGAAAAACTATATTATCATGTTTTTTCCTTTATAAATAAATAAAAGAATAAAGCATTTCACTAAAAAGTTTAGCATACAAGATGTACAAAATCATATGTCACTGCTGCGATGCCGTGCACAGCTGACTTGTGATTGAACGAGGGAGTGGTTACACTGTTAAGGAGAGAAGGAGAAGAGTTAAAATATTACTGTATGTACGTAAAAGCAGTAACAATTCACATAAAAAAACAATGGAATTTCACAATAAATTTAACATAAGGATAAAATATAAAACAATCAAATGCAATACAGTAACAATAAAAATAAAAAACAATGATAAAATATAAAAACAATCAAATGCAATACAGTAACAATAAAACTAAAAAAGCAATGTTCCTTGAGCCAGTGGTTGGTGTGCTGAGTGAGTCAGTATAGTTTAATAAGCATAATCAACAAAATAAATAAAAGTATAAAGAATTTCACAATAAAACTTAGAAGAAACGATGAACAAAATCATATGTCATTGCAGTAACGTACAGCTAACTTGAGATAGAGGGAGAGAGCATTATGCTGCACAGAAATAATGAATGAAATGATTTAAGTTATCAGTCATTGTGATATTGTTGAGGAGAGAAGGAGAAGAGGCAGTAAAAATTTTACTGTACGTATGTAAAAGCAGTACCAATTCACATAAAAAATTAAAGGGAATTTCACAATAAATTTAACTTAATGATAAAACAATAACAAAATGCAATACAGGCGGCCGGCGGTTAACGGCGAATCAGTTTTACGGCTGTCGTCAAAAATATTCATTAAAAAAATAAGGCATTTTAAAGGTATTTTTACGGCACAAATTTCAGTTAACGGTGCTGCTAGCGCCATTGTCGAATGAGTTCATACATTTGCAGAAATGCCGTTCAAACCATAAAGGTTATGCAAATTATATTAACAAATTTTATGGAGAGTTATTACGCAGGTATTAGGGTAAAATATATGCCTCTGACGCTGTTCTATGCCGAAAATATCGAGCTACATAAATGCAAATTTAGCTATGGATATGTCGATTTATAAATGTTCATGCTTTTGTTTAAAATGTGTATGAAAATGTATTACGTGAAAGGTATTTTTATTTCTGCACAGAAATATGATACAAAGGCAGCTTTTGAAACTGCCCTTCACGTTATCAAATACGATGTTTTTTCATGTTCTTTCTTGTGAGTCGCCGCCTGCCGCTCTTCCGAAAATATAGATTTAAAAAAAGTGCAAATTAGCGATTGATGTGTCAATTTTATAAATGTTTATGCTTTTATGTTTAAAATGTGTATGAAAATGTATTACGAATAGGGTATTTTTATTTCTGTGCAGAAATATGATAAAAAGGCAGCTTTTGAAACTGCCCTTCAAGTTATCGACTACGATGTTTTTTCATGTTCGTTCTTGTATGCCGCCGTCTGTCGCTCTTCCAAAAATATAGTTAAAAAGAGTGCAAATTTAGCGATCGATGTGTAAATTTTTCAAATGTTTATGCTTTTATGTTTCAAATGTGTATGATAATATATTACGTAAAGGTATTTTCATTTTTGTACATAAATAAGATGCAAATTAAGGCAACCTTTGTAACTACACTCCACGTTGTAAGGGGATGTTTTTTCATGTTCGTTCTTGTCTGCCACTGTTCCGAAAAATGCTTGGTGTTATTTTATTAATTATGCATCTTTTCCATAAATCCTTTAAAAAGTTATACATTATTTCACTGTATCCAAGAATATTGTATGTATTCTCATATTATTGTATTAAAAAATACTACGGCAAATTTAAGCTAGTAGTATTCCGTGGAGCGGCCAATGTTGTGGTTTGAAATCAGCTGATGAATACGACACTGAGTTTGTTTCACCATAACGCAATTCTGAGCGAATTCTCTTGCTTCTAGTTAGCATAAACGAATATCTAGATACTTGACTTATATGAGACAAGGTTCTTTTCCTTATACAACGTGTTTTTAGGTGGAAATATTTATTGAATATGTCTCGTTGTGAATGTGAACTACTATTTTTTTTTTGTTAACAGATTACGTTGGCGGCATGTTTATTGCGTAAAAAATTATGTGATTCCGTTCACAATAATCCTTTATATCATCGCAATACGAACTTTACGTTATTTATCTTATATTGGCGTGAAACCAACAGTAAAATGTGTTCTTTCAAGCACAGTAGTTTTGATTAAAATGATATTATCCCAATTTTATCTACGGTTGTGTTTGATGGTATACATTTACTGCAGTTTTATCCTTGTTGCCGATGTACGATAATAATCATTAGTAGCTTGAACAGTTTTCTCAGCTTGTTATAACTAGGTTTAAATTTAACAGTATATTTTCCGACTGATCTTTGATCTATAGCGAATAAAGTTATTACATTAAGATCTCTCAGTTCTATTCTATACATAACGCCATTTATAACAACTACGGTAATAGTGTACTGTAGTACGATGATTGAAATACAAGCCAAACAGATGTTATCCAGTTCGGTTGTACTTGGAAAAAAAAAAAAAAGTTTCTCGTTCGGTTGTTCATGGCTGTACACGTTCACGCAACGAGTATAACGTTAAAACCATACTTTCATCATTCTCTTTTGCTGTTATTGAACTTATGTAACTAGAAGATGGACAAAGTTAGGCCATTGTAATTTGATCTCTCATAAAAGCGGACTATCGTAAGACTAATGATCGTAACTTGAACACTACAGCTACCTGTACACTGTATAAACTTTATTATATCTTTACATACTAGACACCCAAAGGATTAAAGCTAGGCTTTTTTCACTTTACAGTATTTACAATGCTATAATGTACTGTACAGTACTACTGTATAGTAAATTCTATAGTACTATCCTGCATAAATATAATTTTACTTATTGCGCCATTGTGGCATTATGGCGCCTTTGACTGGTCTAGTTTCGAAAGAAGGTGTGCGGTAGCCGTAGGCTTTAAAATCGCTTAGCTTCAAAAATCACTTAGCGTCGGCGGCCAGGAACGGAACCCCTGCCGCTAACCGAGGGCCGCCTGTACAGTAATAAAAAATATAAAAAAAGTCTTACTTGAACTAGTGTTAAGTGTGCTGAGACGATAGAGAGAGGAGAGGGAAGGGATGGTGGTGGGTTATTGGGTGGGAGACGGGGATCTGCTTCTCACTAACTTACCAGCTGGACTGGGATGATTATTCGCTTGTTTCTTTCACTTATACTCGATTTGCCCGATCACTTAATTTTGTTATGGTAAAATACCTATCAAGTAAGATGGTATGTTGTGGCATAATTAATCACCTTCATGCACTAAGATCCAAGTGTAAACATCTCAACAATCACACAAACTCTCTCTATAAATTCCTTTTATTATCCTTGTGAAATGTGAATAAAATTGATTTTGTTATCAACTTTTGCCTGCTACAACCATTTCGGTTTCCGGCAAGTGGTTCCCATCTCTCCTCCATCCCTCCCAGCCGGCCATGTGCCATTTTCACCAAACATTTCGTACATCATACATGGAAAATTTTTTTGAAAATTTTACTTCATGTAATGAACTGTTTTATTACTTTACACACTTAATCTAACTTTTGAACAAGGGCGGCTTGTGTATAAACACTGTGGAACGGCAGCACCCATTGTTTTCACTCAAAGTTTATTAACATACAGGGTAACTTTGTTTTTCTTTCTTTAACATACTTGTATGTACATGATATTCCATACTATGATAAATCATTCATAACGCCTGTGGTCATCGTCATTCATCTCATTTGTGAAGAAACTACAAAAATGCTTGTAGAAACTGTGTACTTCATAGTTCCTGTGATGAGGTGTTTGGTTATTCTACACATGTGCACGTCTGAAGTGACGGAAGAGGCAAGCCCAGTCAAGAAAAGCACTGCCACTCACCCAGTTCCTTGCTCACGTTTTGTATCAGTGTGTGACCATGAATCAGGAAAGGCTCAATGCACTTGGAATGATTTCAGTTGAGACAAATTTCCTCTCCAGTTATCCAGAAATCAAAGAGAAAGTTAATAACCTTTTCACCCAAAATAAAACAAGAAGAATGAATTTCATTTCTAAATGAATGGATCAAGGTAGACTGCAATTTATATGTAATGTAAAAATAAATTTTGCTCAACCTATTCTTTGTGTGCAAGTATGTATTTCGTTTTGCACAATATGTATTAAAATAATCAAGATAATGCCTAAAATTTATCTGAAGTAGCACCCTAGTGCACTAATTTGAGTCACAAGCCGCCACTGCTTTTGAACGCATTAATAATAGAAAAAATGTGAAAAATTTTATTTCTTACAGGGACATTTGTTTCATATTTCGAACAAATCGCATTTTGACCAGCCTTTTGGAACAGATTAAGTTCGAAGTCTGAGATACTACTGTATATAGGCTGGGCTGTAAAGTCACCACCTTCAAGTACATAATCCTCATAGATGCTTTCTTGTAAGCTTTCCCCTATAAATGGTCAGACATGAAATGAGTTCTCTCCATTCTTCTCTGTCCTGTGATCTTTCTGCTTTATTTTTCATCATGATTTCCTGGACCTTTCTACAAGTTTCCACCTTGCTACTTTAATTATCTACTGATTTTCTGACCAACCATTCTTCATTCCTTCTCACAACTTGTCCAAACTACTGCAATTTTGGGGATCTCTAGTCTTTTTTTTTATCATAAAAAGATTTTTCCAAGTATACATACAGTGCTAATCTTTCCAAGCACTGCTAATTAAGAGATAAGAAAACCAACAGTATTAAAAATGTACTACCACTGCCGATAAAGAAAAAACCAGGTTTAGTTAACTACTCTGCATAAACTGAGCCAATTGATTTGTCAAAATAACAAGTCTTCACCCCTGCTGAGGCTTTATTCAAGGACTCAGACTTTCTACCTCACCTATAAAGTGGCAGAAAAACTTAGCCATGTTGTTAACATGTCCCCTGACAAATATAGGAACCTTTAAAGATTTTACTTCTGAACAATTGAGTTGTTTTCAGCTAGATTTGATGACTTTCCCTGTTAAAGGAAAACTGTAACTATAAAGCAAATGAACCAAAAATGCAAACTAGTTTGCCAAAGTATGCAAGTTTCTTACCTATTCTGGTTTGCTGCAGTTTAGTGGACTTTTCTTATATGAAGATTCATCAGGACCTTCAATTGTCAAGTTATGCAAATCGTAGGATATGCTTCCAGCTCAACAAGTTTGTCCTCCTTTTGAAATAACACCACCACCTTTTATACAGGAGTACTATCCTTCAGCTGGAATCGGTCGCTGATAACTTGGTAAGAAAATACCAAGTTCATTGGAGGAGATGAGGCATGATTGATACCCAACACTCATCCCCATCACATTTACTTTTCTTTATGTCACCTTCGGGTACAGACATGCTGTACTCTCCTGTTCCTTCTTGGTTGTTGCTTATTGCCCTTTGTGTTTGTCCCTTTTACTTTAATCTTTGTTTTTTCACTGTATGGGGAAAAACCATGAGTAACATCATTGCAAGGGGCATGGCCATCCATGTGGATGGTTATGTTGCCTATCAAAGGCATTGTGGGAGATCCCACAGACCTCATGATCAAGCACAGAACCAATAGTTCCTTGTGTACACAATCTTTTATCAATTTTACTTTTTTTTCCAGCTGGCACTAGAAGATTTATCCTACTGTTAAGTTTGAATTTCAGCCTAGCCTAACCCTTTTTTTTTTTAACACAGATGAATAATCTACCCACCTATACGTGTTCTCCAACTCCAGTATACTCCAGAAATCACCTTAGATCAACAGCACAAGACTTACGACCCAAAAACTCCTACCAGACAGAGAGCTCTCCCCTACCAACCAAACCCTACACGCACATTTCCTAACCTAGTCCCCTCTTAATTTCCTTCATCCTCCAACTCTTTACCCTCTACATAATTTCTAATACATTCCCCTGAAACTCCTGCTTTAGTTAATACATCAGCCACTTGCTCCTTTCCTTTTATCCATCTCACCTCCTTTATTTCCCTGGATTCTATGGTTTCCCTTATTGCTGCAATATCTATTTTTAATCTCTTGCTACTTACACCAGTGCTCGATTTGATGGCGGTCATAAGTGTTTTACTATCAGTGTTAATCAAAGTTTCTAAATTTCTCCCTCCTACTACCTCTTCCCACAAATGCTTGAAATATATCAATCCTTCTATAGCTTCCCCAACACTCAAAGCTTCAGCCTCAATGGTGGATTTTGCCACTCTCCTGTATTTCCTAGGCTTTCATCATATGGGACTTCTCCTCTTCCCATCTGTCAAGGAAATAATATAACCCAGTTGAGTATGGCCATCCTCTATGTTTCCAAATGAAGCATCTGCATAGGCTTCCCAATAAATCCTTTCTTCTTCCATCTCACTTATTGTAACTTCGCCCATCATGCTCTTAGTTTTTCTCACAATTTTAATAAGCTTCTTCATATCCTGAGTTGTTTCTTCTTTAAATGCTTTACTTAATTCGCTAACATCATATGATATTTCTGGCATCGTGTGTAGTGATACCCAATTCAGCTGTCCTACCACTGATCTATACTCAATTAACTCCTTTTGTTCTAGCACTCTATTACCTGTATATCTTTTAGCCTCTAGTTCTCTTATGGAATTTATATACTGCCACTGATTAAGGGAAAATCTATTCTCCTTCTGCTCTATTACTACTCCAATATACTTGAACCTTTTACTCTCTTGTTCTCCTACTTGCAATTTCCCTTTCTATTTCCCAATCGTTTCCTTTAAGAATCCTTCAGTTCCTCCGTAGCAAAAATCATCTACGTGTGTACAAAAAATGCCATTCAATTGATTGTCCTTTTTCCAACAGAATATAGTATTAGGTTCCAGTCTACTTCTCTCAATTTGAAGCTCCTTCACTACTTTCACCACTTTACAATACCATGCTTTTGCTGCGTCCTTGAGCCCATAGAAGGTTTTCAACTCCCATAATCCCCTCCAACCACCTTCCCTAGGTAGCTTTAAATACACTTCTCTTTGTATCTCGTCACCTTGTAAATATGCAGTTTTGACATCCAATATATAACAATTCCAATTTTTCACCTTTATTATGGTTACAGAATTCTAAAATTTCAGCATTGCATGTGGGAGTGTCCTTTTCCCACTCTGGCATCTCTTCTTCAAACCCTCTAGCTACCAATCTTGCTTTACATATCCTCCCCCCCCCCCCCTTTATCTTTTCAGTTACTATCCATCTTGTAGATAAAGCTTTTTGTCCAACATCATTTACCTCCTCATATACCTGGTTATCTCTCCAACTTTTAAGTTCTTTTTCTTTAGCTTCCATTATGCTTCTATTTTCAAATCCCAGCAACACCTCCTCTTCATCTTCAATTTTTTCTACCTGACTATAATCCCTCAAGTTAACCCATCCTTTGTACATTGTAAGAATCATCCCATGCTTGGCTTGATCTTTTTCCTGCAAGACCTAATATAGTCCATTCTTCTACTTGTCCTGTATCGTTGTTTATAGCTCTAACTCTGTTTCCCTTTTTGAATTTTGGTATCTCTTCCATTAACCCGCCTTCTATTGACCCACTTTCCCTGGTATCTTCTACCGTTTCCTCAACCACCTCTCTTTCTAAAGTCTCTTTCGTGTCTGCATTCCTTCTCCCACCTACTATTATCTCCTCTCCTTGCCAATCTACATTGCCTTCATTTGGGCCATCTGATCTACCTTTCACACCATGGGATTTATCTATTCTAGCAGATATCTCTTCTGTAGCTGGTGATCATCGTTGAATCCTAGCTACCTCTCTTAAAGAATCCCCATGTTTGACTATTATTGTTTTCCCCGATACTCCCACTACCTGACCAGGTCCTCTCCATTCATTTTCATTTTCCCTCCTATAGAATACCTCATCTCCTACCACTGCTTCTTCAAATTTATGTTCTCTGATGTTTTTGTTTAAAGCTATTCTTATTTTATTACATGACTAATTTTTTATAAACGCTTCTCTGGCCTTGTGCATTGCATTCAGTGCATCCCTCACCATACCCTCTTCCATCCCTTTTTCCTCTGCTTGCAGGACTTGAACTTTCTTCTCCCAAATACTAATTGGTTGGGAGAGAAACTTCCACTATTCATTAAGCAGTTCCTAGCACTCACTACCCATTTCAATGCTATGGACCAATCTACATCCTCCTCCTCTATCATCTTTCTTACACTTCCCTTGATCATGCCTACGGCCTTTTCACATAATCCGTTGCTCCATGGAGATTCTGATACCGTGGCTAATAGTTTAATATTCCATCTTTCTGCCATCCTCCTTACTTTTTCATTTTGAAATTCTCCCCCATTGTCTGACAATATTTTGGAGGGTGCTCCAAATATAGCAAACCAGCACTCAAAAAGTGTCTTTATTATAGTTTCTGGTTTCTTATCTTTTATCCAACAGGCCTGGCAATACCTCGTTGCCATATCCACTATTACCAAGAACTTTCTCTCTTCCATCTCTCCCACATCCATCGCTACAACTTCATTAAAAGTTTTACTCCACTCCAAGAAAAGCCTACTACTGGTTTGGCGGGATTTCTTTTGAATCTTTTACATATTTCACAATTTTCAATCAGTTCCATTAGTAACTTTCTTATTTCCTCTTTTTCTTTTTTGATTAACCCATTACTTCATTGTGCTTCCTCTGTTAGCTTCCATATTTTATCTCCACTTCCGTGACCAAACTGTAAATGTAATTTTTTCATTGTGTTCTTAATATCCCTCAGATTCTTTCCCTTCCAACCCTCCAGTAATAATTCTTCTACCTTCCTCCTCCTTATAGGTACTCTTAAATGACCCTGTTCGTCTTCTCTCAACTATACTTTCATTCCCATTAATACTTCGATTATGACAAAAAATTTTTTCAAATGTAGGGTTATATCCACTTTACTCATGGTTTGCTTACCTATCAGCCAGGGTATATCACCCTGCAAAATTTCTGTCTTCAAATAAAACTTTTTGTTTTTTAGTATCACTGGTATTTCTATTATTCCTTTGGGCTTATAAGATGTCTCACCAAAATTAAACATTTTATTAGACTTTCCTAGTGTCCCTCATTCTCCTCAACTCTTCCTGACTCAAATCCATGACAATATGTGCTAGTCACAATTCCCAGCAAACTGTTGATTTACACTGTCCAAAATTGCATCAATCACCTCCAACGACTCTTCCACTATTTTATTAACTTCTCCCTCTTCTTCTTCTGTCCCAGTTTCTGTTTTCAGCTTATTTTTTTATAGTCTTGTTTCAGTTTTCTTCCTATTATGAAAATTCTGAGGACAATCCCTAGCCCAATGCCATTCTGAGCTGCATATTGCACATACTGTTACCTTCCCTTCTTTGTTTATAGGATTTCTTCCACCCCTACCTCAGTTCCATCTTACCCGATATCTCTGGTTTTCCCTCCCACTCCCAGAACTGGCACTGCCTTCTGATGACCCCCACCATTTCCGATCCTCTTTAGTCCTTAATCCCTCAAATAGTCTTTTCATTGTTTGCAACACTGTTTCGTACTCTAACTTTTCTTGCCCACAAACCGATAATACCATTTGTTTTTTATTTTCCATGAGATTTGCTTGTTCTATTACATGGTAACCCTTGACTTCCCCTTCAAGCGCGCCTTTCCCCATTGCTCTTTCACACTCAGATTCTGCCTTCTCGTATCTAATTAAATAGTACGGCATCTTTTCACTAGATTCTCTTCTTATTAGAATGTATCTTTTTATTCTGCCGTAATTCTCCATTACAGAGTCTTTTAGATAGGCTTTATCTAGTTTGTCTAGGATTATCTTTGGACCCTCTGTACCTGTAAGTTTATCTCTATCTAATCCTTCCACTAGTTCTCGGGCATTCCCTTTTAAGCTCATTCTCATTTTTATTGCCGGGTATTTTGTATCTTCACCATACAACAATAGCCAATCTTCGGCTTGACCTTTCCATTCTTTGTACTCTTCTTGTATCCCGCTAAACCTAGGACATTCCATTCTCCATCTAGTCTCCCTTTGTTCACTGTCGGACCCAGGCATCTTTGATCAACCGCGCTCTGCTACCAGTTTGAATTTCAGCCTAGCCTAACCCTTTTTTTTTTTAACACAAATGAATAATCTACCCAAGTGTATGCGTTCTCCAAATCCAGTATGCTCCAGAAATCACCTTAGATCAACAGCACAACAAGACTTACGACCCAAAAACTCCTACCAGACAGAGAGCTCTCCCCTACCAACCATACCCTACACGCACATGCCTCCCCCTGCACCGTGTTATTGTTTACATCCCACTGACGCCGCCGCCATCTTGTCTATGAAGTCAAGCATATGACGTCACAACACAACTTAAATACATTAACAGACACCTTCTAGAATCAACCATATGCTATCCATATATCGGACACCCACCATATTTCAATAATGCATAAAATACCAATAACAATTATACAAAATATAATAATTAAGGACGAAGGTTTGTTTCGTGTATGAACAAACTGACCTTCATACCTTTCGTGCTGCCTGTACCAGGACTTCTCTTTGCAGGGAATGTGCTTTTTGGGATTTTCCACACTGGGTTACGTTCAAGATGAGAGGTGCTTCCCAGCTGCATCAGGGGGAAATATGCTCCCAGTGATTTCTGCAAACCCTTGAAGTTTTATTTTTTCTTCCTCCATCTTCCATTCCTCTTCTACTTCTGCTGAGTGCTATCCCTTCTCGGAAGGTTAGAACTAGGCCTGTGAAACCTAATCATGATCTTTCAACTGATGATGAAACAGCTCCTGAAGGAGGTGCTCCTTCAGTAGCTGTCTTGCCCTCATCTGACATTCCATGTACTACATGAAAGCTGTTGCCATTGTAATACCTGTGCAAGAATTGGCATAACCCAAATATTCTGGTAGCCCTTCTTTCACAGTTTTCCTCAACAACCTGGCACACAAGCAAGACCTGAGCCACCTTCACCGAAGTTAGTTACTAATGTGTCTGTTACCCTAACTTCATTGACAGCTGCAAAAGAGAGGGATCCTCCTGTTGCAGTAAAAATCCCAGTAAAAGACCCTCTGGCAGGAATGACTTGGTCTTCGGTTCTGGCCTTGACCAGTACTTCAGTATAAGACACTTCTCTACTTACATACGAATTACCTTCTGAAAGGCCATCCATATCTAGATTTATTCTCTTGTTTATTTTCAATATGTATATAGTGCATAATTTTTGTCGATGTTTACATTCAAATTCTACTCTGGGTGCCTATTCTGCTAGTAAGAACTAGAGGAAGAGGAAGTTGTTCCTTTAACCTTTCCCTGATTATCCTGAGTATTCTCGTGATAAACTACTGTGTATGCATTCTTACAAGCATAAGAATATTCATTCACTCTCGTAAAATATTCCTACTTATTTCTATCTTCCCAATTTAAGTCGGTCTGTGATAAGTCCCATTTTCTATATTTCAATTCTCTATAATGTGTATTTTTTTTAAATCATCCAGTATAAGGGATTACTTCTGATGCTAGACAGGTAAAAAGAATATGAAATTTCAATTCAAGCTACTGTCAAAATTTAATATTCTTTTTACCTTCCTACCATCAAAAGTAATTTCCTAAAATATTGCATTTAAGAAATACAAAATGGGAAATACAGAAAATGTGTATTCATTACACTGTTTAATCGGCAATATAGAAATAAGTAAGAATATTCTAAAAGTATGAACAAAAATATTCTCGTGATTTAAGAATAATACATTCCTCACATCTAGTTCCAAGATCACTCTGTACCCATGCAGTCGGTAACAACCAAATGTTGACCAACTTCAAATTCCAACATCCTGCTTACACCAAAATCATTCCTATGTACACAGCATGACATTACTGGTTTTGCTTCCGGTGGAAGACATCCTAGGAAAATGAAATTACAATACTGTAAACAGGTGCCAAACAGCCAAACTTCATAGAATGCCAACAATTGCCGAAGCACAATGGGGGCAAGGAGAAATCTGACAAGGGCTAAAATGTTCTAAACACACCTAGAGGAGAACAGGTTAAGTAGACAGTCATCCGCGCAGCCATTCAATTTTTTGTGTGAATGCCAACTTGCCTAATCGACACAGAGATATAAACTAACTTTAACAGTATAAGATTCATCTCAAATAATAAAATTTTGCAGCCTTCCATGTATCAGGTCTGAGTCCTATCACATTCCACATCCCCTCCCAGACCAACTAGGACTTAATAGGGCTTACCTACAGCCAAAAATGGCATATAAGGACAATTTCTGAATATGAAAAGATCTGCAATTATTGGTAGAAATGCATTGAATTCAGATGCACTCTGTGCAGGCTTGATAACCTCTGCAATGTGACGTTTAAAAGACAAGGGGCTACTTTAAAAACTGCTTCCTATGCAGAAGAGCCCTAGGTCAGCCTGTTGCTATATACAAGACAGTCCAAGAACCACTTCTGCTGGTAATGAAAGTCATAAGCACCTTCCCTAGTACTTGGTGAATTAAACCACAGAGCAGAAAGGCATTGGCTTTATTACAAATTCACATACTACTGCATCCATCACCTAAGCAGCCAGACCAGGTTGCTGTAAACAGCTTACTAGTAGTTCATGATGTAAGGGGGCTGTAAAGAAGTTGGCATGTGCGGTCCCCATACCTCCAAATTATTTTGTGTTGCAGGCATATCTGTTGAGGGACTACTCATAACTGAGAATCTGGCACTTGCTGCTCAGAAGTTATAACAGTTCATATTCGAAATACAACTTGAGGATAGTTCAACAAAAATTCACTACCTACAGAATGCTCAGGGCATGATCATTCACAAATTACGATGAGCACTGGTTTGCACAGTGGCCAAGAACTGTATGAAATCTTTAAAAAATCAAATAACTCCTCAGAAATTATTTGGACAAAATTTGTCCTCAGGAAGACCAACATGGGCCCAAATTTTCTTTGTGGAGGTTATGATTATGTAGTGGATTCATGCTGGTGATTATAAATGGATTCAATACAGAGCAATTAGCTCCTTAAAGATAGTTTACCAAGACATTGTTAATAAAGAACATGCCATACAAAACATGAACAATGTTTACTAGGCTCTGTTGAATAATTATAGGTTTTAAATGTGTGAAAAGCAACCTGAAAATTAAACATCACTTAAAAGCTTACCTGTATCAATGAGAGGGGCTTGCACTGTTCTCTAAGGAGATTGCCCATATGAGTTTCCTCTTCTTGCAAGATCTTAGAAAAACTTGGAGTGGCTGGATCCTGTCTAAGTGGGAAACTAGATCCAGGTGATGGAAGATTTGAAATGGGGCTTGACAAAGGGGAAGTGGCTGCAACAGACCATGCACCCCCTTCATCACAATCCTTACTCCACTGATGAGTAGATGGTGTTTCACCAATACCCCATCTGCAAAATGTAACAAAAAGAATATTTACAAAAATATGACAAGTATAACAAAATCATGCACAAAAGCAAATAAATAACTAACCTTATAAGAAACCAAACCATTATACTGTGCAACCTATTTAAGCCCATGTTAATACGATGCCTCTTACCATGACCATTACTGGTTATACATAGAAAAGAATATGGAAAAATTATAGAAACAGTCAAAACCAGTATTCGCAGGGGGATAGGGAATACGTACAACCACCCACAAATAGCTAAAATCCACAAATACTTGACATCCCCCTCTAAAAATTCTTCTAACTGCCTATTTTAATGGTTCAAACATCAAAGACCCCCTCTAAAAACACTTACAACTACCTATTGTAATACTTCAAACACCAGATATACCTTAAACTATCATCCTAAAACACTTTAATATAATTTCAAAGTCATCATACAACATTATCCTAAAAAATTATATGGTTTACAACTACGTGCAAAAACTAAACAAGTTATCCGTATACGTATTCAGGCACAGCTATTTTCTCTCAAATTCTTCAATTGGAAGATGCATGAAGGAAATGACAGGTGCTGCTATTTACATTTATGCTGAAGGACAGTTTTAAATTCTTGATGAACTAACACTGCTGTATTTTTAAAACTAGAAATGGATTTATAAGGTGGTAAACCAAAAATTGAAGTACCCTTATACGATATTGCCAACCCTTAAGAAAGTAAATGAAAATGAGAAATTAATGCTGCTATTAAGAGCACAACTTTTCAGAAGCATAAGATGATGAGTCTCCATGTTCCATGATATCAGGAGCCTGAGAGCAAAACTATGCATTCATAGCAAGGTAATTTTACTGCTGATTTAGCCTTATGGCTGAAATCCTTCAAGAAACACAAGCAAAATGAGCTATTTTGTCAGGTTATAATAATCATGAAGCAGTGTGCCTCCTTGGATGGGTAGCTAAGGCATTAGAAAATTACACATCAGTGGTGAAACTAAGTCTGATATTACTGGCACTACTGAGTGCAATGGGGAGATCTTCACCCAGTTTATACTTGAGCATGAAATGAATCCTGGTCTGATTTATAGTACTGATCAGACAAACTTATTTCATATGTGCACCACTGAAATAACTTTAGCATGATAATATTAATGCATGCTAACGCCTCAGGAACTCATATAAACTTTAATAGTTCATCTTATAAAAAATTTAAGAACCCAAGGGCTTTCATATACGCACAGGTAGCGTTCAAGTTACGACAATTCGTCTTACAATAATCCAATTCTGCAATGAGTTTAGCAATCATTACCGATACAAAATTTTGAAAATATGTATTTTTAAATTTCACACACAATGGGCGCATGTAGCAGCATACAATCACGCGATGTACTGGGTACAATACAGCGGCCCGAGAGGCTGACACAGTTACAGCTAGTGACCTCACTTGCTCTCACTAGGAACAAAGTAAGATTAGATTATGTCAGCGTTCATTTGCGACTTTTCTGCATTTTACTTGAAGTAAACTCATACAACCAAGTAAGCCTCCTGCTAGTAGTGCAAAAGAGAGGAGGCATTTCATTACTTTGGAGCAAAAATTGAAAATTATCAACTAAAGTGAAGCAGGAAAGGCAATCATTGTATTCGCAAGTGACAAGCATTTATCAGTCAACGAATAACAATCATCCTTAAAAATAAGTAATTTGTAATGGACTCTTAAAGACATCTGCTTCCGTTCATTTGACAGTTATATCAAAGAAGGGGATAGGTCCTTTGGAAGAAATGGTTACATGGATGGAAGACCAGATACGAAAGCATATGCCACTCAGCCTCCTGACCATTCAAAAAGAGGTTTGCATGCTTTTCAATCAACTAAAGAAAAAATATGACGATAACCACAAAAAAAGTTTTGTAGAAAGTGCTGGATGGTTTTGTAGCTTCGAAACCTGCCATAATTTTCAGTGTGAAAATTTGTGGCTAAACACCAAAAGCTGATGCTGAGGGAGCAGCTAAATTTAAGGATTCTTTGCATAAGATCGTCATTGTTGGAGGGCACTTGCCAGAGCAAATCTTTAATGTTAATGAAACAGGACAGTATTGGAAATGTATGCCTCTCATTGGTCCTACATCCATAAAGAAGCAACAATGATGCCCAGGTTCAAGGTAGTACAGCGGACCACCCATATTTGCGTTCTCTGGATTAGCGGACTCACGCATTCGAGGATTTCTCTCAGGAATATTCGCCTGTTTGCGGTATTTTTCTATCAGAAATTCCAGTTTTTTTTTTTTTTTTTATCAAAAATGCACTTTTTGTGATAAAACTAGTTAAAAAAAAAAACAAGTATAAACATTTTTAGTGGGTTTTTCTTGAGTTTTAACTAACAAAATAGGCTGTTTTCAGTTTTTATAGTGGTTCACTATTTGCAGATTCTAACTATTTGCTGGGGGGTCTGGTACACATCCCCCGTGAATACGGGGGACCAGTGTATACAAAGATTGACGGACTCTTTTGCTTTGGGGAAATGTGGCTGGGTATTAACTCATGCCTTTCACGATTTATTACTCGAAAACACCGAGGGCATTAAAAAGGGATTTTGACGAAGGAAAAATCTATTTCTGGGTGATTGGCTCGTGTCGCCCTATGAAAGGATCCTTAATATCATTCTTTCTAGGTAAAATTAATCTAAAATTACCAGAGAAAAACAAAATTAAGAAAATGTCAGTAAAACTGACTCGCTCACTCTTAAAAAGAAGTGTCGGTATGGGAATAGGGGCGAGTGGGAACACTACCACGAGACATTCACCAATTAGACCTTCCAATCAGAATCCCCACAAGAGAGAGCTGATACCAACGGGCGATGCGGCCGCTACTACTACTACTAGAGGACGCCACGGACAGCAGCGCCCCTAGCGGTCATCCTTAATCTAAGAACATCTTGTCCTGCAGGGGGGGGGGCAATCAATACAGGGTGGGTTTCATAGGGCGACACGAGCCAATCACCCAGAAATAGATTTTTCCTTCGTCAAAATCCCTTTTCTGGGCTCAGCTCGTGTCGGCCTATGAAAGAGTACCAGAGAAACAGACAAGATGGGAAAAAAGGACAAATGAAAATCAGTTGTAAAATGAGGGATATAATATAATTCATCAGTTATTACAGCATATAAACTAAGTACTTAAGGCTAACTTATTTTAAACAATGACATAAAAGAAAGTTAGTAATGTAAAGTACTTAAAATTACAGTAAACATAGTAAAGTACAATAATGCAGTGTAATTTTAACAAAATGGATTTACTTAGATAACTTATTTACAAAATATACAAACACATTGTGTCCTACCCTAGCATAAAAATAAGGGTAGGTACACTGAAGTACATTATCAGTACATAGTGTGGATGTCCCTAGCAAAAAAATAAGGGACAATCCACTAATATGATCTCAGCGGCTAAGGCTAGAATATCCGAGTAGCATGGCGATAGGGTGAGGCATGTTGGATGAGGTAGGTAGAGAGGAGACCTGGATCTATACTACGACTACTATACAGTATCAGGAGAAACAATGTTTCCCGCTGCTACTGCAGAAAATTTTAAAGATTCCAAGGACTTTAGATAATGACGTTTAAAGACTGTCGGAGATTTCCATCCAGTATACTTTTTAAGATCCTCAAAGTTCATATGTTGAAAGTAAATTAATTGAGGTGGCTACTCCCCTGATGTCATGTGCTTTTGGAAATGAATCAGGATTGGCTTGTTTAATGAAGTAAAGGATTTGTTGTCTAATACCTTTTACTGATAAAGTACCACCTTTTTCTCTCATGAAGAGAGAACCTGAGGATCTTGAGGATGTACGAGATAGAAAGGCTCTTAAAGTTGATACTGGGCAGAGAGAAGGGTCTTGCGGAAGTGGGATGACTTTCCAAGGGGCCCACCTTGCAAGAGGATCCTCATTTTTAGCCAAAAAACTACGATCCGGAGCAAGCAGAACTTCTCCTGAGGGGAGGAATTCCACATGACCCGCATCTCTGGATAGAGCCGACAGTTCTGAAATTCTAGCTCCTGAAGCTAGGCTTAATAAGAATAATGTCTTTCTAAGAAGCATTATGAATGTACAAGACGAGTTGTCAGTATCTGATGCTAGTTTGAGGACATCATTTAAGAACCATGAGACTGCAGTAGGCCTTTGAGAAGGTCTAAGTCTAGCACAGGCTTTAGGGATAGACGTAAAACAAGATTCAGTCAGATCTATCTGGAAAACCTAACTGAAAGATCTTCTTCAAAGCCGATTTATGAGTAGTAATAGTGCTAGCTGCTAAACCTTTTTCAAACAAGGATCTGAAAAAGGATATAGCTAAATTAACTGTCATGGTTGTAGTGTTTGATTCTTTCAGGAAGGATGCTAATTTTTTAACAGCTGAGTCATATTGTCTAATAGTTGACTCTCTCTTATCTGATTCTAGGAAGAGGATGTTTTGTGGATCAATGTTAGCATCTTTATTAGCCGCAAACTTCATGAAGTCCATAAAGTTAGGGTCTGAAGAATTCCTGAGGAAGCAAACACAGTCCTCATTTGTACTGATTGTGACAGCTTGGGATTGGGAATCCGTTGAGGTCGGAGACCCAATTCCAGAAGCAGAGGATACCAGTTGCTCTTGGGCCAGTCTGGAGCAATCAGGGCTACTATTCCCTTGAAAGTCCTCAGCTTGCTCAAGACTTTCAAGAGGAGATTCACTGGAGGAAAGGCATAAATTTTTCTCCACTGATCCCAATCTAACGACAGGGCGTCCGTGGCATAAGCCAGAGGGTCCAGGTTGGGGGCCACATAGCAAGGGAGCTTGTGGTTCGCTTGTGAGGCGAAGAGATCTACTTGGAGACCTGGGACTCTCCGGCATATCCACCGGAATGACCCGTCGTCTAGGGACCATTCTGATTCCAGAGGGACTGACCGGGACAAAGCGTCTGCTATCACATTTCTTACCCCCGCCAGGTGATGGCGGACAGATGCCATTTGTGTTTGTTTGCTAGGGCAAAGATGGCTATCATGACATGGTTCACATGCTTGGATTTGGACCCTCCTCTGTTGATGCAATGAACTACCACTGCACTGTCCAAAACTAGTCTTAGATGAGACTTTTTCGGGGGAAGCAGTCTCTTCAGGGTAAGAGATACTGCCATTGCTTCCAGAACGTTTATGTGGAGCTGGCGGAATTGAACTGACCAAGTCCCCTGAACCTGTTTGAACTGAGACCCCCCACCCGGACAGGGAGGCATCCGTGTGAATGGTTAACACTGGAAGGGGATATTGAAGGGGTACCCGCTTGGCTAAGTTCTTTACTTTTGACCATGGACGGAGTTGATTGCGAAGGATCTGTGGGATTACTGACAACTTGTCTCGAGATTTGGCGTTTGCTCTCGATCGCCAAACTCGATTTATATCTTTTAGCCTTGCTTTCAGGAGGATATCTGTCACTGAAGCAAACTGAAGGGAACCTAGGGTTCTTTCCTGGCTTCTCCTTGATGTTTGCTTGCATTTGAGAAAATGTCTGACAGACTTTGCTATTTCTTTCCGTTTGGCCACTGGAATTGACAGATTGTGGGAAGACAAATCCCATTGGATTCCTAGCCACTGAAAACGAGACTCCGGAGTAAGTCTGGATTTCGTTTTGTTTATCTGGAACCCCAGATGTTCCAGAACTTGAACTACCTTTTTGGTGGCTTTGAGGCATTCCTCGACTGTTGGTGCCCAGATCAACCAATGTCGAGGTATGCTGCTATCATTATTCCCTGAGCTCTCAATTGCTGCACAACTACTTCTGCTATTTTCGTGAATACCCTGGGGGCTACATTCAGACCGAAGGGCATCACTTTGAATGAGAATGTCTGATTTCCTAGCCTGAATCCTAGGAATGGGCGGAAGTGTCTGGCTATAGGGATATGATAGTATGCGTCTGTAAGATCGATGGAGCATGTGACGGCTCCACGAGGAAGTAAGGTCCTTACTTGCGAGAGGGTAAGCATTTTGAACTTGTCGCAACGAATGAAAGAATTTAGCCTTGACAAGTCTAAGATTACCCTTCTTTTTGTTGAGCCTTTCTTTGGCACGCTGAATAAGCGACCTTGAAATTTTAGATGCTTGACTCTCGCAATAGCTCCTTTCTGAAGGAGTTCCTCCGCATAATCTGTCAATTCCTTTGATGGTACTTGCGGAATGATTTGATTGGAGGGGGATCTTTGATCCAACTCCAACCCAATCCCTTGGACACTGTGCTCTGTGCCCAATTGCTGAACCCCCACCTGTGACGGAAGAGGAACAGCCTCCCTCCTACCTGGGGAGCCTCATTGTTGATGGGCGGGTTGACCACCACGCCCTCCTCTGAACTGCTTACTCCTTGCCGCCCTCCCTGTGCCACGCTGGCGAAAGTAGCCTCTCGCCCTACCTCTCGATTGCCTATTAAAGGGAGGGTAGGCCTGACCTTCATACATAGGGTTGAAGGCCGGCGAGAGTGCGTAGGAGGTCGAGGGTTGTGACTGAGGAGACAGCAGGAGGATGGGCTGGTTCTGCTTTGATGTAGAAGGTTGTCCCTGTTGGGTAACCGGACGGCCTGAACGAATTGCTGCTGTTGCTGGTGTTTCTGGTAAGGCTGGAACCTTTTACCAGACTTCTTTGGTTTCTTACCAGCAGTGGGGACGGATTCTTGCTTCCTCTTAGATGAGATACCCCACCTAGCTCTAAGGCTCTGGTTGAGCCTAGCAGCCTCGTGGTGTACCTCATTTACAGCGGACTCTGGGAAGAGATCCTCTCCCCACATGCTGGAAGCCAGGAGTCTATTAGGTTCGTGCCTAATAGTGCACTCCTGCAGAACGTGCTTTCGGCAATTCCTCCTAGCTTGGAAGAAGTCAAAAACATCCGTCTGAACCGTCTGAAGCTGGGACTTGGCCAAAATCTTAAACAAAGGTTTCCTGGTGCCATACGAGAGAGCAGCCATCTCCGTGATAATCAGAGAATTGAGGGACCTGCCAAACCTAGTTTCGAGCGTCGAACTCTGCCTGAATCAAGGAATCAGGCAGCCTTGGGAGCTTTTCCGCCGAACTGGTCCATAGCACAGTCCGGTTTGAGCTTACCAAGCTGAACGTTGGCTGGCAAGTTCTCCCACAATTCTCCGAAAGCTGGGAAGAGCGGAGAAGTAGACTCTGCTTCCCTTAGCTGTGGCATGGGCTCATCCTTGAGGACTGCCCTGAAGAGTCGTTTCTACTATTTTTGTAGCGAACGGAAGAGAAGCTCCTCCTCCGTCGCAAAAATAGTGAAAGGACTCTTGAAAGCCTGGAGCTTGGTGTTGGTACACTCCCAGTCCTCAAGGCAGTGAAACCCATTCGCGTTGAGCGTGATCTCTACTATAGAGAACGTTCTCCCTGGAGATCTTGTCCTCCCTAGTGAGCGCCGCTACGGTCAGCCTAGCATAACCAATGAAAGGCTGCGTCAATCCCGGAGGATAAAACTCGAAGTCCTCAATCCTTCGAGTTCCCACACTCCGGGACAGAGATCATACCATCTTTAAACGGAGCGTAAGCGGCCACTCTCCATGGGTTCTTCCATGGAGAAAGCTGGTAGTGACTCATATGGGGAAATGGAACTGGAAAATACCAGCACTTGCTACTGGGGAGACTGGAAGAGGGACCTGAGAGAGCCCAGCTACTCGGTCCTCATTCTCTCTAACTCTGTTAGAGAGATCTTGGATGGACTGGCCCGACTGAGACAGAGTGCTCGACAGTTGTGCGAACATCTGCTCGAACTTTGTTCCTAGGGCGGAGACTTGTGAGCCAACCATCTCACCTACCTGTTGCATCACCACTGCTGAGAAAGCAGTGGGATCAAAGGTGCTAGGTCCCGCTACTCCAACCGGCGTTACCGGAGTGGATGCGGTGGAGGCCGGAGAAGGCATTGGCTCGGCGGGAGCGCGAGCCTTCTCCTTAGAAGACTTGCTTCTAGAGCTCTTTGAATATGAAGAGCTCGGCTTAGCCTTCACCGCGTCAGCATAGGAAGTCGAAGACTTCTTAGCTGAAGAAGACGACGACGACTTTTTAGAAGTCGTCTTAACCAGGGTCTTCGGTTCTCTCTGTCCCTTCACCTTTGGGGGTACAGAGAGAGCGGGAGAGCGGGTAGGGATCTCAGATCCCAAAAAGCCTTGGAAAGAAGCAGTAGAAGAAGGGACAGGAGAAGATCCAGGAGCGCCCAAGGAAAGACCTTGGCACCCGACACACCTACCTCAACCAACAAATCCTCAGCACCTACCGCCATAGGCTCAATATTAAGGTCCAAGGTTGCGACGTCCGGGACCGACTCTTGCGTGGCCACGACCCGAAGACTGCTGCATCTCCTGCTGGATGGAGGCTATGAGAGGGCTGCGGATATGGGGTCAACATACCCTGTTGACTTGCCACCGGGGGAAGATCTGAACGGCCAGCTTCTTGTCCATATGTAAGGCTGGCCTTTGGCAGCGTTCTTCCCGAAGCCGCCCACCCACCAGCTTTCAGGGTTGCTAGGGCGACCTCCCTCACACCAGCAGCCTGAAAGAGAAGGCGAAATGAGCTTCTAATGGCGGGACGGGGTTAACAAGCTTATGACTAAGTGTTGTTAGTAAAACGATAAAAAAGGGATTTTGACGTAAGGAAAAATCTATTTCTGGGCGATTGGCTCGTGTCGCCAGCGAAATATCCTTTAATCTATTATTTCTAGGGTAAATGTACTAACACATACCAGAGAATAAATAAAATAAAGAAAAAGGTCAGTACAACTGACTCGCTCATCTCCAGAGGATGTCGGTATGAACACTAGGCGAGTGAGACCACTACCAGAGCCAAATGCCAATAGAAATCTCCCACTACAAAAAACCCTCCATGAGGGGAGCCGACCCACAGAGTGAGCAGCTCGTACTACTACTACTCCATCCATGCTGCCGACTGCTGCGCCTCTGGTGGCCATCCTGAAGTTAGCAGACAATCTTGGGCGAAGGGATGGGTAGGGTGGGATTTCGCTGGCGACACGAGCCAATCGCCAGAAATAGATTTTTCCTTACGTCAAAATCCCTTTTCTGGGCCTCAGCTCGTGTCGCTGCGCGAAATCGTACCAGAGAAATAGCACAAGATTGTAAACAAAATAATAAAATAAATTAGAAAAAGTCTCAAATAAAAAGACAAAATAAATATAAAAAGAATATATTGCTAAAAAGATACATATACACAGTGATACAAAAATAGAAATATGCTTAAATTACACTTAATTCTAATCATGTTTCTTAACATAAGGTAATTTACATATATACAGAGGTAAAATGGCTACATGTATCAAAATGGTATCTGTGTAAGGCATGTATCAAAAATATTATAGCAATTAATATAATCAAATGAACAAATTAATCACAATGATAATATATAAAGGAATGTATATGACTTAATATACAAAACCCGTAACCATTATAAATAAGATGTATCCCCTAGCATAAAAATAAGGGGGTAACATCCATGAGATCAATATCTATAATCATCTGTGAGTGTCCCTAGCAAAAAATAAGGGGCACCCACTACACCATCATAAAAGCAGCTAAGACACAAGGTGAATGTAAATGAACAAGGCAGGAATAGACGAACTGTTGGGTGAGGCAGGTAGAAAGGAGGACTGAATCTTCTACTACAGATTAGCTAGAGTCAGGGGAAACTATGTTACCCGCTGCTACTGCTGAAATTTCAGAGCTTCCAAGGACTTAAGGTAATGAGTTTGAACACTGTCGGAGATTTCCATCCGGTATACTTTTTCAACTCATCGAAGTTCATATGTTGGAAATAATTAATTGAGGTGGCTACTGCTCTGACATCATGTGCTTTCGGGAAAGAGTCAGGATTGGCTTGCTTAATAAAGTACAGGATTTGTTGCCTGATGCCTTTAATGGATAAAGTTCCACCTTTTTCCCTCTTAAAGAGGGGACCCGATGAGGATGAGGAGGTCCTGGACAGAAAGGCTCGTAAGGTTGAAAACTGGGCAAAGAGATACATCTTGTGGAAGGGGTAGCACCTTCCAAGGTTCCCACCTCATCAAAGGATCTTCATTCTTTGCTAAAAAGCTACGTTCCGGAGAAAGTAGGACTTCCCCAGTGGAAGGAATTGAATATGATCCGGATCTCTGGATAAAGCCGACAGTTCTGAAATTCTTGCTCCTGAAGCTAAGCTTAATAAAAATAGGGTTTTTCTTAAGAGCATTATAAACGAGCATGTGTCATTATCGGTTTCTGAAGCCAGTTTTAGAACATCGTTTAAGAACCATGAAACTGACGTAGGCCTTACAGAAGGTCTAAGTCTAGCACATGCCTTAGGGGGGGGGGGGGGGGGGTAAAAAAAATAGACGAGAAGTAGGAATCCGTCAAGTCTATGTTGAACCCAAATTGAAATATCTTTTTCAAGGCTGACTTGTTTGTCGTAATCGTGCTAGCTGCTAAACCTTTTTCAAATAAGGATCTGAAAAAGGATATAGCTGAATTAACTGTCATGATTCTAATATCTGATTCTCTCAGGAAGATTGCTAACTTTTTGACAGCAGCATCATACTGTCTCAAAGTTGAATCCCTTTTATCGGATTCCAAGAAGAGAATATTCTGAGGGTCAATATTCGCATCTCTTTTTGCCGCAAACTTCATGAAATCCATAAAGTTAGGGTGGGTTTTGAGAATCCCTGAGGAAGCGAACACAGTCTTCGTTTGTACTGACTGGGAGAGCCTGGGATTGGGGATCCGAAGAGGACGAAGGCCCAGTTCCAGAATTAGGGGATACCAATTGCTCTTCGGCCAGTCTGGGGCTACCAGAGCCACTTGACCTTGAATGTCCTGAGTTTGTTTAAAACTTTCATGAGAAGATTCAACTGGAGGGAAGACATAAATTTTCTTCCAGATGCTCCAGTCTAGAGCCAGGGCGTCCGTGGCATAGGCCAGAGGGTCCAGGTTGGGGGCTACATAACACGGCAGTTTGTGGTTCGCTTGAGATGCGAAGAGATCCACCTGTAGCCCTGGAACTCTTTGAAGGATCCATTGGAAACGAACTGATGTCCAGTGACCATTCCGACTCTAGGGGCACTGATCGGGATAGCGCGTCTGCTATGACGTTTCTCACTCCAGCTATGTGAGTGGAGGAGAGATGCCAACTGAACTTGTCTGCCAGGGAGAGATGGCTACCATGACTGATTTAGATGACGTGACTTGGAGCCTCCTCTGTTTATACAATGTACTACCCTGCGCTGTCCAGAACTAGCTTTATGTGGGAGTACTTGGTGGGCGCAACTTTTTTAGAGTCAAGAACACTGCCATTGCCTCCAGTACGTTTATATGAAACTGACGGAACTGAGTGACCAAGTTCCTTGAACCTTTTTGACCTGGGAATACCTCCCCAACCGCTTAAGGACGCGTCTGTGTGGATGGTGATCCCTGGTGGAGGGAACTGAAGGGGTCTGACACTGACAAATTCTTGACTTTCGCCCACGGCCGAAGTCGATTCTTTAGAATCAGAGGGACTGAGGATAGTTTGTCCCTGGGACCTGACATTTGCTCGTGAGCGCCAGATTCTGGTTAGGTCTTTCAGTTTGGCTTTCATTAAGACGTTCGTCACTGATGCAAACTGGAGAGAACCCAGGATCCTTTCCTGAGTCCTCCTTGACGCCAGTTTGTGACCTAGAAATTGCTTGACTGACTTCGCTATTTCTTTCCTTTTGGTTGATGGAATCGACAGAGTATGGGAGATAGATTCCATTGAATGCCCAGCCACTGAAAGTTTGACTCTGGAGTGAGTCTTGACTTGGTCCTGTTTATCTTGAAGCCTAGATATTCCAGGAACTGAATCACTTTCAGTGTAGCCTCTGTTGCATTCCTCGACTGTTGAAGCCCAGATCAACCAATCGTCGAGATACGCTACTACCATAATCCCTTGTGTCCTGAGTTGTTGCACTACCACTTCCGCTAGCTTCGTGAACACCCTGGTGCCACGTTGAGTCCGAAGGGAACTACCCTTGAAGGAAATGTCTGGTCTCCTATCTTGAAACCCAGATACGGACGGAAGTGTCTTGCAATAGGGATATGATAGTAGGCGTCTGTAAGATCGATAGAGGTGGTGACGGCCCCACGGGGAAGTAAGGTCCGCACCTGCGAGATCGTGAGCATCTTGAACTTGTCGCAGCGGATGGCTAAGTTTAAGCGGGACAAGTCTAAGATTACCCTTCCCTTCTTTTTTGTGAGCCTTTCTTTGGCACGCTGAACAAGCGACCTTGAAATTTTAATCTCTTGACTCTCTCTATAGCTCCTTTCTGAAGGAGGTCCTCCGCGTACTCTGTCAATTCCTTGGAAGGAAGTTGACGGAAAGGTCTGGATGGAGGTGGGTTTCGTCAACCAGCTCCAACCCAGGCCTTTTGACACTATGCTCTGAGCCCATTCGCTGAAGTTCCACCGGTGGCGAAAGTGAAACAGCCTCCTTCCTACCTGAAGTTCTTCATTGGTTGAGGTAACCGCCTCGGCCTCCTCTGAAGTGCTTTCCCTATTAAAGGGGCCTCCGATCCTCTCCCACGAAAGGAACGCTTACCTCTGCCTCCCTTACCCAGCGGTCATACTTCTGTGAAGCTTGACTCTCGAAGGCTTGATTGTAAGCTGGAGAGATGGCGTAAGAGGTGGAGGGTGGCTGAGGCTGAGGGGATATCACATAAATTGGCTGTGATTGAGCTTTAGAAGTGGAAGGTTTTGGCTTGTTTGGTCACTAAGGGCAACCAGCTGGAACTGTTGCTGAGGAAAGCGTGTCTGCTTTTTCTGGTAAGGTTGGAAACGCCTGGGTTTTCCTCTGCCCCTTACCTTTCGCTGTTAGGTCTTGCCTCCTCTTAGCCGTAAGGCCCCAACGGTCCTTAAGGCTCTGGTTCAGCCTCGTAGCCTCTGACTGGACTTCCTTCACCATAGCTTCTGGGAAGAGATCTGCTCCCCAGATGTTAGACGAGAGTAACCTATTCGGCTCATGCCGAATGGTTGCCTCTTGTAGGACATGCTTCCTACAATTCGTTCTAGCAGTGGCAAACTCAAACATATCTGCCTGTACCGTTTGAGTCAGGGATTTGGTCATGAGCTTAAAAAGCGGTTCTGAGCCATAGGCTATGGTTGCTACCTCGGTCATAGCCATAGAGTTAATTGATCTGGCTAATCGCGATTTCGCGTCAAATTCAGCCTGAATAAGGCTATCTGGGAGCCTGGGTAGCTTTTCACCAAACTGCTCCATAGCACAGTCCGGTTTGAGTTTGCCAGCTGAGAAGGTGTTCGGCAAGTCTTCCCACAATTCTCCCGGCTGAGGGGAGTAACGGAGATGTGGGATCTGCTTCCTTCAATTGAGGTATGGGTTCCCCCCCCCCCTTCTGGGCCGCTGGGATGGTAGACCTCGCGATCTTTGTCAGGAACGGGAGCGGGGTACTCTCATCCATTGTGAAAATGGTAAAGGGACTCTTAAAAAGTTGTATCCTGGTATTAGAACAATCCATGTCCTCTAAACACCTGAGCCATTCTCTCTGAGGCCTGGTCTCGTGAATAGAGGACTGTTTCCTTTGGTACCCTATCATCCCGAACCATGGCTGAAGCTGTGAGCCTTGCGTAGCCTATGAACGGAGGCTGGAGGTCTTTCGGGTAGAACTCGAAGTCCTCTATCCTTCGAGTTCCAAATTCCGGTATAGAAATGAGACCGTCTTGGAAGGGGGCGTATGACGCTACTCTCCATGGGTTGTTCATCGAGAACGGAGGTAGCGAGTCATACGGAGGAAGCTGAGTTCCACTCGTATTGGAAAGTGGAGGAGAGGCTAGAGGGGCTTCTCTCAGTCCGGCTATAATGGAGTCTTGGGAAGTAATCCTATCCGACAATCGAGAGATCATTTGTTCCATGCTACTCTTTAGGGACCCAACCAGGTCGCCCACCTGTTGCAACAGGCCAGCATTGGAGTCCAAAGCCGGAGCTGCTGCGGAGGTGGAGGGTGGCTCTGAATCGGAACCAAGGGTAGCGGAAACTGGTGACTCTGCCGGAGTGCGAGATCTCTCTGGTGGAGATTTACTCCTCGAGGACTTAGAACGGAGCTAGAAGCTTTAGACCTGTCTGCTCCGGGATTTCCCAGCCGGAGACTTACGTGAGGAGGATGAAGCCGATAGTCGTCTTCTTAGACGACGACGACGTCTTAGTCAAGGATTTCACTGCTTGACCCTTGACCTTAGGTCTAACCTAAGCCGTCAGGTAGGGAGTATACAATTCATCACCTGTAAAGCCTTGGAAGGATGGAGAGGTTTGCAGGAGTAGAAGAAACAGTTACGCCCAAGGGTGACCCTTGGGTTGTCCACCGTACCTACCTCGACCAACAGGTCGTCTACACCTACCATAGGTTCCACATTAATATCTAAAGTCGCGACGTCCGTGGAGATATCCTGGTCTTGGTCAGTTAATGAGGTAGCCAGCTGTTGTTGGATGAAGGCGATAGTCGGGGCCGCCTCTACTGGGTCGACGTATCCTGTCGCCTTGCCTCCGGGGAAGATTAATACCGCCAACCGCTTCTCTAGGATGTAGGGCATACCCTTGGCGGCGTTCTTCCCAAAACCGCCGACCCAGGCCCGCAGGGTTGCCAGTGCGGTATCCCTCACTGCCGGCGCCTGGAAGAGAGGGCGTAGATTAGAATTAAGAATCACTTAAAACTAAAACTTAAAGTATAACTTAAACTTAGATGCCTTAGTTAAAGTGAATGATGAAAACTTAAGCACTAAAACAGAAGCGGAGCAGCTACCGGAGATGGAATACTTACCCCGTCTAAAAGCTGGCTCACCAGATCGTAACATATGGTACACGTCTCATGGTACCAGACCTGGATGTCCCCGTGCGGAGTCGCGCATGAGCATGGGACCGGCAAACTTCGTGTCCACATGGGTCCTGAAGTGTGGCGGCGGCTCCCGGATGCTCACAGTTGGTGGCCTGTAAGTGGGAAGACACATGAGATCTTAAAGAATATCACTTACAGGGCTAAAAGCGAACAGAAGAAACTCCGTTGCATGCCGGAGCTCGGAAAAAATTTGGGCATAACCCCTCCCTGCTTCGCCTGAATAGGCTATAATCCCGAGAGATCCGGTAAGACATGTAAGGGAGGGGGGATGTTTAAGGTACTTAAGATAAAACTTATAGTTAATCTAATAACACTTAAACCTAAAACTCAAACGAACCGGACCAAGTCCAGTGCGTAGCGGAGTGTAGTAACTCAGCAATACGGTAAGGTTAGCAGGGACCCCACTGTATGTTCCGGTCCACTCTACTGGGTGGACTAACATCTTTCCGCTGGATGCAGGACTCCGATCAGGAAATGGAGCCCTAGTAAGGTGGGAAAGAGCGAGAAGACATACAGGCTCGAGCTAGCACGGAGCGACAAGGTAGCAACGGATGGGGGGAAAGGCCAGTACCCCCCGCCACGTTACCACCCGGCCGGACCGAGAAGCTGGAGAGGTCGAGTCCAGTCTGGGTCTGTCCCGTCTCCCTAGCCCCTCCGCCTGGGGGGAGAGAGGGAGGCAGGCTCGGGTATGTGGAGCGAGCATGGGCAGACCGACCCACCCTCCCCCGACTCTATGGAAGAGCGGGAGGGGGGGGAAGGGGATGGGCTCGGGCAGTGGGCAGTCTGGCTGTCGGCGTGATCACGTAGTGACCACGAGGCGGTAAGACCAAAACAAGACAACTAATCCTAGGACAAACCAACTGATCAGAGAGATGCTATCGGAAAGCAAACTGAACTGGAAAAGCAGTAGCATAAAGGCCCACTAGGCCAAAACCAACTGATCAGAGAGATGCTATAGGGAAGCAACCAAACTGATGAGCGGGTAGTATAGGCTCAAGGAGCCAGGAACCTAGCTAAGCCACCAGACTCCTAACTAACCTAACTATAACCAAATACATAGTAAAATTAAATAAAATTAAAAGAAAGAAAGCAATATAGTAGGAGAAAAAAACCCAGGAGTGTACGACTAACCCGAAGGTAAGCCTACCACTCAAAGCTAGTCAGAGGCCGATACTAAGAGCCGGGACTAGGGTCTGGATAGAAGAAGCCTACATAAGGTAAAAGACATGCATGCATGACAAACCTGAGTAGACAGTACCCTAAGTAAAACGGATAATTAATATAGAGCGTACACAGATAAGGGGATGTTCTAGGTATGGGAGACCAAGAACGAACCCACCACGAGGCAGAACCATGCTGCCATGCTTCCGACCCAGAGTTCGTATTTATACCTAAAAAACGGCAAATACTGTCTCAGGGCCGGAAAAAACCACAAATAACATAAATACTGAGTACTTAACTTAGCTGCTGCGATAGCTGCACGCTCCATTATAGATAAATCCAACGAAAGGGCACAAAAAAAACAGTAGAGAAAAATAGCACGTGTGACTCGTGTGCGCTAACTGAAAAGGATGGCCACCAGAGGCGCAGCAGTCGGCAGCATGGGATGGAGTAGTAGTAGTACGAGCTGCTCACTCTGTGGGTCGGCTCCCCTCATGGAGGGTTTTTGTAGTGGGAGATTTCTATTGGCATTTGGCTCGTGGTAGTGGTCTCACTCGCCTAGTGTTCATACCGACATCCTCTTGGAGGATGAGCGAGTCAGTTGTACTGACCTTTTTCTTTATTTTATTTATTCTCTGGTATGTGTTAGTACATTTACCCTAGAAATAATAGATTAAAGGATATTTCGCGCAGCGACACGAGCTGAGCCCAGAAAAGTCTATAATCGACTTACCCCTCCACCAGCTGACTGGCCAGGTCGTAACAGATGGCGCAGGCTTCCGGGGTGCCAGACGATCATGTCGTTGTAAGGCGTGGCACACGGAGTGAGACCTGCACTCATCGTGGGGCGGCAGGGGTCTACAACGTCGCGTTGCACCCAAGGACCTGACAGTTGGTCGCCTGTAAGTGGAAAGATACATAAGTATCAGGAGAACACTTACAGCCTAACAGTTGCTCCGCTGGTGCCGGAGCGAGAAAGTTAGATTAAACCAGAGCCCCGCCATAATACGTGTGGTAGTAATATGGTTGGTTTGTCCAAGGCTACGCCGGAGACAAGAGATAGAATCCAACCAGGTGTGGTGTGAAATGAAACCACGACGGACAACGGCGGAGATGGTATACATATATAAATAAAATTATAGAAATCATCGTAAAACTAGGTATATCCTTAAAAATAACAATAATTATCAAACCTTTCCCCCCCTCCCGTCTACTAGAAGAGTGCCCGGTAAGAAGCAAGCTCCCTTCCGGTAGCGGGGGAGAAAGGTAAGGATATAGTAGGCAAGCAATCGACCACTAGTAGTGACCACCCCGCCCGCTGGCGGAGCCAGTAATCTATAACCAAAGGTGCCCCGGCTGCGGCGGAAGGCTCCGTTCGTTACAGAGAGGGAAGGTGGCTGAGCAACTGGGGAGGGGGGGGAGGGGTTCTCGGCGTAACACGGCGGGAGAGAGAGAGGGGGGGGGGGGTGGCCTACTCCTCCCCGTTCCAACAACTACCCGCTCGGTGACCCGGTACCCGATGAGTGGTCGCCCTATACCCCCGCTGGGGAGAACCCCTGGCCTCCTCAGAGAGGGAGGGAGGAAGGCAACTGAGGTTGTCATGGCAAACCAAGGGGTCCCCCAGATCCCTCCCTATACCTGGGAGGGAGGGAAGGGGAAGAAGGTAAGGTGCGAAGAACACGTGACCGCAAGTGGCCTAAGCCGCGATAGCAACACAACCGTGAAGGGCCACGTGAACCAGACTGTACCAACACATGGGACATGCACCTAGGCTAGCCTAACACCCTAAATAGAACTAAAATTACATCGTAAAGTGGAAAAGACACTTTTAGTAGAAGAAAAAAAGCAGCCACAGGAGAGCAAACTGTTCCGAGGAACAGAAGCCTGCTCGGAGCCAGCGATAGCCGATGAAGAGCAAGAGCCGGGTGGGATGCTGGGCTAGAACACAGAATAGCCCTAAATACCAAACTAAGAGAAATGGTAAAAAGGGCTAACTAGCTAAAAGGCGATGTAAAAAAAAAAAACGATGAACGTTGATATAGTAAGCCATAAAGTATAAGAAGGAAGTCCCAGTATGGAAGACCGGAATTCTTAACGAGGCAGCATGGAGCCGCCACGAGTCGACCGGGAAACCGTATATGACCTATTAGAAGGAAAATACTGGTTCCTGGAAGACTAAAATACAGTAAAACACTACTTATGAGGCACTTAACTTAGCCGTTGCGATGGCAGCACGTTCCATGACGGATGATGAGATAAATCCCGAAAAAAGAGCACAAGCAAGAAAATGCGTACGAACGCTTGGCGCTAATAATTAAGGATGACCGCTAGGGGCGCTGCTGTCCGTGGCGTCCTCTAGTAGTAGTAGTAGCGGCCGCATCGCCCGTTGGTATCAGCTCTCTCTTGTGGGGATTCTGATTGGAAGGTCTAATTGGTGAATGTCTCGTGGTAGTGTTCCCACTCGCCCCTATTCCCATACCGACACTTCTTTTTAAGAGTGAGCGAGTCAGTTTTACTGACATTTTCTTAATTTTGTTTTTCTCTGGTAATTTTAGATTAATTTTACCTAGAAAGAATGATATTAAGGATCCTTTCATAGGCCGACACGAGCTGAGCCCAGAAAAGAATTGACAAGCATACACTTCCTCTGCATTATCATCATAATACGAAAGCATGGATGACTGCAATGCTGTTTGAAGACTGGTTTGTTCATTGCTTTATTCCAGAAGGGAAAGATTGTAGGAAAAACATCATCCCCTTAAAATTTTGCTGATTCTCAACAATGCTCCTGGACACCCTCAGCACATTGGAACTATTAACGAGAAAATCATTCTCCTCATTTGAACGTGAACTGAAACTTTCAAGTGAAATGGATGAGAACCCAGATCGGTTTACTACAGTTGAAAGAGCACATCAAGACACTGTTGCATGTTACCGAGTCATTTATGAAGAACGAAAAAATGCAGTGTGCAACCTACAATGGCTTACTTCTGCAACAGAATGACCCCAATTCCATTGCCTTCCCCCACACTTGAGTCTAAATCCTCTACATCTGGTGACTGCCAATTCCTCGAAACACCTGAACTAACAGAAGAAGAGATACTATTTAAAGGAAGGTAAGTTGATCCTGTTACTTTATTATACTCCTCTTCTTCGGATTTTTAGTTATATGTAGCCATCAACAGCCTGACGCCATTCAAGTGCTCCAACGACAGACCGAATCTTCGCGAGTACCCCTTACAGTACATACACATCTGAATTTTGAGTTATTAAATTTCTTTTCATACTGAATTATCATAGGTAAATCTGCATAACCTCCAGAATTAGCTGATATTATTAATTGCTATACTGTATCAGAATTAGCTGATATTAATTGCTATACTGTATCAGAATTAGCCGATATTAGTAATTGCTTTATTGTATATGTATAGAGTATACTGTATAGTGTTAGGCTAGGCTACAATATATGTACGTACATATACGTAGATGGCAATGAATACCCTACTGTAGGCTATGCTCATTCGACATACAATTTTTCCAACAAACGTTGGGGTTTTTGGCACCTAACTCAATCATAAGTAGGACAATATTTATGTCCAACATTTACCATGGTAGGATGTTGAACAAGGGAATATCTATATGACTGCAACAGCCTTTCACACTAGCTTAAAAACTACTTTGAGACAACTGTGAAAGCTACCTTGAGGAAAGAGGGTCTTCCTAAACCCTCTTTCTGAACAACTGAAAATCATCTGAATAAACAGTGCAAGTGTGCAGACAATCAGAGGAACAGATATTTTAAGTACTGGAGGAAAATATTAAATTTATTCACTTGACTCTAAGGTTCTGTTGGCTCTGATGAGAATGACGACAAATAATTGCTTATAAAAAGGGCTACTAGTTTGTTGATGACTTTAATAAACTGGCTGCTCTCTTTATGACAATGCTATAAAAGGGAACTAAGACCTTTCAAAATTTTGCAAATTTGAGTAAGATGACAAATAAAACTCCACAACGCTATGAAAACTTTCCAACACTGTAAAATTTACTATACTACCTTATTCTCAGACTTTGAAACCTACTAAATTCAGTTAATAAGATAAAGTAATTAGCGTTACTATTTCTATAAATAAAGCATTCTTTGGACAGCAAGCAATAATGCAAGATAAGCTCTGCACATAATGAAAATGACCTACCCTTTTCTTGTAGGAGTAACACCTGTTGCTCCCAGTCCATAAGACTTCTTTGTATTCACGATGTTGATGGGGGAGCTAACCTGCTTAGCTCTTACAGAGGCTTCTTCAGCCTTGATGATATCAGCTAAAGTGTGTGATTTCCTCCTGCTACTAGATACCTCATTTTCTTCGGTGTTACTGCCTGAAAAATAAAGTGAATGAAATCTTGGGTTTTACATTAACCCAAATTTGGTTAAGAATACATATCCCTAGTTTTGATAATTAACATGCAAATTTTCTAAATATGTATACTACTGTTCTTGAGTATATTCCTTAGTGTCCTGTGTGACAAACAATACTAAGACTTTTTTGCAGTCCTGTCAGCCCCATCTGTACTGCTTTTAACTTTTAATTTCATCAAAGCTCCATCTGCATTGCTTTTCAACTATCATTTAATCCAATCTCTTTGGTCCTTTCTCATCTAGTTCTTCGTCTTTACTCTTTTCAACTCTCATTATAGGGCGTACCCATTGACAAATACATATTCCATTCTCACTACCGGTAACATCCCTGAGAAAACGGGTTATAATGATATAGGGATAACTTGCACAAGATGTTTTGATTCTCTCATGATTCTTTAAAGTCCAAAAATTTGTTTACACTGTTTTCTCAAAACTTACTTTTTTTAAAACTAAATGCTTCTTCTTCCAAGAAGACTGAATCAAATACAACAAAACTTTTAGTGTCGCACATATAACTATCTTTACTTCACTGTCAGAAAAATTTTTTTATGCAAAGTTTTGTTTTTTGCATATTATTTTTGAAAAGTGGAGTCATGATTATTTTAATTGCAAAAAAATTTAACTTAAGAGGTCAAATTTCTAAATTTTCCCACAAGAGAATTTTCATTATTAGTCGTAGAATACCTGGTTAAAATCTGAAGCAAATCCCTTCTATCATAAGGTAAAAACAGTCCTTTACTTTATAAAGGGGCCTAATGGTATAGGCAAGCCCCTTAACCCTTACACTGGCGTCCCCACTTTGTCACAATATCTAGCAGATGCAACAAGGGATTGTTATAACTTGCAGCAGGAATAGACTGAATGAACTCTACTGCATCTGATATACAAATCTTTTGAAGCCCCTTTGCCAGTAGATGGATTAGGGCATCTATGGTAGTTAATTCTAGATCTGACTACTTCTAGGTGACCTGAAGCCCCAATTCCCCATATACCTGGAGAAGTTGTAACAAGTGTTATTGAAGTTCCTCAGGTACCCACAGTCTTACTTCATAACTGTGTGTCCGGATTACTACCAAAGCCTGAACTTTGGTAAATAACTAAGGGATGTGGTCAATTCAAAAGCATAGCACCTTGAACTGGAACACCTTCCCTAACCTAATGATTCAAAGGTCTTTCTGGAGTTCATGTGAATATGAACATGGAAACACACATCAATTAGGTCTGTGGTGGTCTATGAACCCATCAGCTTTGGCTACTGTTTCCATTCTGAGAGGAATCTGCCTAAGGCACTGGCTCAAAAGGTTGATACTGTTGATTTGGTGTTATCTCCTCTCGACTGTGGAAATTAAGATACTGTACCGCTATAAAACCAAGGGACGCGCTCCACCATCTCTCTAACATCAGAAACTTCAATTTTTATGTTAATGAGAGCTTAATAACCTCCCATGATCATCCTTAAGGCCAAGTACAGTGGTCATAGGTGACATAGAGAAAAAAAAGATGGACAATGGAAAGTTTGAGCTCCAAGTGATGAGCTTGAACAGAACAGTAAATTATCTTGTAAAACCCCTCAGTCTCCAATCAAAGAACTAGACATGCCAGTGATGTAGGTTACATGGTTACATGATTTGATTGGTGATTTGGGTTCACCTCCTGAGACAACCTTATGTTGCTTCTTATGTCCCTCTATAACAAAGACAGCATATCCAATCCAGCATCCAGCTAAGCCTTGGTTATATTGGAAATGTCATCATCAGAAATATTCAGAAAGATAAAATACAATAATTAAAAATTTGCACCAGTCTAGGAAATAATGTCTTCACGTCAGCACAGACATGAAGAATGATCTGGGTTTACAACTGAGAAACAATGCATCTGTATATGCAGATGCAGTATCTGCCTTTGTACATTTTTCTTTTATATTAAGATGACTTTTGCCTTAGAAAATTTCACAACAAATAAAAGTGTGGTGATATAAGAGTGGTCTGGATAATCAGTAAATATAAATTTCTTCAAAAGTTTGCAAAAATTCATAGTATGTACACAGGATCTCTGACAATCTATTATTATCAATACAAAGATGAAGTAGGCAAGCATCCAACGCACAGTAATTTTTAATCCAATAAACTTATATCGTTAATATCACAATTTTTTAAGGTAAATTATATTTTTCTTAACTATTCAAATCTGAAGTCCTTTACATTAGGAATTACTGTCAGCGAAGCTGGAAACAGCCACTGAGCATTCAAACAAGGTGGTTAGGCATTTAACTACTGTCTGATAAGTGCCCGGATTTAAACATTCCGATTTTTCTTTTGGCCCAGGTGACAGATTCGGGGTGGCATGAGGTGGGCATGAAATGTAATGTAAAGAACCTCAGGTATGTAAAGTTAGGAAAAATACAATTTGCTAAAAAAATTTGATTTGTTCCTACACAATATTCAAACCATAAGTCCTTTACATTAGGAAGAAGAGAACTTGCCTCTTACAAATTGATTGGAGTATAGGAACTGCAAGATCAGATGTTAGTCTTCTGGACCATTTGCGAACGAGGGAGACAAACGTATCCTAGACGAAAATAGGATAGGATGAACCTTGAGTGTCAGAGGTAGTAAGGCAAATACAAGTAGTACTATTGGGTTCGACTTACATCAGGGTCTCCTTCCTCCTCTTGCTATAGGAGGGAAGGGATTACTTCTATAAATCTAGGAAAAGAAAAATAGAACGGGTGCTTGATGAATAACTTACCTGTATCAACTGCTAGATCCAATATGTAACAGCTCGAGTCCACTCTCTACCTGGAGGAAGAGGAGGAAGAGGAGGTAGATGAGGGGGAAGGAGAAGGAGAGGCCAGTCACAACCGAAAATTCTAAGCAAGATGCAACCCTGCCCTGTTAAAAAGAGTCAGGTACAAAGATCCCAAGGGGGAGGGAAGAAAAAAAAAGGTACCCAAGGACTTGTGGGCAATGTCCCGAAGGTAGAAGAGGTGAGGGTGGTCTGGCATAACCACACACCTACTTTCAGCAACTGAGGAACCAACAGGTTCTTCTGGAATGCGAGGGTTGGAGCGATGCCCTGACTTTGTGAGCTCTCGGGCAGAAGGTACTGGTGTCTTCTTCGCCAGCAGCAGAGTACACTTTCCTGATTGTCTCATGAAGCAAAAAAGAAATCACGTTCTTGGACAGTTCTTTCTTAGACGAGCCAGTGCGAACAAACAGTCGTCAGGCTTGAGATGTTGAGTCCTCTTTAGATACTGCCACAGCACTCTTATTGGGACAAAGTAGCACCTCATCTGGTCATTATCTATAAAGTCCTCAAGGGAGGGGATCGTGAAGGACTCGAACCTGGCATCAGGGACCGCTGGAGTCTAAGTCTTCGCCATGAAGGCCAGGATGAAATTGAGTGTAACTGAGCACCATCCCCTCAAGTGTTTAACATCGAAGTTAAGTCCATGCAGTTCTCTTACTCTCTTTGCCGATGCCAGGCCCAGTAGGAAGACAGTCTTGAGGGTCAGATTCCTATCTGATGACTCTTAAACGTTTGTATGGTGCACGAGTAAGGCTCCTCAGGACGAGAGTCACATCCCTAACAGGGGGCCTGAGTTCCCTCGGTGGGCAGGACCTTTCGAAACTTTTCATCTTCAGTATAGCGAAATCTCAAAGGAGGACAAGATGTCTACTCCTTTCAGCCATAAGACTAGGCCGAGCACAGCTCTAAAGCCTTTCACAGCTGAAACAGAGAGAAGAGTTTCTTGAAGAAGACGAGGAAGTCTGCAACCTGCTGAAGAGTAGCTCTATGACACAAACCACTGCGGAGGACTGTCCGAGGTATCCAGGTATCTCTAATGCTGCACAGCATGAACAGCCTCTCACTCACAAGAAATGGTGGATAACCTCCAGCCGTGAAGACACTGCCTGGTGGTACTGTATTTCAAGAGATTGACACAGAAGGTTGCACCAGGGAGGAATCTCTCTCGGTGCCTTGGAGAGCAGAGCTAGCTGGTTGGGGTACCAAATGGTGGGAGCCACCAGAATCATCCTGAGATTCAGGGTGATTGACACTTGGTTGATCACCTTGTGAAGACAAAATGGAGAGAAGGAGTATACATCCGAGGTTGTCCCACAGGTGCTGGAATGCGTCCTCTGCAGCGGCCCAAAGGTCCAGCATGACGGAACAGAAGACCTGAAGTTTTCTGTTGTGCCGAGTGGCAAACAATTCTATGACTGGACAACCCCCAAAGATCGAAAAACCTCTCTGTGATGTTAAGAGTGAAGGGACCATTCCGTCCCTATCACTTGATTCTGACAACAAAGCTTGTTGGTCACTACATTCCTCTTGCCTGGAATGTACATGGGCTGACAGCCCTACAGAATGAGCCACCGCCCACTCGTGCTCCTGCACTGTCAACTGATGGAGTGGGTTGGATATGAGACCGCCCCCTTGTTGACATATGCCACTACTGTGATGATGTTGCTCATCAACACCACAGTATGTCCCATCACTTGATCCTGAAACTGTTGGAGGGTTAGAAAAGCCACCTTGAGTTCCAGGATATTGATGTGAAGGTGCTTGTCGTCACAGTTCCACACACCTTAAGACAGAAACTCCTCCAGGTGTGCGCCCCATCACTGGGTAGACGTCTGTGAACAGAGGTATGTCCAGAGGGGAAGTATGTAGGCATACTCCTATTAAGAGGTTCCTGTCTTCCAGCCACCAGTCTAGGTCCTCTCTCCCCTCCTCCATGAGAGGAATGAGAAAGGATTGAGGGTCTCAAGACTGGGACCAATACTCCTTCAGCCTCCACTGGAGAGACTGAAGGTGAAGCTGCCCATGTGGGACCAGCTTCTCCAGGGACTACAGGTGACCGACAACAACTTGCCGGGCTGGTTGCTCCAGTCGAGACAGGAACGGCTGTGCTGCCTTCCAGAACCTGCTCATACGAGACTTCGAGGGGAAGACTCTTGGTGCTACCGTATCTAACAGCATGCCCAGGTACTTTATTCTATGCTTGGGGATGAGATCAGACTTCTGAGATTCACTACAATCCCTAGTGATTTGTAGGATGGATGGATGGGTATTTGAAAATACACATCCTTCAAGTCCACAGTAAGCATGAAGTTGTTCTCCCTGTGGCGAGCATGGAGCGTGCCGTCTCCATTGTGAACCGAGTATGGCAAACGAATCAGTTAAGGGGGGATAGGCCTATGACCAGTCTCCAGCCCCATGAGGCTTTCTCTGCAAGAAAGATACAGCTTTAAAAGCTCGGGGACCAGTCCAACAAGACTTCCACAGCACCCTTGCTCAGCATGGCTTGCATTTCTTGCTTGAGTGAGAGATCATTCAATGATGCAGGAACGTAGGTAAGGAGACGGACTGGAGAGTAGGTGAGGGGTGGCCAGGACTCAAAGGGATGTAGATATCCTTCCTAAAGGACATCTACTACCCAGGTCTTGGCTTCATATCGTTGCCATGTTGCCCAATGGCTCATAGACAACCCCTCACCAGCGGCAGCAGCTGGAGGGGAATGCCACCCCTAGCATTTCCCCTTCTTCTTCTTCCCTTTGCCCCTTTTTCAGGAGGGAAAAGCAGGCTGAAAGGGGCACGAGTGCATGCCTTTCCCAGAGGAAGGGGAAGGTTGGTTGTTCCTGCGGGCACCCTTAAAAGTCTGGGACTTCTTAGGGGCCAAGGAAGAGCTAGCCTGACCCGAAGGTTGGCAGTGGCGCATGAAGACCCAGAGTTCTTGGGTCCATCACAGCATTCACCAACTCCCTAGGGAAGAGAGAGGAGGAACCCAGCAGCAGTCTGTTCCTTAGGGTTACTGCCGACTTGGGACCAATGCACCTGGCGATCCGATTCAGGATAGTGTCCCTCTTCTTCAACACAACATTTCTCCCAAAGGCTGCCATGGCAGTAGCCTCCAGATTCACTGCTTCTTAGTGAGAGATGGAGACCTCCTCAAAAGTAAGATTATGCAACAAAAGACCCAGACCTAGACAAACCAGGCTAGATCAACCTGACTGGTTGGCAGTGACCTCTAAGGGGGCATGCAAAACCCTTCTGGGGGCACAGTAGGGGGAAGAGCTTGTCTGAACGGTTCAAACGAAGCAAACTCTCTTGCCCAGAAACAAACCGTGTTTACCTGGTCGAGCAACCACTCAGCAAGCGAGGACAGTGGCAGCCCCACCTAAACATTGGGTTCCTTCTTACGCCCCCAAAAGGATTTGATGCCATGGTACATTTTTGCATTAATCAATCAATCATCAATCAAAAGGATTTGACCCCCTAGATGCTGACCCCTTGGCATGGGTAGGGGGTTTAGGGACCACCAGCTGAGCTCTGATGCCTGGTGGGATTGCTCTCTCACTGGTCCTTGGGGCCCAGCTGCTGATCCAACTAAATTAGTCAGAACTTTTCTTTCTTTCTGCAATTTTTTCATTCTTACTACATCCTTCTCCTTCATGTAATATTTTTTACTAGCATTTCGGTTTAATTATGTGGAATTTTCCACTTTTGTTAAATTTTACTGCTTAGGTGAGTCTGAGAAGGGATCGTGTTTTGGAAGGGGACCCAAGAGGTAGTGATGGGACCCCTCCCATTGCTACCTTGAGGGCGGAACCAACTCCAAACATCAGCCCATCGGAATCCAGGGGGGGCTGGTATTTGGGATGGGACTCCTGGCTTTTATCCGGAAGCCCACCAATACATTTGGAGTGGGGAGTCGGTCCTCATTAGTGGGGGCAGAACTCCCAGCAGGCAAATAGGCTTATATCTGGGCCACTGCAAGCATACTGGTGCTATCCCGTAAGGGTAGGGTATGGGGTGGACCATTGGGAGTCGACTCTCACTTGTGCCATTGGTGGAGAATTTGAATACCTGACTGACCCATGATACCTTCTTGATATAACCAAGCAGTTTACAAATATATTGAAATTATGGATATCGACCAGGCTATCACGCGGAACCATGCACAGCGACAGCAGGGTGCTTTTAAACTGGTGGATTTGATGTGAATAATAGAGTGCTTTATTGCACTAATGTAAGCCTTTCGTTGGACTACGAGTGCTTGCATAGTGTTGCAAAACAGTTTGGTAAGGTGGAGAGGATTAAAATGCTTCTAGAAAAAGACAAGCAGTCTTTTTTCTGCATACATTAGATTTTCCTCTCCCCAAGAAGCTAGTGAGGCACAACTGAAATTAAATGGCCACATTCTAAATAACTGTTTTAGGCACCAAGGTGTTTTCAGTGAGGAATATGAACGATTAACCATTTGATTTTGTTCCTAAGGAGGAAGAATGTGGACCAGCAACATATGCCAGGATGCTTACTCCCCCTATATGGCATGTTGCCAGTTATAAGGAGGGAAGAGAAAATTTCATAAAAGCTACTGAATGTATTGAGAACCAAGTAGGTTCTATTCCTATCGGTAATCTGAAACGATAGAGAAAGAACTTGCTCATAAAAGCAGGCAATGAGACGCAAGCTGTTTTACTATCAAAGTTTAAACCCCCTAAAAGTGGAAATATTGAGGCTATCACATCGCACAGATTCTTTAACACGCTGAAAGGGGTAGTTTATTCCCGAGACTTACATATTTTTAATGAAGAGGAGATTCTCCTTAGGTGCCCTCCTTGTGTATCTCATGTAAAAAAATTGGGAGGGGATGCAGCTATGCTTTTAACCTTCTCCTCCAATTACTTGCCTGACACCATCAATGTTGGCCATGAGAGGATGCAAGTCAAAAAATATAAAAGAAACCCTAACAATGTCGCAAATGCTTTGAATATGGCCACATTCAAGACTCGTGTGGAAACAATAAGAGATGTTGTGTGTGCTCTGCTGAGCATGACAATTTGGACAAGTGTGAAGCAGCCCGTTATTGTTTCCAGTGCAAGGGTGATCACTCTCCAAACACTAGGACTTGCCTCAGGTACAGGTTTGAGCAAGACATGTTGGCAGTGGCTGATAATGAACATCTCGGCATCAGTGCAGCAAAGCGTGTGGTAATGGGGGCTAACAAGAGTGCAAACTCTACCTATGCTTCTGTAATAAAGTTGAAGAAGGAACAGTTGGGTCATTGGGGGGTCTCTTCCTCAAAGCTAGTGGAGGCACCTGAAGAGAGGTTGTCCTGATCACTTCCCCGCCCTTCTTCACTCAACAAGTTGGACAAAGAAGGCAAGGAAGAATTCTCTCCCAAAGGAGAAATGGCCAGAGGGGGAAGCCTCCTGGCAAACAAGGGTAGTCGGGTGCATGTTACCCTCTGATGACGCCATGGAAGACGTCCCCTTGTAATGTTTCCTCTGTCAAACTTTACTCACTGCCCAGGTGACCAGGAACCCACCACACCACAAAAGTAAATTTGTGAGAACACTCATGCCCCCTGTAATGGGTACACAGAGCATGAGGATTGACATCATCACAGGAGCCGAAGGTATGGCATGTTTTCCCACCAACCCCAGGACACTCTTTGGGGAAGGCAGACTTATGTGGCTAACTAAATTTGTGAGTTTGTATTATAATTGCTCTGCTATACAAATACATATACAGCAATTCAAAACAAAAAAAAGGAAAGGACCCACTAGGAAAATACTGAATGATGGTCAGGCAGAAAGCACCACGACACACGTTAGCATCACAACATGGCCAAAAGCAAACTGGTATGTTTACATTAGGGTAGGCAAGACTCCTGCCTCTGGTAGTTAACTGCCTAACCACCTTGTTTGAAAGTTCAACAGCCTTTTCCAGCTGCGCCAAAAATAATTCCACATGTAAAGGACCAATGATTTGTATATTGTGTAGGAACAAATTCTTTAGGGCATTCTATTTTTTACAATTTCAACAGGATGACTTACTACAAAACATAATAATGTATACACTTAAGTAAAACTGAGCCACTTTAGCCACGGGGACAAGCCAAAGAAAAATGTAAAATTTGACCTAATTTAAATTTATAATTCATTAACAATGGTAACTGATAACATGAGTTCCTATTCTTTTTATCTAAACATGCAAGTTATTCATTTCCTTCAAACAGTAAGAAAACCCTAACCACACGAATTAATTATAAATATACAGGAGAATGACTAATAAAACAATTGTACCTAAACTGAAAAAGGGCATTATGTACTTACTCCAGGCAGGAGGTGATGTTCCCCAGCAGGAAGATGGAGTTCTAGCCCTCTTTGCCTCCCCTGCTGTAGTTGTGGTTTCTGAATCAGCTAATGCTACTGCAGCAGCCTCTGCTGCTTGTTTCTTTCGTTGCTTCTGTGATAACTTGTTGATTTTACTGTAAATGGTAAATGTCAAAACAGAAATATACATACATACATACATACAGACACACACACACATATATAATATATTATAATATATATATATTATATATATATATAATAAGATTTTTTTACTATATAAATTTAATAATTTCATATATATCTATATATACAGGGCAGTTCCCCACCGGGTTACGACGGGGGTTCCGTTCTTGAGACGCGTCGTAACCCGAAAATCGTCGTAAGCCGGAACGACGTTTGGAAATATGTCTTAAACTAATAAAAAGTTATAAAAACCTTACTTGTAATCCTTTGGTTACACTACATGTTGTTTCCTGTAGTTTTATGTACAACCTGGAGTTATTTTCATAAAAAAATGCTGGTTCTTGAAGGTAAAAACTATTGTAATCCTCTGGTGACACTACATTCTTGAAGTTTTATGTACAACCTGGAGTGATTTTGCAAAATCTTGAGGGCTACAAGAACAGTTGATTACTATTTACGTATCATATAGACTAATTAAAGTAAACGTATCTTTAAATAGGCTTATATATTAGTATCAACAAAACATTTCCTGGCATGAGTCAGAGGCTGTTTAATGAAACGAACACTTCTCTGTCCTATCTGTTCAGAAAATAAACGTTACGTCAATCCACGAGACCATTGTTGCCAAGACGTCTCTCTCTCTCTCTCTCTCTCTCTCTCTCTCTCTCTCTCTCTCTCTCTCTCTCTCTCTCTCTCTCTCTCTCTCTCTCTCTCTCTCTGATCAAATTACACTGGAACCTTGACATACGATTACCCTAATATACGAATGTTTTGAGAAACAACAGAAAATTTGCGAAAATATATGCTTTGATATACAACGAAATATTTGAGATACGATTTTACGATGTGATAGTTGTATAGGCGACCGATAAATGGCGTTCAGTCTGTTTGTTGGTGCTGCATTGTTAACACGTCGTTGTTTAGTTCGTTGTATTTGTGCCTATTTTTCGTGTTATTTTGTCTATTTTATTATTAACCATGGGTCCCAAAGCTAAAGACAAAGCAGGTGATAAGAAAAAACCCAAGAAAATTATTTCGATGGAAGCAAAACATGAAATTATAGCAAAGCATGAACGTGGCGTTCGTATCGTCGATTTGGCAAACGAGTATGGTCGAAATCCTTCTACAATATCCACGATCATCAAGCAGAAGGAA
>NC_061100.1:115989164-116096800 GCF_015104395.2 Macrobrachium nipponense
CATTTACAGAGAATCAGCTGATTCGCCCGCGCTGGTCAGCTCGCTCCCGTGTTCACCCTCGCATCGTCACCCACTCGCTCGCTGAGCGAAAAAAAAAAGTTCATTTCACTTCGCAACTTAACGTAACTCATTTACAATTGTTTGCTAACATCGTTTTCAAAATCCTTACCGTAATTTTTCACTTGTCCTTACGTAAAGTTAACGTAAATCTTAAAAGTAGAGTCACTTGCAAGAATTGTTAACGTAAAACGCGTCTTTGTAAATTTCATATTAAAACGCAAATCAGTTCATAAGCGCAAGCCGCTAACATTAACGTAAACATCGTTCACCGCGAGCGCGTTATCATTTTTCATAAAACGTTTTCAAAAGCAATTCTTTCAGTAAACGTTAACGTAAGTAAATCATTTAACGCAAGTTGCGTCATATTAAACTAACATTAGTTATGTTCAATTCAAATATAAGGGAGTTCATTCATATATCATTTTTCACCCTCTCCGAGAGAGAGAGAGAGAGAAAGAGAGAGAAAACCAGAACCCATATTCACGAAGCAAGAGTACTACATCTTACCATTAATTATAGCATGCAGAATTAACATTATTTTAGTCTCTTGTGTCTTTCATTTACACAGCGTGATACGTACGCGCATGTGTCCATTGCAGTTGCAAACATTTATTTGTTTCATTTACGAGTACTTCAGCGAGGGCCTGAGCATTTTCTAAAATCTTTCCATTACCCAGTCGTTGCCCGAGTGGTCTTGTTCATTTTTATCCCAAAAGACTTGCGTGTACCGCAAGCACAATTCGCACAGTTGTGCCCCGCAAATTCATTCTTCCAGACAAGGTCGTTACCAGTTTTAGGATGGCACCAGTGCACGTCAGGTTTCTAAAATTTCCATTACCAGTCGTTGCCCGAGTGGTCTTGTTCATTTTTATCCAAAAGCTTGCGTGTACACGCAAGCACAATTCGCACAGGTGCCACGCAACAGTCATTACTTCCAGACAGGGAGTCGTTATCAGGTTTAGGACTGGCCACCACCAGTGGCACGTCAGGTTTATATTTTACAAGTGCCACTAATTCTTGACACTGTTCATCGACTGGCTGCTGAAGTACTCCCACCTTTTATTTCTCTCCTCCACTATTACCCTCTGCCATGAGCAGTGCCATTTCACTTCAGTATATTTAAGTATACTGCATGTAGTGTCCGGGACACACCAGCACGATACCAGTGCTCCAGCCTCCATAAGTGCCATTGCACCTGTACAGGCCGTACAGGTAGCCATTAAACCTGCGTGTCCGTCCTTACGGAACGCCCAAGTAACTAGTGTGTCCATGTACAAGGGTCAGTGCTCCTTCGGAACACTCAACAAAGGGAACGCCTCCCGAAGCGCCCCAATACCAGCCCTAAGTGCTGACAAACCTGCGTGTCCGTCCTTACGGAACGCCCAATTCATTAATGTCCGTGTACGAGGATCAGTGATCCTTCGGACCAACCCAAGGAACGCCTCCTCATAAGTGCCGCGCACCCTGTACAGACGTACAGGTAGCCCATTCCACGTCTCCCAAGTTGGGAACGCCCGTAAGTGTGACGTACGCCGCACACTTCCTTCGATTTTTTCACCTCATCAGAAGGTGCCATTCACAAAGTGCCACCGAGCACCCAGTCTTTTCAGACTTCATTACCACGTCACAGAACCCATTTCCAAGTGAGTGCCACTTTCCACAGTAGGCACTCCCATTCCATCCATTACCCTTCCTGGCCATTAATATCATTTTCCTCCGAGCCTCTACTGCAGCCTAAGGGAAATGACTTCCCCTGCTTCCCGCGACTTCTTTGCCAGAGAGCTAGAGAAGCTCGGAGCCCTCATAACTCTGGGCATGGAGGCCGGTTACACTGGACCAGCACTTGACCAGTGGATAAAGGCGCAGCAGGCTGCTGCGCGCCTGCAAGAAAAGAAAGAAAGAGAAGCAAAGGAGAAAGCCAGAGAAGCAGAGAGAAAAGCCAGAGAAGAAGAGAGAAAGCATGAGCTAGCTCTCCTAGATGACGCAATCTCTCTGCTAGCTTCTAAGCCCCAGACCATGAGCTGGACTCCCGTAAGAGGTGGGTTGCGGAGGTTCTGCACCATTGTTGTTGTGTGTGGGCATGCTGGTGGATTCCGACCAGTTGACCCAAGTCGTCTCTACCTTTGGGAGGAGAGCTTCCAGGGTGAACTTCTCCAAGGCTACCATGTAGCCCTGCCTGATGAACAGTGTCCTACGGCCTATCAGTGGTTACAAGTCATGGCCGACACCGAAGCCCAGGTCTCCCTTATTTCCAGAAAGGCATTGCCTAGGGGTGCCAAAATCTAGACGAACGAAGAAATTCAGTTTGAATGGATTGACGGTAACCTCTATTCTGTTCCTTCGGTCCTTCTGAATGTAAAAATGCCCTTTCTGGACCAGGTGACCAAGGAAACCACATTGTGCCGCCTGGGGTAGTTGACCAATTTCATGATGTTATCAGGTGATATTGGGCCGAGATTTACTTAAGCCGTATCTCCCCTGGACGCAGCTCCCACTACCAGATGCACCGGATCCCTGCAGCATGCCTCATAATCAATCATCAGTTTTAGATTCAGAGGCTAGTGCCTCCGATGTCCCAGACATCCTTTCTATTTGTGAACCTGGCCCTGACCCAGTGTCAGAGCCTGAAGTTTCTTCCGCATCATCTCAGCCTCTTACTTTTTTACCACCTACCTCCTCCGCTTTGGGAGAGGTAAGCCCACCAGTTGACCCCGGACTTGTTTCCGAGGGTGATTCAACGGAGGATTCCTTAACCTCCCTACCTCAAATCACTGCCAGAGAGGACTCTTCACCTGTGCCAGAGCACACTGCCAGCCTTGGTGACTCCACAGATTCACAACCTGTGGGGCCATCTCGGCCTGACCATCCAGTGCCAAGGAAGAGGTTCTGGAACAAGTTCTGCCGCGACTGTGGCCGCAAGGGTCACGTCTGCAAACTACGGAGGGTGCGCTAATCATAATATTCCTGCCATCGCAATGGCCGTCCACCAATCCTTCTTCACTAGGCCCCCACCCCCAGCTAAGGGCCCTATAATACAGGTCGCAGCGCCCCTCCAAAGCCATTATCCGCCAAGCCACGTCAGAGCCTACGACGACTCTGGCGCTCAAATCTCCCTGATACGGGAAGATCGAATCCCCCGAGGGGCTAATATTGACAGACGTCAACTGATCACGATTGAAGGCATCAATCATAGTAAGATGATCCTTCCCACCGTCCAATTGAGAGTCGTACGACCTCACCTTGCCAAGGTATGTACACTTGCAGTTGCAAGCTACCTTCCAGGAGGTTACGACCTCATCCTAGGGCATGACCTGAGGTCTCCCATTTCCAAGGGCACGCTGAGAGGTATTGCACCTCCGGTACCCGCCACAGGTCCAGTCGACCTCAACTCTCTGCCAGTGCCACTTGGCAGCACTGAGCAGTGCCAAGCTCCGTCCAGCCTGGACGTAGAGCCACCACCGAACTTGACTTCTGCGCCTGGCCCCGAGCTAGTGCCGGCGCCTAACCTAACCAAGGATCCTCCTACAGGAGATCTTCCAACAGGCATGGAGCTTACCGCAGCCCATGGCCAATCCAAAGTCCCTGAGTCTTCTTCACCCTCACCACTGTCGCCCGAGGATGAACCTCCGGCAGACCTAACCTTCATACCTCCTCCGGAAAACCAGGAACTGCCCGACCAGGAGTCAGCCTGGAGTTTTCCCCTTACAATGGCTGTCGCAGCAGCCGGAGTGAGGGCCTCCCCTGCAGTAGGTTCCACCTCTACGACGGTTGCTGCAGATACCGAAGTAGGGTGTTCTCCTGCAATCCCTCAGGCTACCACTGCCTCTGCTCCTGCCGGCGTTTCTGGCTTTTCCCCAGAGTCGGTGCCTCCGTCTACTCCTAGGACTGGTATAGCCAGGTCCTGGAGGAATAAGAAGAAGAAGAAGAAGGGACGTAGCAATTCATTAACACACTAACCAAAGAGCCACATGCTCTCCTTGACACCTGTGCCCGAGGTACAGTGTCGCATTCAATTGCAGAGTGATCCTGGCACCTACCCAGAGAAGGTAGCCAGCCTGATCTCTGCCAGTAGAACTAACCCTCTAACCCCTAGAAATTGTGATACTAACACTCATGTAAATGTCATAATTACCTCATTACATTTCCATCCTGGTAATGCACTAACCACTCATCATCCCCACGCGTCATTACCTCTCATGTATTTTAACAGTTCCGTCGCTGAACTACTGCTGTGCGTACCACACTCTGGAATGATTGCGTCTCCATTTAACTGTATTGAGTAGGTTAGGCTAATGATTTAGTACCAGGGCATTACGTTAGTAGAAAGTAGAATTTTCAAGTAACCTTATCTAGGGGTAGAGTAGACTGTCGTCACAGACAACCCGTAGTTATTACTTAGGCTAGATTACATCACTACATTAAGTTAGTACACTTCGCATCTTTGCCTATAAGTTAGGTAGGCCATTGTAGTCAGCCGTATCGCTGCTCAAAAAAACTTCAAGTTAGAGTAGGAGAACTGGGTAGTCGAGGCGATCAACTTATTTAAGCCAAGACCTTCACGCCCGAAAGGGAGTGAATGCCTTCTTAACAGGGGGAGCTGCTACGTCTATAGAACGCCTCGCCTTCCCAGCAGAGTTTTAGTGATATTTAATTATAAAAGTAGCAGCCATGCCTTCTCCTAAAGCGACTGTTGTTGGGAGAGTGGGTATGTCGTAGGGAAGATATTTCCGGTCTGACGGAAGCTTAGGGTAAGAGAGGCAAGTCACAAGAGTAGCTAGGCTTCGAGATGGATTTTAGGGACTTCTACAATAAGACCTATTTTCCTTCCCAAATTGCTGTTCGTTGCGTTTACCACCTTTCAGGCGATTGCTCGAGCGGTCTTGGAAAGCCCCGTGATTCAAAAACAACCAGTATCGATCTCAGTCAACTGCAGTCGGTAGTCCAGGACAGATGTCCAGCCGGCCAGCCTCCCAAACTTAGGCCTACCCACGGCGTACTGGTGGACACGAACCCCAGACCTGAACAGAGGTCAGGCCGCATTCTTCTACAAGCATACACTGAATATTGCATAAAGGTACGTCTGAAAGTGTAAACTTCAACCCAGCACCTTTTACTACCATACGACTCTTGCTAAATTCATTTTCAATTCTCATTTTTACCCCTTCTACATCAAAAGCCCTTTGTCCTCATCGGGCCACGTGCTCCCTTTGTGACTTGTTAAAGACCAAGCTTTCGTGCATACCTCAGTGAACCATTCGAGTTTACCTTCCCCAATGTTAGAGAATTAATCAGCCTTAATCAAAGCAAGAAGTCATTTTTCCTTTTATCTCGTTTAATCTGGGATTCTTTTCCAGATTCCATGAGTCACGTGCCGTCTCTCTGCCCGCAAGTGTGCATTACCCGAATTTATGAAAATCAGCTTGAATGACATAAGTTGGAGCCATCCTTTACCTTTCCTCCAGGCCAGCACGGGCCTCTTTGTAAATAATATCTGTAAAGTACGAGCTGAGTTTTCTGGCGACCTTCCCTCTAAAGAAATTAATAATAACTATCAGTTTACGGTAAGTTAAAGCAATTCCCTCTTGAAATCCCTCAATTATTTCCGTTTACGTATCTAGCCTCTCTCAAGGCCCGCTATATACGTAAAAATATATATATATATATAATATATATATATATTATATATATATATATATATATATATATATATATATATATATATATATATATATATATATAATATATATATATATATATATACAACAGGAAAATGATAAGTCAGAAATCCAGCGAATGAAATACAATTGGAGAGAAAGGTCTCAGGTACAAAACAAGATCAAGAATACCAGATGGTTAATTGTCAAAAGGGTAAAAATTAAAAGAGATAATCCAGGATTATCGGATATCACACGGTCACAAAGCTAAACAGATTTTACCCTAACCGAAATTACAAAGTATCTTTACAGTCCAAAACATGTAAAAACTGAATAGATTAATTTTGTTGCTTACATTTATCTACAACTTTTTTCATTATGAAAGCATCAAGTTTAAATAAACCAAGACTTAAATTTAGAACATTTCTATTATTTGACTTGATGAAACAAGATTCAATGATATTCCTTTTAACTGTGTCATTACATGGGATTAAGGCTCTTGCTTGACTCCAGTTAATAGGATAATCTAAATCTCTCATATGTATGAATAATGCATTCGATATTTGCCCAGTTCTCACAGAAAATTGGTGCTGTTTAAGACGTTGTGAAAGAGATTTACCGGTCTGTCCGTAATAGACTTTATCACACTTTTTGCTGCAAGGAATTTCATATATGCAGCCTGGAAGATCTTTAGGAGAATTTTTTATTACTAAACTCTTGACATTAATATTACTGAAAACATGATTTACGTTAAAAAGCTTTAAAATTCTAGGAATATCTAAAAACCTTTCATCATAGGGTAATTTTAGAATGTTATGCTTACTAAATTCAAGTTTGTCATTAGTTGAATAAAACGTTTTTCTAGCTCTTTTCCATGCCACATCTACAAAAGTCCTTGGGTACTTAAGTTTCAATGCAATATCATAAATAGTTTTAATGTCAGCGTCAATAAACTGCGGGCTACAGACACGTAAAGCCCTTAGGAACATCCCAGAAAAAACAGAGAATTTAACATTTTGATGGTGATTGGAGTAGTAATGAACGAAAGAGGCAACGTTAGTTGATTTTTGAAAGACTGAAAAGGTGAAATTTCTATCATTTCTATGGACAGGTACATCAAGAAAATTGGAAGTTGCTGTCTTTGCTTTGGTTGGTGCATTTGACTGTCTCAATGCACTCAGGTAGCATGGCTTCAGCTGGTATAGCATTTTATTATTTGTAGTTTTTTTATTTATTTCGAAAAACTTTAATATGCTTTTCTCAAGTTGGCATACCAGATTATGAAGTACAGTGGGTCCAGCTTAGTTGCATATCAGCAATCGTTGCTTCAGCAAATCGCTGGTTTTTCTGTGAGGCTTATTTCCAAATAGTATATCGTGGAAAATTAACTTAGTTGTGAATTTTTTCATAGAGCAATATTAAAAAAATGACTGTAATTTTCAATGGATAATTACTCCTCTCTTCTCTCTCTCTCGTCTTCTCCGTCACCTCTCTCCTCCTCGTATCTCCTCTCTCTCTCTCTCTCTCTCTCTCTCTCTATCAATGAAAAAACAGCAAAATTTCAATAAAATCTTATTTCACTTACAGAATAAATTATAATATACTGATATATTATTATAGTAATATGTATAAAAACACCAACTGTCCCCGACATAATTGTTACTGTAGGTACGTGATGGCACATTTTTTTTATTTCTCTGATTTACTGATCCATGACTCATTACAAGTTTAGTAGTTGGCTCTATGATAATCGCATATTATAACATTATACAATAGAGTATTTTATCAATGTTGATGTTTCATCTACAATCACAGTAAAAATATTTAAAATATGAATTTATACGTAAACAACACGGTATTGTTCCAGGCAGTTAGACTATAGCCTAAGCGTTTTTTGAAGGGTGTGATAACTTGACATGGATATTTGCTTACCGCGGGCGGTTGTGGTCCCTATTCCCACCGATTACTGGGGAGCCACTGTACTAATGTACATGGTATATAGCGTAAACTGCCCAGCTATATTGCATCAGAAACTGCTTGGCTAACAGTGTCTTGGTGAATGCAAAAGGATGGGGCTAAAGCTAATGTACTATCATAATTCTGAATGTACTACAAGCAGTCCCCGGTTATCAATGAGGGTCTGTTCCTAATGATAACAACCGAAAATCAGCAATAACAGAGCTTATTGGCGCCGCTAACCGGATATTGGTGCCAATAACCAGGGGATTGGTACCGATAACTGGAGATTGGCGCATGTCGGCAACAAAAATCCAGCTATTGTCAACGCTAGACAGGCACTGTAAAATTGGATTGCCGATAACTAGGGACTGCCTGTATTTGGTCATTTTGATGTAGGCTAACACCAATTTTCAAAACTCAGATAAAGGAAAATTAACCTCCATAAATGGAAATATAAATACAGTGTTACCTCGAGATACGAAAGGCTCAACTTACGAAAAACTCGAGATACGAAAGCCAATACGAAAAATTTAACGGCTCTACATACGAAAAGTTTTCAAAATATGAAAGGTTTCTGTTAAGTCCGAGATTCGCCCGAACCACCGATAACAATTTTGAAACTCGCACGCCGCCAACTTAATAAGACTCGCCACCATCCTCCTGCTCTCCCATTGGTTCCTGATGCTAGTCGCGGCCACGAGATCCTTCTTTCCTATTGGCCAGCGTCCCTCCCTTCATGCATCTATGTACGTGGTGGCGTGCCTCAGCCACTCGGCTCGGTACCAGCATTGTTATAGTACGCACGCGGTATTCGTTTCGGGATCGTCAACTGTTTCTGAATCTACTAGTCAGAGTTGACATTGTGATGTTGTTTGTGTGATGTGTATTTAAAAAAAAAATTTCTCATACCTTTTCACAGAAAATGGAAAAAGAAGAGCACCTCTTGAGTGACGACATATATGATATGATTGACCAAGATCTCTCTCGTGGGATAAGTGACCAAGATCTCTCACATGGGATAAGTGATCAAGGTCTCTCTCATGGGATAACTGGAAACTTTGCAAAGTTGGTAGAATCTCCACTCCCTGCTGAACAGAGGGTGTTGACCAATCATTTACAACATGCATACCAGTATAATCAAGGCACGAGAGTTTATGTTGAAGGTCAGCAGCCGAACATTCAGTAGCCAAATCAGTTGCAGAGAGAGCATTTGGTTGAACAGGGTTTTGATGGACACCAGGGCCAACAGAGTCATGAGGTGCAACAATTAGTAGATAATTATCAAGACGGGCAGCCGTTAGTGAACACTACACGTTTATAGAAAAAAGAAACCCCGAAAAGGCTCACACAGGTCGTATGCTTGCGCAGTTCGATGACGTTTGCCTGAGTCGTTTCAGGAACATTGTGAAAAGTAGGCAGAAGCAATCTTCCTTGGATCGTTATTTTTTAAAGAGGCCTTTAGCATTAGCAGGAGTAAGCAAAAAGGAAGAACCAAGTGATAAAAAACAGAAAGTTGTAAGCAAAAAGGAAGAACCAAGTGATAAAAACAGAAAGTAGAAAGTGGTGATGAATTTGAAATTCTGTATAAAAAAAAAAAAAAAAAAAAAAAAAAAAAAAAAAAAAAGGCAGAAATTAAGGATGTTCTAGCCGCTTTTCATAAAGTGCAATCGTTTGTCCTCCTCCTCCTCTGCCGCCACTTTCGGATATTGAATGGTCCAAATTGTTGTAGTATTTTATTGTTTATAGGTCAATTTAGCTTCATTATGAAATTTACTGGGGTGTTTTTGGAGGGCTTGGAACAGATTAGCCATTTTACATGTAAAATGTGGTCCAAGATACGAAAACCTCATGATACGAAGGGAGCCTCGGAACGGATTAATTTCGTACCTCGAGGTACTACTGTACAGAATAAAATTTTACAGCACACTTACACTTTCTCAAAATACAACATGAACATGACTTCCTTGAACAGAACAAAGTAGAGAATAAAGTGTAAAATCCAAACAATAGAGATATTACAAATAAGACAAAAATTTGAATCTTTAAAACCTGTACTATATACTTGAGATATTGTTCCCCAGTATGAAAACAGGTGTGTGTGTGAATTTCTCACAAAATCATAAAAATAGCGATGTATTAAAATATTCCCACTGGGATTATTATGTATTTTCTTGCTTTGGATTAGGATAAGCATCTAGGATGCTAAAAAATTTCTAGTTTAATTTTTGAAATAAAAACAGACTTTGATGCCACAAAATATTTTAGAACTTCAATGTAAATTACAAAGGGAGTATGTACGCTAATTTTATAAATTATAATTCACTTAAACACTCTTAAATACAAGAACTAGTGTTCTGCTTTGACTAGAATTCTTCAAGGGATGCTATTATTTTACACATTAGACTCACCTGTTTTTAATTTGAAAAGAATTCTTTGAGCTCTTTGTGAAAGAATCAGCAAGACTAGGGAAACTAATTTCTGGAGCTTCAGACGCTATAGGGCTTTTACTGAAAAGATAAAGTAAATATAAAACTAGTTTTCAAAGCTTTCTTTTATTGAATTGTAAACAATATGCATAAATCTATGACCAGTAACAAAACCTTTAAAACAAATTAAATATCACATTACAAATTATCTTAGATTTTTTTTTTATAAAAAGAGAGGGCTTGGCACTTACCTAGGATTAGTGTTGCTGCTCAATTTCGGTGCTGACACTATCTGTGTTGATTTATTTTCTAAAGTATCCTTAAGAGAGACATTCTCCTTAACAGGTGATTCCTGAGGAGTTTCTTTCGATGTGGTACTTTTCTTCTTACCAACTTTCTGCCATAAGTTCAAATCTGAAACTTTAAAAGAGAGAATGAAATTAATGTTACTCTATTTGTAATATACATATTCATAAAAAAAGGTTTTATATATGTACATAGCATGTGTAACAAACATATTTTCTCTCTCTTAGCACAACTGAACTACAACTACATACTTTATCATTATTATTATTATTAATTATTATTATTATTGAAAAGGACTGCTGCTTCAGCTCCATTATTTTATATAGTCTTTTCTCTATTTTCCTTACCAGACTTTTCTGTTATGCTCAAACTGGCAAGCAACGTGCAAAAGGGGATCGTCAAATCTGGTAGTCATTTCCGATATTTTCTCTCTCTCTCTCTCTCTCTCTCTCTCTCTCTCTCTCTCTCTCTCTCTCTCTCTCTCTCTCTCTCTCTCTCTCTCTCTCTCAGGGCATTATCACTTATATAATGGTCATGTGAGCGCTCACAGGTGCTCCCGCAGGACCCAGTAAGGGGTGTCCGGGTTTTCACTGGCTGGCGGCCAAGCGTTACTTGAGCCGTGCCGATCTTCTCAGGTGGGTGCTGTTACTGGGAGCCACGTTTTCACTGGCTACAACTGTGGTGACATCACTCCTGGCATTACCAGCATCTTCATCAATGTTGATCCCTTCCTGGGCTCTGGTGTTATCCTCTTGGGGGGAGTGGGGGGGGGGGGCCTTCCTCACACAGATGGACAGCAGGAAGGGTTCTTGCATCATATTCAGGATGGGTTTCTGTTCAAGATGAATAATGCCTCAAGGAGGCGTAGGCATCGGTGATCAGGGGCTCTTCCAATTATTTCGGTGTTCCTGACAATGTCCTCTCACTCAACGTGCTGTTGGTGGGCGGTGAGGGCGTGGTGTTTGATGGCGCTGTTCTGTGCATGGCATGAGATCCTCTTAGATGTCATTCTGCTTCAGGGGGTCTCCTGCAGGAGGGACGGGGTTATTCCTCATAACCATGTCTCTTGTCCTGCAATTCTTATAATATATTACCAGCAAGAGTTTCTTCCCTTCCTCCGTAAGGATGACGTTCTCGTTCACGATCTTTCTAATACACCTCTCTTCTTCCTTAAATCCACGGTGCATGGAGGACTTGTAGAAAATGCGTATATCCTCAGAGGGGGGATTCTCCTTATTCTCTTCTTCTGCTATGTACCATTATTTGTTTAAGGCTTTCTTTATCTCCCAGCTAGTCATTTTGTTCAGGTAGCCATTATTAACTAGCCTTTGAGATACTCGATCTACATAATTCTGTGTGTGTGTCCTGCCATGATGAACAGCGTGTAAGGACTCTTCTGACAAAGACCCTGACAGTGGTGGTTTTGAACCTCGCGGGGCACTCACTCTCTCCATTCAGGCAGTCCCAGGTTGGTCAGTTTTGTATATATAGTACAGTAGTGGTCATCTTCGGGGTCATCATCGTGATTAGAACATCGAGGAAGGGGAGCCGGTCGTCTCTACTGAACTCAGTCTTGAAGTTAAGTACGCTGTTCAGGAACTGCTGGCAAAGGGCTTTGATCTCTTCTTCATAGTCAGCTTGAATTAATATATCGTCGATGTATCTGGCATAAGTCCGTGGACGTCTGTGCCGTGAAAAGTTCCCAATGGTGCCCATGTAGAAATTGGCCAATAGGAGTCCTAATGGGGAACCCATTGCTACACCACCTTTCTGCCAGTACATATCTCCTTGATGGGTAGAGAAGAGGGCCCTCTTTGTACAGATGGCCAAAAGGGCTTGCAATAATGACTGATGACTCTGGGAGGTTTGAATTCCTTAGGTGAACAAGGCTGCTCAAAGCTCTTGAACAACATAGAGATTTCCCAGACAAAGGACTAATCCTAGGGAAGCCCTGTAGCCCTTGACCACAGGAACAGAAAGACGTTTCTCTGTTTTGGCGTTTCTCTGTTTTGAGAAAGATCAGAAGGTCCACTAACAGCTGAACAGAAGTTCCGAGTAGAGACAAACCCCGTTGACGATACCAATCATTACTAGATGGCTCACGTGCCCTGGTACATGGCTTACAAAGATCTCCTGAGGTAACCAGACATCTAAGTCGCTGCCCTGTGAGAAAACCCTCTCACTCGTAAGAGATACTGGACAGTCTCCAGCCATGAAGAGATAGGGACCCTAACGATTGGTGGTACCTCTCTACATGAGGTTGGCAAAGAAGGTTGTGGCAAGGGAGAATCTCTCTCAGCACTGCTGAGAGAAGAAATAAAAGATCAGGGAACAACTCTGCTTGGGGCCACTAAGGAGCTACTAGGGTCATCCTGAGATTCTTGGAACCCATCATTCTGTTCAGGACATGATGGATCAGGAGAATGGAGGGAAGGCAAAAACTTCTAGGTTGCCCCAAGGATGCTGAAGGGTGTCCTCTGCCACAGTGAATAGATCTGGGACCACCAAACAGTAGACCTCTATATTACTGTTGAACTGTGTAGCATAGAGGTCTAACATGAGTCTTCCCCGTAGATGGAATAGCCTGTCCACTATGTCCTGATACAGAGACTACTCCATACCCAGAACTTGACTCCGACAACTAAGCTTGTCGGCCACTACATTCCACTTGCCCAGAGTGTACCTAGCCATAAGTTCCACAAAGTTGTCAGTGGCCCACTGGTGCAATTCAACTGTCAACAAGTGAAACTGGCATGACACCAGCCTATAGTTTGTTCGCATACGCTACCACTGTAGTGTTGTCCATCATCAGAACAACATAGTTACCTACTACCCTCTCCCGAAACTCCTGAAGAAACAGAAAGGAAGCTTTCAACTCCAACACATTGACGAGGAGTTGCTTGTCCTTAAGAGCTCCACACCCACGGAAGTAAGGAGCTCTTCCAGATGAGAACCACAACCTTCGGATGAGGCGTCTGAAAACAGGAGAAGATCCAGAGGGGGTGAACGAAGAAGAACTCCCAATGTTAGGTTCTGGTTGTCCAACCACCACAGAAGGTTGCTTCCCACCTCTTGTCAACAGAGGGACCTAGAGCTGAGGCGTCTCCTGCTGGGACCCAAAACTCCTTTAATCTCCACTGCAGTGATTGAATATGAAGATGCCCATGAGGGACCAACTTCTCTAGAGAAGTCAAGAGGCCCAGAAGTACTTGAGACTGCTGGGATGGTTGCTCTCCCCTCGAAAGGAAGTGGTGAGCTACAGTCCTGAACTTCTCTAACCTCTGGTCCGATGGAAATACCCTTGATGATGATGTATCTAGCATCATTCCCTGGTATAGAATCCTCTGGCTGGGAAGAAGATTGGACTTTTCCGGATTTATCACTATAGTGCCTAGGCTGTGATAAAACTGGATAAGAAGGTTCCTGTCCCAAACTAGTCTTTCCCAGGAACTTGCTAAGACCAACCAATCGTTGAGATACAGGCGAATACCCCGAGCATGAGTCCATATCAACATTAGGGTACAGACTCTTGTGAACATTTGTGGAGCTGTTGTCAACTCAACGCAAAGGACTCTGAACTGGAATACTTGCTCCCTGAAACGAAGGAACGTCCTGGGTGAAGGGAGAACATGGATCTGAAATTGGGCATCCTTCAAGTCTACGGGCAGCATGAAGTCATTCTCCCCAACGGCTGCCAAGACTATCCAGGTTGTCTCCATCCTGAACCTCATCTTCCTGGTGAAGTGGTTCAGCGCTGAGAGATCTATCAACGGCCTCCAATCGACAGTGGTCTTTGGTACCGGGACAACTTGACTGTAGCGCCCTGGAGAAGAACTTACTACCTTTTTCACTGCACCCTTATCCATCACCTTCCTCACTTCCTCCTGGAGAGCTAATTGCTTTGGAGAGCCTTGGGTGTACTTCAAGTGTAGGAGAGGACAATCAGAGAGGAGGAGGAGGAAAGTCAAACGGAAGTAGATACCCTATCCAAAGGACATCTACTACTCATGGTTCCGCTCCATAAACTAGCCTTGTAGCCCAATGGCTTGCAGACATTCCCCACCGGTGGTAATGGGCAAGGAGTAGCACCCATTCTATCAAGTCCTCCCCTGCCCCTGGCTCTAGTCCCCCTCCCTGGTCTTGAAGAGTGAGACTGAAAGGAGCATTGCTGAGGCTGCTTCTTTGGAATCAGAGCTGGTTGAGCTCTAGCTGAAGTCAATGGTCTTGAAGGTTTTCTGGCAGGGGACTGCCTACTCTGCCTTGGAGCTAACAGGTGAGACTGAGCCAACAATTTCATCACTACCTGCTGGACAAGCCAATCATTACTGTCAGCCCGTCGTCTGACTATCGCAGCCTCCAACTGATCCCTAGGTAGAAGAAGCTGGGAATCTGTATCCACTGAACAAGCTACTTTAAAAAGGGCTGCGTCTCTTCTAATCAGTTGCAAGTTAGCCTACTAATTCACATTACAATGACATAGGTACAAATTGGTCTTCACACCAGATTGAAGTAATCTGATGAAAGGAGGACTGCTGAATGTTCTTCTTGCAGAATGGGATGAAGAAATCCTAGCCACTGCTAATGACCACAAATCTAGCCATGAGACAGTCTGAAAGGCAGAGGGGGGAGTTGACTCAAAGGTAGAAACTTCCTTAAAGTATAACAAAGGGCCATCAGCCCTGACCTGATCCAGGTTCAACCCAGGTTTCAACTGAATCACAACCAAGTTGACCTGCCTATTCATCAGCAGCATGAGACTTGTAGAATAGTGCTTCTTATGACGAATAAGAGGAGGGGGAAGACCTGTTGAAACGGAGAAAATTGTCCCATCCCGAAACCAAAGCATTTACATGTTGGAAGATTGAATTAGCATGCCCAAAACAAGGCAACTCAAATAATGTCCTCATATCCTTCTTTGGTCCTAATAAGGCCTCTATGCCTGTAAGGGTCATTGTAGACAGTCTCAGTCCTCTTGGGGAGATTATTGAACTCACGAATGAGATCAATAACCTCCCTGTAGGAAGAAAGAAACTCTTGACTCTCCCAATTCTCTGTATCCCGCAAAGAAGTCTGACATCCTAAGTAGAAGGAAGAGAGAGGCCCTGATCACTACCTCTGGCAACTGAAGAGTTCTTCTTACTTGAAGGATGAACATCATCCCTTTCCTTTGAAGAGAAGAGTCACATACGTGGACGCATGAAGACGAATGACATACATGATCCCATCCAAGGGAAAGAGAAGCAGAAGCACGATCCCATCCAAGGGAAAGAGAAGCAGAAGCACGATCCCTCCATCTTGATGAGTCACAACCATGGACTCAGAAGACAAACGATGTGCATAGGTCATCGTAGGAGAACAAGTCAAGGAATGTCTTGGTCTCTTGGAAACCAGAGGAAGATGGCCACTCTCAGCACCATAAAAAATCCTACAAGCACATCAAAGAGCAGGGAAAAGTCCGTCATCAATGTCACGGCCATGACCCAAAATGCGCCCATGGACACAACCATCAGGTGAGCCACGATCCATAATATGTCAAAGCACGTTCCCAACAAGAGAGGAATTCCTGGTCCTTCGCTTAACTTGTACAGGTGGAGGAGACAAAGAAAGAATGAGCGAAGACTTCTAAGAGTTTGAAGGGTGATGATCACCCTCCACAGGAACATGAACGTGAGAGAAAGAATGAGAACTATGTCCACGTATGCATAGGGGTAACCCCTGTCCGTGAGAGGAAGACAATGACACCACTAATTAGGCTCCCAGAAAGCGTAGCGACTAAGTCCATAGCCTGAATGAAAACATCTGATGGATTGGCAACCATAAATGATGTCATGGTCGTAGCTGTCTGTGACGTCACAGCAGCAGGCAGAGAGAGTATCACAGATACTTTCGTCACGGGTAGAGATAATGCCGGGAGTAACGTCACGGGGTCTGACAGACTGTCCCCAAGTCAATGGCCTCGCTGCTGGCAAGGGAAAAGTCAGCCCAGGATGAAGCGCAGTTAATAATGGTGGCGTCCCACTAAACAGTGTGGTAGTATAAAAATGTTGGGTTTGTGCAAATGTGAATGAATGTTTGACTTTTTCTTATTATTATTTTGTTATTTGTTACTAGGTTGATTAGGTTTGGCCATTTTTAAAATAATTTTTTATTCCATGTTATTCTTGTGGGTGAGAGAATTTTTGTGATTGTTGGTTGTCTTTCTTTTCTTTTTCATTTCAGTTTGGTAGATGGGAATGAATAGAACTGAGGCTCCCCTTCCCCTGTCCTCAATGGTGGAAGCTGAGAGACAGTTTTCCCAGTTGGTTGTGGTCTTTTTTTTGTTTTCTGAACTCAACAGCTAAGTGGTAGCATGCTGGCTAGGCCGATGGCCTACAGAGTTCTTGCTGTGTTGGGGGGAGACTTTGCTGGAGTGCAATTGGGAACTGGAGGCAAACCTCAAGCAACAACAGGATTTATGAGCAGCTGGAAATATCAATTCAGGAACTAGAAAGAACAATCAAAGGCTCTCTGCAGAAGTTCCTGACAAGAAGAAAATAAAAAGTTTATGCAGTATCGTTGTAATACATATTAAGATTAAGGAATTAAGTTTAGGTTCTTAGGTGGTTGGGGTAATGTTAAGCTAGGCTTGGTTAGGAATCCCTTAAACGCCGAGCCAGTATTTCTGAAAGTGTCTCCCGTATGCCGGCGCCGTTCGCGAGTGAGCGCCGAAGCGGAAAAAAAGTTTTTTTAAAAAAATCACAGCATGCTTAATTTTCAAGATTAAGAGTTCATTTTTGGATCCTTTTTTTGTCATTACCTGAAGTTTAGTATGCAATCATCAGAAACAAAAAAAAAATCATTATCATATATATATATATATTGGAATATATGACCGCAAAAAAAATTTCATATATAATTGTATACAAATCGCGCTGTGAGCAAAACGGTTAAAGCTAATGAGTTAATTATTTTTTCGTTGTATTGTACACTAAATTGCAATGAGTTTGGTATATAAAAAATTTTAAAATAATCAAAGCAACACAGAGAAAATATCACAAAATGATGCATAAATTCATAACGCGCGGACGTAAAAAAAAGCAGTTTTCAAAAATTCACCATAAATTGAAATATTGTGCTAGAGACTTCCCGTTTGTTGCAAAATGAAGGTAATTGATTGAATATTACTAGACTGCAAGTGTTGTAGCTTAAAATTGCAGTTTTCAACCATTTTGGTCGAGTTAAAGTTGATCAAAGGACAAATTTTTTCTATTTATCATTATTTATATGAAAATATTTCAAAACTGATAAAAGCTACAACCATCGGTTGTTTTTTGTTGTATTCTACGTAAAATTGCACACATTTTCATATATAAAACTTTATGTAACGGCTAATTTAAAATGATGCAAATATTACGACAATCGGACAAAAAAATTTATGATTTTTTCAGAAAAAGTTTATTTCATAAATTCACCATAAATCGAAATATTGTGCTAGAGACTTTCAATTTCTTGCAAAATAACAATTTGTTGAAAATTGTATTTTTCCTAACTATACAAACCAGAGGTCCTTTAACATTAGGAATGTAACTTGTGGCAGCTGGAACCGCTCGTAAGCTTCGAACAAGGGAGTTAGGTAGTTAACTGCTTGTCCGACAGTCAGCGCACCGCACGACTGGGAGGTGAAGAATCACTTTGCTTTAGGCCCAGGAAAAACAGAGTGAGGGGTGGCATGAGGTGGGACTATGTGTAAAGGACCTAAGGTTTGTATAGTTAGGAAAAATACAATTTTCGACAAATTGTTATTTGTTCCAATACGCAATACAAACCATCAGTCCTTTAACAATAGGAAGACTCACTTCTTGGTGGGTGGAATCTGAGTCAATGAACAGACTGGTGTTCGTCCAACCTTGGTTCCCTCCCTGGTCGTAAGAGCAGAGGGAGGGATCCTAGCCTCTGCCCAATGATCGGGGTATGTACCGCAGGATCAATGGTCAGACCTCTGGACCCAAGTCATAAGAGGGAGGCCAGCATACCTCTTAAAACTAGCAAGCAAGAACTTGTTCCTATTGCAAGAGGCAATATGAAGTCATGGGTTTGTCTCTTGTTGGCTTCCACTCCCCCACCCTTGTTGGGGGAAGTGGTGGATAATCGCTCCTATCCCTAATGAAAGGGTTAGGATGGAGCTCGGTCAAGTAGCTTACCTGCATAGGTCTCCTGTTCCAGCGTAGTGATGACCGCATCCCTCTGCCCACAGGCAGAGGGGGAGAAAAACATGAGGAAGAGAAGCCAGTCACACTTTCATTTTCACTCATCCATTCATGCAGTCACACAAGAATGAGATGCTGTTCTGTCCGCTCGGGTGCTGGGTAAGCTACACAACCTGTTGAGCAGCCACCACAGGTCCAAAGGGAAAAGTGTCCAAGGACCTGTGGGCTATATCCCGAAGGTAGAAGGAGGTGAAGGTGGTCTGGTTGGTCCAGAGCCCCGCCTTCAGGACCTGCGCCAAGGAGAAGTTCTTGCGGAACGCAAGGGAAGGACCAATGCCTCTGACTTCGTGGGCTTTCAGACGAAGGGTACGGATGTCGTCACTACCATCAGCTTCGTACACCCTCCTGATCACCTCACGCAGCCAGAAAGAAAGTGTGTTCTTGGAGACTTCTTTCTTGGTCACCCCGGTGCTAACGAAGAGGCATTGACACTCAGGCCTGAGGTGCCGAGTTCTCTTCAGATAGTGCCATAGCGCCCTCACAGGACAAAGCAGCATCTCATCCGTATCGTTGTCGGTGAAGTCCAATAGGGAGGGGATTGTGAATGACTCGAACGGGTCGTCAGGGACCGAAGGATTCTGAGTCTTCTCTACGAAGTTCGGGACGAAATAGAGCGTCACAGATCCCCATCCCCTGGTATGCTTGACATCGAAGGAAAGACCATGAAGTTCCCCTACTCTCTTTGCCGATGCCAGGACCAGCAAGAAGAGGGTCTTGAGGGTCAGATCCCTGTCTGACGACTCTTGGAGTGGCTCGAAGGGACTTCGAGTCAGACTCCTAGGGACGAGAGTCACATCCTACCGCGGGGGCCTGAGTTCCCTGAGTGGGCAAGACCTCTCGAAGCTCCTCATGAGAAGGGAGATCTCGAACGAGTTCGAGATATCCACTCCCGTCAGTTTCAGGATTAGGGCCAAGGCGGCCCTGTATCCTTTGACTGTGGGGACAGAGAGGAGCTTCTCCAGGCGAAGAAAAACGAGGAAATCAGCTACCTGCTGGAGAGTGGCTCTGAGAGGAGATAGACCCCGTCTACGACACCAACCACAGAAGACGGCCCACTTTCCCTGGTACACAGCTGCAGAGGACTGTCTGATATACCCAGCCATCTCTGTTGCTGCTCAGTGAGAAAAGCCTCTCGCTCGCAAGAGATGGTGGATAACAGCCAGCCGTGAAGACGAAGGGACTGGATTGACTGGTGGTACCATTCCACGTGTGGCTGGCAGAGAAGGTTGTGCTAAGGGGGAATCTCTCTCGGTGCTTCCACAAGCAGAGCCAGCAGGTCTGGATACCAAATGGCCTGAGGCCATTTGGTAGCCACCAGGATCATCCGGAGATTCGGGGTGACCAGCGCTCTGCTGATCACCTTGTGAATCAGACAGAACGGGGAAAGGCGTAGACGAAGAGGTTGTCCCACAGGTGTTGAAGAGCGTCCTCTGCAGCTGCCCACGGGTCCGGCACAGCCGAGTAGAAAACCTGAAGTTTCCTGTTTTGCCAGGTGGCGAACAGATCTACGACTGGACGCCCCCACAGGTTGAAGAGCCTTTACGCCACGTCTGGGTGTAGGGACCATTCGGTCCCTATCACCTGATCCTGATGGCTGAGCTTGTCTGCTACTACATTCCTCTTGCCTGGAATGTAGCGAGCTGAAAGCTCTACTGAGTAAGCCACGGCCTACTCGTGCACCTGCAACGTCAACTGGTGCAACGGGAGGGACACTAGGACCCCGTTTGTTGACGTATGCCACTACTGTGGTGTTGTCGCACATCAGCACCACCGAGTGTCCCATCAGACGGTCCTGGAACTCTTGGAGAGCGAGAAACGCTGCCTTGAGCTCCAGTGCGTTGATGTGAAGGTGCTTGTCATGATGATCCCACACACCTGCAGTTAGCAACTCCTCCAGGTGCGCACCTCATCCCTCGGTTGACGCGTCTGAAAACAGCAACATCTTCGGGGTGCGGAGAGGCACTCCTCTTATGAGGTTCCTGTCGTCCTGCCACCAGGCTAGGTCCTGCCTCACCTCCTCCGTGAGTGACACGGGGAAGTACGGCGGGTCTCTTGCCTGTGACCAACTCTCCTTTAGTCTCCACTGGAGAGACAGCAGGTGAAGACGCCCGTGAGGGACTAACTTCTCGAGGACGACAGGTGGCCAATCACAACCTGCCACTGCTGAGCTGGCTGTTCCTGCTGAGACAGGAACTGGTCGGCTGCCTCCCTGAATCTGCTGATCCGCGAGTCTGCGGGGAAGACTCGCCCTGCTACCGTATCGATCAGCATACCCAGGTACTTCATCTTCTGCTTGGGCTCGAGATCTGACTTCTCAAAGTTTACCACGATCCCCAGATTGTGGCAGAACTCGAGGAGTCGATCCCTGTCCCGTAACAACTGCGAGCGGGAACTCACCAGGACTAACCAGTCGTCGAGATACCCCAAAACACGTATCCCTAACGAGTGGGCCCAAGCAGGCACCAGAGTGAACACTCGCGTGAAGACCTGTGGGGCGGTTGAGAGACTGAAGCAAAGTGCCCTGAATTGGTACACCGTCCCGTCGAGGATGAAGCGGAGGTACTTCCTGGAAGATTGATGAACAAGTATCTGTAAAAACGCGTCCTTCAAGTCCACCAAAAGCATGAAGTCTTCTCCCTGATGGAGTCGAGCACAGAGCGTGCCGTCTCCATCGTGAACCGAGACTGGCGAACGAATCGGTTCAGGGGAGAAAGATCTATCACTGGGTGCCAGCCTCCCGAAGACTTCTCCGTCAGGAAAAGACGGCTGTAGAAGCCCGGTGACCGATCCCTGACGATCTCCACAGCCCCTTTGCTCAGCATGGCTTGGACTTCCTGCCGAAGTGCTACATCCTTGGATGATCCGGAAACGCAAGTCTGAAGGTGGACCGGGTTGGAGGTGAGGGGTGGCCGAGACTCGAAGGGTAGTAGATACCCCTCCCAGAGGACGTCTACTATCCAGGTCTCCGCTCCATAGCGCTGCCATGTTGCCCAATGGCTTGCCAGGCACCTCCCCCCCTCTTCCAGCAGCAGGTGAGGGGGAACGCCTTCCCTAGCGTTTCCCACCTCTCTTCGACTTCTTCTTCCCAGCTCCCCCTCGTGAGAAGGAGGGCTGGGAGGAGGGCTGGTGACGGTTGCTCCTTTAAGAAGTCCAAGGCAGAGTCTTTCTTCTGGGCTTCGACGATGTGATCATCTTGGCCACAGAGGAAGCGCTAACCAAACTCTTGGGCTTGGCCGCAGTAGCTCGAGGCTGCCCAGACGCCTTTGAGACTGCCTGGTGGACTAAACGGTCACTGTCGTCAGTGCGCCGTTGTTCCACCACAGCGTCCACCATCTCTCCTAGGAAGAGGAGGAACTCCGCACCGGTCCGTTGCAAAGACCCAGAGCCGCCTCACGCCCAGCCGCCCTGGTCACTCGGGTGAGGACTGTGTCCCTACGCCGAAGAACCAGGTTGGCCCACAGGTTTGCAGTCTGGTAGGCTAGGTAGGAGATGGCTCTACCTCCAGACTGGCACAGCCTCCCGAACGCCGGGTCCCCTTCAGGAGTGAAGTTCCCCGAGTTGGCCGCGACCTTAGACACTGTGAGGGACCACAGGTCTAGTAAGGAGACTGCTTGGAATGCCGCCATGGCGGTCGATTCCAAGGCGAGTGCCTCTTGCTGCGAGAACCATAGGTTCCCGACAGGAGCTGCTGCAGAGACACCCCCGGAGTTAGCCTAGCTAGCTCCGGGTTCACCTGTTTGGGCGGCATAGGGTCCTCCGATGGCACGTAGAATCTTCTCTGGCACAGTAGAGGCGGGGGAAGTAGCTTGGAAGACCTGCCAGACCGTAGCGAACCCTCCTGTCCGGAAACGAGAGCGTCCACCTGGCCCAGCACCGAGTCAGCCAGAGCAGATTGCGGCAGACCCACCGTCGTCCTTCTTAGGACCCCAGAACGACTTGAGCCTGGACGTAGGCTCAGAAGGTGGGAGCGGCGATCCTACCCCGAGGTTGTTGTGCTGACAAATCAGCGCAATAACCTCTGAAAACGACCTCTGGATCTCAGGAGTGACCGCGTCCTGTGAACGTCGGCAGGGGTTGGTCCAGGTACGGCAGGAGGCGGGGCAGCAGCCAGCGACATCCTGGGTACTGGCGGCAGGTCCAGGGGCGAGCTCTTGAGGCACCGGAAGTCGGGGGCTGAGGCGAGAGCGGCGAACCTGGGCGGCGGTGTCACGACCCTCCTCAGAATACCTGGAAGAGGCGCCTGAACACCAGCTGAAGGTGTTACCATAGTCACATGTTGAGTGTAAACAAGGTGAGGAGGGGAGGCATACCCTGGGGTCGAGACGGTGGTGGTAGTGGTGGTTACAGGACCGTGTGTTACCGGCGCAGAGCCACTCGCCAGGTGATGCAACAGCCCCCAAACACTCGGTGTCCCCTGGAGACCCAGCAAGAACCAAACCTGGCCGAGGTCGTCACCCGTGGCAGGCACACCTGAGGAGGCAAAGGTCGGGTTAGTAGGGGGGGGTTCCCCTCACCCGGGGGGGGGACAAGTCCCACACCGAACAAATGGAAGACCCCAAGTACAACTGAATGTCGGGGTATCTCACCCCCTCCTCTACGCTCGACGGATCGGGCAAAGAGAAGGAGTGAGAAAACCCCCCGAAGGGGAAGGAGCCACACGTGGGAGTTGAGATGGAAGAAGGAAAGAAGACAACGTGTCCGTGACCAGGGGAGTAGCCAGGGAACTTCCGATGACTCCCTGGCAGGCTTACGTCGCTTCCTCCTCCCCTCATATCGCGCCCACTGCTCCTCCGACCACAAACGACAAAAATCACAGGGCTCGGTGCGAGAGCATCGCCCCCGACACCGAGCACATAATTCATGAGGGTCAACCTCAGGAAAGGAGCGGAAGGCCCCACACTTACGGCCCTCCACACCAGGGCATAGTCAGCGGGTGATGGGGGGACGTGGGGAACTCTCCAGCTCACGAGAATCCATAATAATAACAAAAATACAAAATGCACAAGTACTCACAGTATTTTGACACAAGCACACTAGTATTAGAGAGCAAACCAAAGTTTTGAAGATCCAAAGCATACGACGAAAGGTGGGCAGAGAGAAGTGGAAAACACATCTGTCACCCAGCGCGGCCGAAAGCAAAGTGATTCTTCACCTCCCAGTCACGCGGTGAGCCGACTGTCGGACAAGCAGTTAACTACCGAACTCCCTTGTTCGAAGCTTACGACCGGTTCCAGCTGCCGCAAGTTACATTCCTATTGTTAAAGGACCGATGGTTTGTATTGCGTATCATAACAAATAAAGGTAAATGATTGAATATTACTAGAATGTAATAGTTTTAACTTACAATTGCGTTTTTTTACCATTTCGGTCGAGTCAAAGTTGACCGAAGGTTGAAGTTTTGGCACTTATCGTTATTTAAATGAAAATATTTCAAAACTGATAAAAGCTACAACCATGGGTTGTTTTCTGTTGTATTCTACATGAAATTGCACATATTTTCATATATAAAACTTTATGTAACGGCTAATTTAAAATGGTGCAAACATTATGACAATCGGATGAAAGAATTTCTGATTTTTTCGGAAGTTACTGTGCGGATATAAGGAAAAGGTTTTCATAAATTCACCATAGATCAAAATATTCTGCTAGAGACTTCCAGTTTGTTGCAAAATAAAGGTAAATTATTGAATATTACTAGACTGTAAGAGTTTTAGCTTACAATTGCGTTTTTTTACCATTTCGGTTGAGTCAATGTTGACCGAAGGTTGAAATTTTGGCACTTATCGTTATTTATATGAAAATATTTCAAAACTGAAAAAAGCTACAACCATAGGTTGTTTTTTGCTGTATTTTTCATGAAATTGCACATATTTTCATATATAAAACTTTATGTAACGGCTAATATAAAATGGTGCAAACATTATGACAATCGCACGAAAGAATTTCTGATTTTTTCAGCAGAGTTACTGCATGGATGTAAGGAAAAAGTTTTTTTTCAAAAAATTCACCATAAATCAAAATATTGTGCTAGAGACTTCCAATTTGATGCAAAATGAAGGTAAATTATTGAATATTACTATAATATAAGAGTTTTAGCTTACAATTGCGTTTTTTTACTATTTCGGATGAGTCAATGCTGACCGAAGGTTGAAATTTTGGCACTTATCGTTATTTATATGAAAATATTTCAAAAATAATAAAAGCTACAACCATGTGTTGTTTTTGGTTGTATTCTAAATAAAATTGCACACATTTTCATATATAAAACTCTATGTAATGGCTAATATAAAATGGTGCAAAAATTAGGTCAAAGTGACTAAATAATTTCTGAGAAGTGTCGCTGATGCCTTTTAGTGCGAGAAGAAAGAAATTCGCGCATGCGCACCTGGATAACGCTTGTAAACAAAACAACAGCTTGATCCGTGAACTCCCAGCATCCCTCAAGGTGCATGATTCAAAAGTTTTTGCCAAGTAAGCCTATAACTATTTTTCCGCGAATTTTTAAAAAACTTTTTTGCGTCAACGTATCATACGTCAATTAAGTACCCAACAGACAATTTTTGTCAAATGTTTAATACGTCCAATAGGGCGTTTAAGGGTTAAACTGACAACCACAAAGATTCCGATACAAATATCAAGAGATTACGGTATTCTAATGTTTAAGTTTATCTTATTCAAAAGGAAATTATTTAATAAAAGATAAATTACAAAAGCTACAAAACTTTTAGCTTTCAGTTTCCATATTTTCAAAAAAACATCTAACAAAGGGATTTTGACAAAGGAAAAATCTATTTCTGGGTGAAGACCTGTGTCGCGCAGTGAAATGAACCTATAGCACTCCTTTCTAGGTATAAATAAATGCTAAATATACCAGAGAAAAAAGGTATATGGAATGCCAGAGTTACTACCTCTGGATCGATCACCCTCATAGGGTGTCGGTATAGCATCAGGGGCGAGTGGAAGCCACTATCACAGATATGTGCTTTGCCAATTAGGTCCCTCCTCTCTCAAAATCCCCCGCTAGAGGTGCCGTTACAACGGCTACCTTCCGCTCGTCACTACTACCTCTGCCAAGAATCCTCATTCCTGAAATACGCACCCAAGCTTGGGCCAGCTAAAGGGTGGGGAAAGAAAAAGAGAGGGATAGGTTCACTGGGCGGCACAGGTCTTCACCCAGAAATAGATTTTTCCTATGTCAAAATCCCTTTCCTGAGATCGACCTGTGTTGCCCAGTGAAATAGTAACAGAAAATTGCCCATACAAGCTTGGTAAATTGAAAGTAAAACAAAAAATTTTATACGAGAGGTAAAATAAAATTTTCTTACAATTAAGGATAACAAAATACAAGGAGTAAATAACGTATAATAATATATGACCAAATTCATACCATCACCAGGAAAAATAAGAACAGGTAATGAATATAATAACACATGAAATAATGAACTATGTACAAGTACAGGAGTGGGTTGATAAGCAATCCAGTCCGTAACAAAAAGCCAAAAAGGCAGGGAATACAAGCGAGGCAGGTAGGTGAGAGGGAGTACCAAAAGGTAATTAATAGCAAAATCAATGATAATTAATAATATACAAAATTACAAAATACATAATTAGGCTGTATCAGGGGAGACAATGTTCCCTGCAGCCACTGCAGAATATTTAGGGGTCTCTAAAGACTTTAGATAGTGGCGTTTAAATACTGTCGGAGATTTCCAACCCGTATACTTTTTGAGATCATTGAAGTTCATATGATAAAAATAATTAAATGAGGTAGCCACTGCTCGGATATCATGGACCTGATGAACTGAATCCGGATTAGCTTGTTTATTAAAATAAAGAATTTGTTGTCTGATGGCCTTCAAGGAAAGGGTTCCACCATTCTCTCTAATAAAAAGAGGACCGGAAGACCTATTAGAAGTTCTGTCAAGATAAGATTTTAATGTAATAACTGGACATAATGATGGGTCCTGTGGAAGAGGGACAATCTTCCACAGAGACCATCTGTTCTGAGGGTCTTCATTCTTTGCCAAAAATTTCAGATCCGGAGAAAGCAGAACTTCTCCTGACGGGAGGAAATCAACATGATTTGGTTCTCTAGAGAGAGCCGATAGTTCAGATATTCTGGCACCTGAGGTCAGGCTCAGTAAAAATAATGTTTTCCTGAGAAGGGTTATATATGAGCATGATTCATTATCAGTATCTGAAGCTAACTTGAGAACGTCATTTAAAAACCAGGAGACCGTATGAGGCCGGTTTACTGGTCTCAGACGAGCACATGCTCTAGGGATAGACGAGAAATACGAATCTGTTAAATCAATATTAAAGCCAGACTGAAATATCTTCCTCAAGGCAGATTTAGTCATAGTAATGGTACTAGCAGCTAGGCCTTTTTCGAACAGTTCTAAAAAATGAAATTGCCAGATTCGTGGTCATTGTCTGAACCTCTGATTCTTTTAGAAAGATGGCTAACTTCCTCACTGCCGAATCATACTGCCAGAGTGTCGAATCTCTTTTGTCTGATTCCACAAACAATGTGTTTAGCGGATCAATATTAGCATCTTTCTGTGCCGCAAACTTCATTAGCATCTTTCTGTGCCGCAAACTTCATGAAGTCCATAAAGTTAGGGCATTTAGAATTCTTGAGGAAGCTGACACAGTCTGAGTTTGTAGTACCATCTGAGTCAACTTTGGGTTGGGAATCCATCCGGGACGGAGTTTCAACTCTAGTAGAAGAGGAAACCAATTGCTCTTCGACCAGTTGGGTGCTACCAGTGCCATCCACCCTTTGAAAGATCTGAGTTTGTGTAGAACTTTCATCAAAAGGTTTATTGGCGGAAATAGGTAAATTGTTCCGGTCTATGGACATTGCATCTGTGGCATGAGCCAGAGGATCCAAATTGGGAGCCTATGTACATAACATGGAAGTTTGTGGTTGGACTCCGTGGCGAACAGGTCTACCTGAAGGCCCGGTATTTGTAGGCAAATCCAATTGAATGACTTTGCGTCCAAGGATCACTCCGATTCCAGCAGAGTTGTCCTGGACAGTGAATACGCAATGACATTCCGTACTCCTGCCAGGTGAGTGGCTGACAGGTGCCAATGATGTTTCATTGCCAACGAGAAGATTGCTATCATCATGTGATTTATGTGGCTCGACTTGGAGCCTCCTCTGTTTAGGCAGTGAACTATCACTGAACTGTCCAAGACTAGTCTGATATGAATATTCCTGGCCGGAGCTAGTCATTTCAGGGTCAGGAAAATGGCCATTGCTTCTAGGATGTTGATATGGAACTGGCGGAATACTGTCGACCATGTTCCTTGAACCTTCTTGTACTGAGAATAGCCCCCCCATCCGCTCAGCGAGGCGCCCGTGTGGACTACGAGAGACAGCGGGGGAAATTGGAGCGGTACTGACTTGGAAAGACTCTTGACTGTCGTCCATGGAAGAAGTCTTTTCCTTAGTATCAGCGGAATCAAGGAGATTTTGTCTCTGAGTCTGCCTGTTGGCTCTTCTCCACCATACCCGATTGATGTCCTTCAGTCTGGCTTTCAACAAAAGATCTGTTATTGAAGCAAACTGAAGTGAACCTAACACTCTTTCTTGGGTATGACGAGAAGCCTGTTTGTTCTTGAGAAATTTTCTTGTAGCTTTCGCTATCTCTTTGCACTTGGTTGGCGGAAGAGATAGTTTGTGTGCGGTTAGATCCCACTAAATTCCTAACCATTGAAAGCGAGACGCCGGGATGAGACGGGACTTTTTCTTGTTTATCTGGAATCCCAGATACTCTAGAAATTTTATTACTTTGGCTGTTGCACTGCGACATTCCTTGTCGTTGGGTGCCCAAATGAGCCAGTCGTCTAGGTAAGCTACTAGCGTAACCCCCGAGCTCTTAGTTCCTGAACTACTCTCTCTCCTAGTTTGGTGAATATTCTGGGTGCTATATTGAGCCCGAATGGCTTGACTCTGAACGAGTAAGCCTGTCTTCCTAGTTTGAAGCCTAGGTAGGGAGAAAAGTTTCTCGCTATCGGGACGTGATAATAAGCATCTGCAAGATCGATAGAGGTGGTGACGACCCCACGGGGAAGTAAGGTCCACACCTGTGAGACGGTTAGCATGCGGAACTTGTCGCATTGAATGTATGAGTTGAGACGGGACAAGTCCAGAATCACTCTTCGTTTGTCTGTGCCCTTCTTTGGCACGGTGAACAAACGTCCTTGAAATTTCAGGTGTCTGACTTTCTTTATTGCCTTCTTTTGAAGAAGGTCTTTGGCATAGTCTAGAAGGTCTGTCGCTGGAATTTGGTGGAATCTGACTGGTGGAGGAGGCCTTTTTATCCATCTCCACCCCAGACCTTTTGATACGATACTGTGGGCCCACGGACTGAAGGTCCAATGGTCCAGGAAGAGGTACAGTCTCCTGCCTACCTGGAGAGGCTCATAGATTGGATGAGGTCTTACTTCCTCTGCCTCCTCTGGAACCTCTGCCTCTGCAGGGAGCTCTGGAATCAGCTCTGTGCCAGTAAGCACCTCTTGCTCTGCTTCCCCTTGCATGTCGGCTATAGCCTCGAAACACCCCTTGTGCTTCAAACGAAGCGTTGAAGGCCGGGGACGTCACGAAAGTAGCCGAACTCGAGGATTGTTGAGTTGGCTGACTCTGCAACAACACAAATTGTTGTTGTGGTCATGCCTTAGAGGTCGAAGGTTGACCAATCTGGTAGATGGGAACTGCCTGAATCACCGTCTGTGTCTGAGGAGCCTGGAAGGGCTGATACTTCCTGACCCTCTTCCTACCTTTGGGCTGCAGAGGTCTCATAGAACTTCCTTTTGGAAGGAAGACCCCAGCGGAAACGAAGGTTCTGATTGGCCCTAGCAGCTTCACTGATGACGCTATTAACTATGTCTTCAGGAAAGAGGTTAGGTCCCCAGATTGCTGCTTTAATGAGCTTATTAGGCTCGTGTCTAATGGAAGCATCGGCAAGGACATGCTTCCTGCAGTTCCGCTAGCAACCACAAAGTCATAAAGGTCACATTGAAAAGTCTGCAAAAGTGACTTTGTTAGAACCCGGAATAGAGGTTCCTCAGAGTAGACAGAAGCCGTCAACTCCGATGTAGTAATAGAGTTGATCGACTTACTCATTCTACACCTGGACTCAAACTCTGCCTTAACCATGGCATCCGGGATTCTGGGAAGGCGTTCACTAAACTGAGTGGAAGCACACTCCGGATCGAGTTTGCCCACTGTGAACATTTCTGGAGCACCCACCCAGCACTCCAGATCTCCAGGAAAGAGCAGAGAGGTAGGCTCTGTCTCTCGAAGCTGAGGCATCGGCTTCTCCATTCTGGCCTGCAGAGTTAACTCCGCGATCTTAGACGTGCAAGGGGTCAGGATGTTATCCCCCACCACGAACATGGTGTAGCAACCCTTGTGTGGCATCAGTCTGGTGTTGACGCACTCCCATTTTGAAAGGGTGCGGACCCATGCTGACTGTGCCTGGTCCCTAGGATAAATTACAGTTTCCTTTGGGACCCTGTCTACCCTGACTAATGCTCCCTCAGCTAACAGAGCGAAGCCTGGGAAGGGAAACTGGAGGTCCGCCGGGAAGAACTCGTAATCTTCCATGGGACGGGTTCCACAGCCTTCAATTGTCAGCATGCCATCCGTAAAGGGAGCATGCAGAGCCAACCGCCATGGGTTGGTGTTCTCGAATGGCGGAAGTTTTGGAGCGTACAGTACAATGAAGGACTGCTGTGTGCCTCCGGACTGCGTAAGACCAGCCAGCAAACTCTCCTGGACTTGTAGTCTCTGAGCCAGAGACAGGATGGACTGACCCGATGTCTCCAAGCTCGAAGCGAGCTGAGAAGACATCGACTGAAATCTCGATATTGCCCATCTTCTCCATTAGAAGATTAGCGAAGGCATCAGGATTGAAGCCGGACTCCGTAGGTCTGGCTTTAAATACCTTAGCTCTCTACCCCTTAGGCGGGGGAGTAGCCTTAGCCGAGGAAGCCATAGGCGTGGGAGCCAATGACGACCGGGCAGAACTTGCCGGAGTAGGTTTAGTTGGTCTGGTAGCCCTAGGCAGAGTCTTCTTTTTCAGGGCTTTCACCTTGGGGATCATGGAACCAGACCTGTCACCAAGGTTCATGGACTTTGAGAAGCCCTGGAAAGAAGAGGAATAACACGGAGTTGAACTGAAAGAAAGTGATTTCTTTTTAGCAGATCTAGATCTAAAACTACCTGCCTCCCTTACTTCCCTACCTTCTTCCTACGCGTCGACGGTCATGGGTTCAAGATGGATACTGATGGCCGCCACCTCTTCTGCCCCCTCCTCGCACAAAGCTTCTTGGTCTTCCGGAGAGGCCTGGGTCTCCATCCTTATTTTGGCAATAATAGGGGCCGCCACTTCCCTAGCTACTGCTGAAGAAGTCCTCGCGTTCGGGTACAGTAACGAACAAAGCTCCTCCGTCAGTACATAGGGGGATCCGGCAGCAACGTTCCTACCAAAACCTCCAATCCTGACCCTTAGGGTTGCCAATGAGGAGGTTTTGAGCACCTGAGGAGTCTGTAAGAGATGACGAAATCAGATCCTCCAGTGGCGGAACGTGCCATATTTTCAAATATATATGTAAGGATATATCATAAAAAAAGAGAACATTACCAAGGTGAGGATGGTACCTACCGACTCATCAGTCACATACTCAAACAAGGAGTAGAAAACTTCACAGCCATCCGGGTGCCATACCAAGAGGCTATCGACCTCCACAGCACAACTAGCATGAGATCGACAAACCTCATGACCACAAGGTTGTTGGAGGATGGCTGTGCAACCCAACTCCTGACAGCGTACCATCTGTAAGTTAAAATTGGTACATGAGTATCTTCAAATAGTTCTGCCGGAGTTAATTCCGGCGATATGTTTACACTTAGACTAGTTCTACTAAAACTCGCTAAAGGTAAACATCAACTACGTATTATAATTTTACATAACGTAAAAGCTCTGATTGTCTCCGCCTGCTCCCTAATCCATAATCTTGGTATCGCAATAACTATGACCGGCGGAGTTGGCCTGATACGAACAGAATAGGGAAACAAGGTAAAACCTAAGCCTGAGTCTGATCACACCGGAGTAGGATAGCAATTCCAAGTCAATTGGAAACACATTGCTTAAGCCTAGTTCCGCCCCCGCTGGAGTGGGGAAAGCAGCGATAACAACAGAGAAATATGGAAAACAGCGGCGGGAACAGCGGTACATAGAACTCCGGCGTATAACATTCTGGCGCATGTGATGGTAGACCACACCTCACCGGAATAAACACAGGCCCGGAGACATACTAACAGAGACTGCATAATCTTCTAATCCTTACCTCCTCCGACTAATCCCCCGGAGCAGTGCTCGATGCTCCAGCTGCTGTTCACCTGTAGGATTACTTGGTCAGCGAGCTAACGAAGCACCACCGGAACGAGTCCGGAACGGAAGGAAGAGCCCGGAGGAGAAAGGTGAACTAGTAATCGCCTGGCAACAGCAACCGGTCAGGTGATTACCACCCTCCGAGAAGCCGTGAAGTAGCCTACTGCTAAAGGGGCAGAAGACGGCAGGCCAACTGACACCCTAAAGGAGGTAATGGCCAAGGCTATACTTTATAAAATTTATTGATAAGGAATTATTGGAAGTACCGACGAATAAAGGCAAGCCCATCTACGAGCCTAGCCTAACCCTCCAAAATCGGACACATCGATCTGGTCAGGTAGGCTAGGATAGCGCTTACTAATACGTCATGAAAGAGGACACTCTAGAGCCTAACCTAACCCTCCAAAATCGACCATACCGACCTGGTCAGGTAAGATAGGCCTAGCACCTACATTTATGTAACAAGAGAGGAACTCTCTAGTGATGGATCACCCTCCAAAACCAATATGTCGGTCTGGTCAGGTAAGCCAGGACTAGTACCAACTATGGGTAGCGAGTAGCATTCTCAAACGCCTAGCCTACCCTCCAGAATCAGGCCTCGATCTGGTCAGGTAGGCTAGGGTTGGTAATTATTTGTGTAGGACTTCCAAACTAACCTCATCAAAATAACATTAGCATATCAATATAACATTATAATAAGATAATACAAATAATACCACATATACAACATGCATGAGCATAGCGGATGGATGAGGGCTTTCCTTTACCTCCAAAATTAATAACTGGTGTAGTACTAGGCTAGCTGGCCTAGCCCGCCTCAAACACACTACTCACGCATGAAGTAGATTGAGAAATAAAACTGCACTCTCGTGAGGGAACCAAATCGCTCATGAAGGACGATGACTAACGAGGGAAACCCTCTAAAAAAAGGCCAAAAATGTAATGGCTCCAACAGTGATACATAAGCCTATCGGTACACATCAGGAGCGAAATGGTAAAATTTTCACGACAACAGTAATGCTTACTGTGATGTGCAAAAGTGGTGAAAATAAGATATGCATCGAAATAAAAAAGTTGAGAAGACTGAGTAACGCAGTACCTTGAAGTAAACATGGCGGCTCCCTGGATGAGGGCTTCCTCCACATACACAACATACAAACACCTCACTAAAAACTTCTCAAATAAGGGCAAACTGTTGTCTAACCGCATTCAAAGTCAACAAATAATATACTCAACTTAGATGAAGATGCTTCTTGAAGATCAGAAGACATTATGATAAAAAATATAGCAAAATAAACTCAAGCAAAAAATAACGATTCGCGTTGCGAGTGCTATGAAAGGAATGAGGATTCTTGGCAGAGGTAGTAGTGACGAGCGGAAGGTAGCCGTTGTAACGGCACCTCTCTAACGGGGGATTTTGAGAGAGGAGAGACCTAATTGGCAAAGTATCTGTGATAGTGGCTTCCACTCGCCCCTGATGCTATACCGACACCCTATGAGGGTGATCGATCCAGAGGTAGTAACTCTGGCATTCCATATACCTTTTTTCTCTGGTATCTTTAGCATTTATTTATACCTAGAAATGAGTGCTATAGGTTCATTTCACTGGGCGACACAGTTTGATCCCAGAAAATGCATATATTAATCTAATATATGTCCAAATCATCAGAAAATCTGAACAAAAATGGTGAGGCTTTACTGTCTATGAAGAGAACAAAGCAGAAAAATCAAGAACTCATTTTTAAGTACAGGTTTAAATCAGTGCACACTTCAACAAGATACCTAAAAGAAAACCAATAAAATCCAACACTTCTTGCTCTTCAAGTGAAAAAACACATAAGAGAATTTAATTACCTGCAATTTCATGATTTTGAGATTTTATTTCTGTTTCTGCCCTTAGCGGTATCATCAGTTCTGTTTCAGAGATTTCCCTTTGAAGCGAAAAACTTTTTTCAGCAAACTCAGATGGCTGCCGTTCCTCTAAATCATCAAAGTCTAAAATTTCAAAAGCATCATCTATATCTTTTGTGGTATCACAGTCAGACGAGGAAATGGAAAACTGAGAGGAAGTAGAGGTTTTCCGTGTGCGAGATTCCACCTGGCTGTTTCTGCGGATCCTTTTCTTCTTGCGAGTTGTACTTTGCTGTTTGTCGCCTATAACATAAAATAGACTGCATGAACTTTAATCAATAAACAGGAAAAATTTCACATAGGCTATTACATGTCAGCCATTGAGCAAAACTAATAGGATACCAGATTTAAAGAGAAGTATAGTTATCACTCAATTTACCTTTCCCAACAGAAAGATCATCCCAGTCTTCATCAGACTCAGGAAGAGTTAATGGCTTCTCCTCTAAAAGTTGTTCTAATTCATCAGCGTAAGGAGACTGTTCAAAAGGTGTTAGACGTCGGCATGACATGCGTGGGATGAACTGCCGGTAATATTCACTTAGATCTTCCAGTACATCACTACTAACTGACAGCAATGACCTGTGAAATAATACAAGTGTGGATCAATCAGATATGACTAAGTAATAACTACTCCCATAAGTTATATAAAAAGGCAAAGAAACCAAAATAAATTTCAATGAATTCAGCATAAAATAAGAATATAGTTAGCCTACTCATATTACTGTAGTAAAATCTTCTATTATGATAACCTACATAGTACATACATATCAATAATCCGTTTTTATAAACCTACTTCACAACTATATAACACAAAGTATTCTTTACTATTATCTGTGCTGCATATTATAAATTAAAAATAAATAAGAATCTTTACTAAAAATATAATTATTTTACTCTTATCATTATTTTCTTAAAACACTTCAGTTCAACATGAACAAAAAGCTCTTGTTATAAGAATGATTATGCTATTTATTTCAGTTTTGTGGAAGATCTCCCACAATTTCAAAATTTTTGTGCTCACCTTTTTCCATAATTTGGCAGAAAATTGATACCACTACTAAGCTTGCTGATAAGCTATTCATGAATATACTTTTAGTTAGTGAAATAAATCAATAATTCACTACAGCAATAAAAACATATTTCTATCTCCTTACTGCCATATTTTCAAGAAAATGTATGTCAGGCCTTAATACAAATTTCATACCCTTATAACTTTCAAACCTCTGCACATGAATTTATTTTGAACTATGAATTTTACAATTTTACTCACTGTCCATCCAACAAAGTTAAATAAACAGCAACTGGCCAATTTAAATAACTGGCAACCCTTTGGTCCCAATTGATTTTACTGTCCAATAAAAGAGAAGCTCAAGGTAGAATCTACAGATATAAGAGTTACTGCTTCAGAGATAAAACAGGTATAACAAAAGCTTGTGCTGTTTTCTTGGTTGTTAAATATTACTAGAGATTGTGATTACAATTTCAAACAATATAAAGTTGACAAAAAAAGGTTATAAATGGAGTGTGGAGTAGCTGATGTTGCAGATGATGGCGTTAATGATTGTAAAGAAGGAGAAGCTGGTGAATGTGTTTGAAGAGATTTCAAGAAGCCGAAACTGTCTTAGCAAGAGATAGGTAATGAAGCAAAGTGGAACTCAGACAGAGGGTACAAAATGAATGTTAATACTGATTTAAAGCCAAAATAATGGAAATAGTAGATCTGTATGAGTACTAGATATGTTTGGAAGTAAATGTGACAAATCATGATGGGGTGACATAAGCAGAGGCATCAAATTAACAAGTGAAACAATAAACTTAGCAAAGGATTTGGTAGTGAAAAGCAGTTTTTTTTTTTTTTTTTTTTTTTTTTTTTTTGAGAGAGAGAGAGAGAGAGAGAAAATGGAACTCATACACTGGAAGGATGTGGTGAAAGTCATATGGAATAGGAGAGGCTTAGTATCCACGAAGTGACTCTACAAGCAAAAGAGAAGTCAATGACTGCTTATAAGTGTGTGTATGAAGGGAGCTAGTGTACTAAATATACTACAAAAGGAAAGTGTGCCAGGAAAGAAATAAAGCAAAGAATGATGATGAAGAGGTTTTCTGAATTATTGATTCTCCTGCTGAAGAACCAGAGAAAACTTGTATTTTTTGAGAACCACCCTGTATTACAGGGTTAAAAAACATGTAACATTATCTGTGAACTAACGTGAATATACATAGCTCTTTAATGATTTATGAGGACCAAAAAGCTAAAAGCTAGAAGATCAACAAAACTGTCTTTTAATACCTAAAAACATAATTTTGGAAATCAATGTTTCGAGACCAAACCACTAAAAATACAAATGTGCATTGCAAAAATACCAACTTTGTTAGTACATACCCATTCTCCAGCATAGCAGCGAGATTCAGTGAAATGAACTGCATAGCTGTAACCTTTAGCTGATCAGAATTGTAATTAACAGCAAATTCTAGAAGCTCCCCTGCATTCTTCAATGTCAACATTCCTACTATGGCTACTTCGCAGATTTCTCTCAGCCGTGAAATGAGAAACTGGTCAGCAATGACCAGAATATTACAGAGGAATTCTACATCTTTACAATAATGGATCTTGGACGAATCATCCTCATACAAGTAATCCAAGAGAATTGCCAGAATGCTTGTGGGTAGAGGCATACTCAGGGACTTTGATGACACTGCCTGAAAAATTAAGGAAAAATATGATCTCTACAGCAAATCATAATCATTGTACATTAAAATCAAGTATAATTGGTTGACAACATACGAAGCAAAAATGTTAATATGAAAATACTAACTATGTACTTACACTTCTCAAAGGTATCAGCTTTCTTAGACACTTGTTTGCCTCAATCAGATCTTTCACTTTGGGGTTAGGTATTTATTTTACAGAAGTTCCAATACATTATATAAAAAAAAGTCTGGTCTTGAATTAATACATAACCATCCTAGTTGGCCTACTAGACTACTAAAATTCTCCTTCATTACACTCTGTATTCTAACTATTTAATCCTCTCTCATCACTTACATTTATAGATTCCAGAGATTTACAAAACTCAACTTAATGAAGTGTGACTCCATGCCCATTCTCTACAATGTCAAGGCCAATGTATCTGAATATAGCATTGCTTTGTTCCCTAACCTGAAAAATATTTCTAATTTGGGCAATGAAGACACTTTCAAATTTCTTTATTCCTCCCCAAAAGAAATCATCTACACACATCAAAAACACACCACACAAACCTTCATAATACCAATAGAATGTTGCATGTTGCAGGGCCAGTTTTCACCTGATTACATCCCATCATCAACAGGAAAGGCTTAACTGTGAAATTCAATTTTCTAGCAGCATCATTAAGACCATATACACATTTTTTAAAAATTCCTTTATACATAATCATCACAGCCAGCATCAACGGGTACAATAAGATACACTCATGCTCAAACTGTTCATTCTATAGGAATGCAGCCTTAATATCAAATGAATTCACTACCCATCTTTTGGAAGATAATATACCAACAAAGGACCTTAACACTTCCTTGCTAACAGTGGGGAGAATCTGACTTGATTTCTTTTTCCTCAAAACCTCTGGCAACTAGCCATGCTTCAATTTCTTTCCCCATCACTGTTTTCCTTTTCTGTTAACACCCATTGGTGAGAAACCAGGCCCCCCTTGCTTGTTCACATAGGCAACCACCGTGGTGTTGTCCGACATGAGAATGACAGAATGACCCTCAACCTTCTCCCGGAACTCCTTCAGACCCAGGAAGGCTGCCTTCAACTCCAAGACATTAATATGTTACTATGTATCCTCTGAACTCCAAATGCCCTGATGCAATGAGGCCGCCTAAATGAGCCCCCCAACCTGCGAGGGAGGCATCTGAGAACAGCAGGAAGTCTGATGGAAGAGAACGCAGAGGGACACCCTTCGAAAGATTTCGGTCGTCCAACCACCAATGAAGGTCTTCTCTCACTTCCAGAGACAGAGGAACCTTTAACAGGGGTGAGTCCCCCACCACAGACCAGAATTCCCCCAGTCTCCATTGCAGAGACCGAAGATGAAGATGCCCATGAGGGACCAGCTTCTCCAGGGAAGACAAAACTCCCAGAAGAACCTGCCACTGATGAGCTGACAGATGTGGTTCCAACAGGAAGTCGTGCGCCACTACTCGCAACTTCTCCAATCTCTGATTCTTTGACTGGGTACGAGGTTTGACTTTTCCTGGTTGACTACGATGCCCAGTTCCAGACAGAACTGAAGTAGACGATCCCTGTCCTGCAGCAGCTTCTCCCTGGAAACTGCCAAGACTAACCAATCGTCGAGGTACCTCAGCAAACAGATCACCTGAGCATGGGCCCAACTTGATATAAGAGAAGACCCTTGTGAACACTTGAGGGGCTGTTGTCAGCCCGAAGCATAGGACTTTGAACTCGAAGACCTTGTCCCCGAGAGAGAAGTGAAGGAACTTCCTGGACATCGGATGAATAGGGATCTGGAAGTATGCATCCCTTAAGTCTATCGACAGCATGAAGTTGCCTTCCTTCACAGCTGCCAACACTGAACGCGGGGTCTCCATCTTGAACCGTGTCTTCCTGATGAAATGATTCAAGGTGGATAAGTCAATCACAGGTCTCCAACCTGCCAACGCCTTGGGCACCAAGAAGATGTGACTATAGAAACCCGGAGACAGACGCACCACTTCCTCTATTGCATCCTTGTCCAGCATCTTCTGCACTTCCTCCCGAAGAGCCAAGAACTTCAGAGAATCTGGAGGATATGCCTTCCTGAGCTGCGGTTTGTCCGACAGAGGAGGAGAGAAGTCGAATGGCAGTAGGTACCCAACCCGAAGGACATCTACTACCCACTTCTCCACGCCATAACTCTACCACTTGGCCCAATGGCCTGCCAGGCACCCCACCCATGGCGCAGGAGAGGGAGAGGCGCCTAACCTACCGACGGCCCCCTTTACCTCTGCCCCTTGGGCTCCTTCTTGACTTAAGAAACGAGAGCAAAAAGCAAAAAGGACGTTGGTCCTCTGATCTAGGCTGAGACGAACTGGGAGGCCCCGCCGAAACCGAACTCCTCAACGGCCTACCAGGCGACGATCTTCTTGACTGATGCTGACAGGGGGAGGAGGAGGAGCCGGACGTCTCCGAGGACGAGACTCTGACTTAGGCACGGCCTAGTGCACCAGTCTGTCTTTGGTGTCAGCCCGGCGCCAGTCTATCACATCTTCCAGCTCGGTCCGAGGAAACAAAAATTGGGAAAATTGGGACTCCAACAGATCCCCATTTCTCAATGCCAACTATCTCTCCATCCTAGATAAAGCTGTGTCTCTTCTAATCAGGAGAGGATTAGCCCATAAATTAACACTGAGGTGAGCCATTTACGAAAACTCCTTGCCTTCGGACTGCAACAGACTGGCAAGAGAGGATGCACTCACAACCCTTCTGGGGACCTGTCAGAAGCTAACTTGGCAATGACCATAGACCAGGAGTCCAGCCAAGAAACCATCTGCTACATGGAAGCTGCCGTAGATTCCAACGCTGAGGCATCCTGTGGAGACAAGGACGGAGCCACCGATCTCATCTGCTCCAAAGTCAATCCCGGCTTCGGGCGAATGACGTCCGGTTAAGATGACGAGACATAAAAAACCCAGAGTTTGTACCATAGTAGTTCCTATGTCTCAGGGGTAGTAGCTTGGCAGAGCCCCTAGAGAAAAGCGAACTGTCCCGGCCTGAAACAGAGGCGTTAACCTTATGCAAGACCAACCGGACGTGCCCCGACAAGGGAAGCTGAAAAGGCTATTTGGGATCCTGCGTAGCTCCCACCAAGGCTTCCAAGCAAGAAGGAATGTAAGACGACCAAGCCTGAGTCATACTTTCCAAATTGTTGAACCCACAAATGAGATCGACAACTTCTGAAAAGGAAGACAAAAACTCTTGCAAGTCTCCTCCTCCTGCTCTAGCAACAGAAACCAACGACGAGAAGGGTGTGTAGGTTCCTCTAAGGCACCTTCCTCATTAAAATTAACGGAAGGATCAGCAGCCAAACAGCCCGAAACACCAACTAACCTGTCTGGGCTGGATCCACGCTCCGACTCCCGCGACGAACCAACTACAACACTAGGAACATCACTACTCACTCTTCCAACAGATGACTCTTTAACATGTCCGCAAACAGTCATGGGTGTGGTAGACGTATGAACATGAGTTGGAGGGGAATCCCGAACATCGAGACCGAAGGAGAATACCCCAGAGTTGAACTCCTGGAAGCACCAAGGAGAGGGGCAGGCAAATACTCCTGCTGCACCAACTCTGCACTCACAACCTACAACCTTCAACCTCTTGACAGGTGCCTTGAGATCCTTACAGTCAGGGGAGGTTGCAATACGCTTGCGATGTGCACGGACAGGGGAGGCTGCAACATGCTCGTTATTCGATGCAGAGGACGAAGCAGCCACTGCAGATTGCACAAGGGAAGATACACTAACACTCTCTGAGACACCAACACTCTGGAGAACACAGCCGCATTGTTCCTCCCTCATAGGCAAAGAAAGAGCAAAGTCCTTAGCCTTCCAAAGCTTGATACACCGATGTGGCGTAGAGGGGAAAGAAGGAGAGGAAGACAGCACTGGTTCCTTACGCGATCTCTTCGCAGGAGGCGGGGACGATGCAACACATTTCCTTCCAGTCCTCTCAGCCGACATGGCAGCCAACTTATCATCCAAAACAGAGTCCAACCTCATAAGAACTGCCTGGCATAAAGCCTCAGACAGATCAGCAAGAGAAGGCTCTGATGACATGGAAGGGAGATGCAGCGAACTGGGCGGCAGAGATAACGTCACGGCTGAGAGAGGCAGTGCAGAGGAGACGACTGGGAGTGACGTCAATGATGGAAGTGACGTCACAAGTGGTGATCACATCACGGCTTCTCCTTGGTCCGAACGGGAAGCAGACACCACTGGCGGAGGAATATAAAATGACCGAGACCATGACATCATTAGCGGGGCTGACGCCACGACTTCCCTCTGACTCGAAGCAGCAGCAACAGTCACTGGCGGAGCAATACAAGATGGCTGACCTCGGCTACCCATGGAGACAAGGCCGGGAGGAAGGGGGAGGGCCTGGCCAGCATGAGGAGGGGGGTAGCGAGCATCCATGAAGTGCGCCAGCAACCCCTACAAAGACGGGGAACCCCCAAGCCCGAGCGTCTTCCAAATCGCCGCCATCTTGGACGCCTCCGACTCTGGAAAAATTAGAATGATGAAAAAGCCTCCCCCTTCCCAGGAATCAAATTAACTCCCGAAGAAGAAAGGGGCCTTCATATATAACATGATTTCCACTGCATTCTGTGCAAGGATTCGTTATTGTACAAACATCAGAGTGGCACCTATTACATGTGATGTGGGGGGTCACAGCCAAAGCCAAAAAACGAGAACACGGAAAACCTGGAGTTCCGGGCCAAACACGTTGACGAGGCCGAGAAGGAGCAGAAGAAGCCATAATAACAGCCCCACACACACACACACACACACACACACACACACACACACACACACACACACTAAACACAACCAAAACAGGCAATGAACCGGGTAAAGGCCAGGAGAGGTAAACCACAACTCTCGCCCCGGCATTTAAGAAAAAGACTGAAGCGGTGGCGTAAGTGCGTGGTCTTTGACCACTCTTCACCCGACATATGCACGCGTTGCCAGATCTCACAAGATTCCTTGCTTTCATCTGTGTTTTAACCGAATCCGGCTAGGCGCTAGAAATTATCCTATTACTAAGACCGAAGGTTTGTTCGCATATGAACAAAAATAAAAAAACAGACTAAAAACCCTAACTGGTCACAGTACTGTTAATTACGACTAACTAGCTAACAAATGCCGCATGGCTATGAAAAAGAATTGGTGTACTTCACCAAAGGTACTGCAAACTATCCGTAAACGACAAAATCCAAATTCAGAATAGTTGCTGCTTACAACCTTCGTCAGAAGCCAGAAGAAATAAGCTGAGCTATTTGCTGCGTTGTTTCCCTTCTAGTGGGCATGGCTCCTACCTACACCGAAACAAAAATGAATCGCTAATGCGATTTTCAAATTTTAGTTGTCGGTAGTAGTACAGGCGGCCAGCGGTTAACGGCGCAATCACTCAACGGCGAATCGGTTTTACGGCGGTCGTCAAAAATATTCATTAAAAAAATAATGCATTTTAAAGGTATCTTTACGGCACAAATTTCAGTTAACAGCGCCGCTAGCGCCGTTGTCTAACGAGTCCATACATTTGTAGAAATGCCGTTCAGACCATAAAGGTTATGCAAATTATATTAACAAATTTTATGGAGAGTTATTACGTAGGTATTAGGGTAAAATATATGCCTCTGACGCTGTTCTATGCCGAAAATATCGAGTTACATAAGTGCAAATTTAGCTATGGATGTGTCGATTCATAAATGTTCATGCTTTTGTTTAAAATGTGTATAAAAATGTATTACGTGAAAGGCATTTTTATTTCTGTACAGAAATATGATACAAAGGCAGCTTTTGAAACTGCCCTTCACGTTATCAAATACGATATTTTTTCATGTTCTTTCTTGTAAGCCGCCGCCTGCCGCTCTTCCGAGAATATCGATTTAAAAAAAGTGCAAATTAGCGATCGATGTGTCGATTTTATAAATGTTTATGCTTTTATGTTTAAAATGTGTATGAAAATGTATTACGAATAGGGTATTTTTATTTCTGTGCAGAAATATAATAAACAGGCAGCTTTTGAAACTCCCCTTCAAGTTATCAAACGTTTTTTTTTCAAGTTCGTTCTTGAATGCCGCCGCCTGCCGCTCTTCCGAAAATATCGATTTAAAAAAAGTGCAAATTAGCCATCGATGTCGATTTTATAAATGTTTATGCTTTTATGTTTAAAATGTGTATGAAAATGTATTACGAATAGGGTATTTTTTATTTCTGTGCAGAAATATGATAAACAGGCAGCTTTTGAAACTCCCCATCAAGTTATCAACTACGTTGTTTTTTTTTCAAGTTCGTTCTTGTATGCCGCCGTCTGCCGCTCTTCCGAAAATATCGAGATAAAAAGAGTGCAAATTTAGCGATCGATGTGTCGATTTTTCAAATGTTTATGCTTTTATGTTTAAAATGTGTATGAAAATATATTACGTAAAGGTATTTTCATTTTTGTACAGAAATAAGATACAAATTAAGGCACCCTCTGTAACTACGCTCCACGTTGTCATGGGATGTTTTTTTCATGTTCGTTCTTGTCCGCCAGTTCCGAAAAGTGCATTGTGTTATTTTATTAATTATGCATCTTTTCCATAAATCCTTTAAAAAGTTATACATTATTTCACTGTATCCAAGAATATTGTATGTATTCTCATATTATTGTATTTTAAAATACTACGGCAAACTTAAGCCCGTATTCCGCGGAGCGGCCAATGTTGTGGTTTGAAATCAGCTGATGAATAAGAGTTTGTTTCACCATAACACAATTCTGAGCGAATGCTCTTGCTTCTAGTTAGCATAAACGAATATCTATATACTTGACTTATATGAGACAAAGTTATTTTTCCTTATACAGCGTGTTTTTAGGTGGAAATATTTTTTGAATATGTCTCGTTGTGAATGTGAACTACTATTTTTTTTCGTTAACAGATTACGTTGGCGGCATATTTATTGCGTAAAAAATTACGTGATTCCGTTCGCAATAATCCTTTATGTCATCGTAATACGAACTTTACGTTATTTATCTTATATCGGCGTGAAACCAACAGTAAAATGTGTTCTTTCAAGCACAGTAGTTTTGATTAAAATGATTTTATCCCAATTTTATCTACAGTTGTGTGTGATGGCAAGACGTTTACTGCAGTTTTATCCTTGTTGCCGATGTACGATAATAGTCATTAGCAGCTTGAACAGTTTTCTCAGCTTCAGTTATAACTAGGTTTAAATTTAACGGTATATTTCCCGGTTGATCTTTAATCTATATTGATCTCTGATCTATAGCGAATAAAGTTATTACATTAAGATATCTCAGTTCTATTCTATACATAACGCCATTTATAACAAATACGGCAATGTTGCACTGCAGTACGATGATCGAAATACAAGCCAAACAGATGTTATCCAGTTCGGTTGTACTTAGAAAAAAAGTCGTTTCTCGTTCGGTTGTTCATGGCTGTACACGTTCACGCAACGAGTATAACGTTAAAACCACACTTTCATCATTCTCTTTTGCTGTTATTGAACTTATGTAACTAGAAGATGGATCAAGTTAGGCCATTGTAATTTGATCTCTCATAAAATCGGACTATCTAAGACTAATGATCATAACCTGAACACTACAGCTACCTGTACACTGTATAAACTTTATTATATCTTTACAAACTCTAGACACCCACATGTACTGTACAGTAAATTCTATAGTACTATACTGCATAGATATAATTTTACTCATTGCGCCGTTGTGGGATTACGGCGCCTTTGACTGGTCTAGAGTTTCGAAAGAAGGTGTGCGGCGGCCGTAGGCTTTAAAATCGCTCAACGTCGAAAATCGCTTGGCGTCGGTGGCCAGGAACGGAACCCCTGCCGCTAACCAAGGGCCGCCTGTACTTAAAATTTTTTAGCTGTGTAATTAGTACTTGGTAAGTTACTTACATAAAAATGCAAATTACTCAAACAAAATTATATATATAGTGGAAATAATATTTGGTCACAAATCTGAGTGATATAAAATATACTGTGGCATACAGTACAAGTGTGTTTACATAAAAAATCAAGGAAAAATTCTTCCAATATGTAATATCAATATATAAAAACCAATTACAAAAGGGTACAAAGGTCCATGAAACTCATACACTTTACCTCAATCCAGCTAGCACTAAACATGCAATGAAAATATTCCAGTCTTGCTGCCAAGATACACTTATGAGCTCCCAATATGTCACCAGTTTTACTCTGAATCATCACATCCCACAAATCTTGGAACATTTCTCGATGGTATCGAGGGGCTTTGTTGGACTCTATGTCTCTGAAAATTCCAAAAATAAGAGAATTTACAGTTACCCTACATCTTTATTACCAGTTCCAACAAAAATTAATATAACCCAACAAGCAATAAAAGTATACAGTATTCCCTTTTATCTCACATTCACAAGCCAAACCTGCTACAAATGACTTAATTAAATACTCTCCAAAATCATTAAATCAACCTTTTTCCTGTTACTTGGAATTTTCAGGTTTTGAAATACAGACAAACAGGTAATCAAGGAGGTAGCAGACAAATTTAGGGGGCCCTCTTCTTTGTAAACTCCAAAGCAATATGAAGATGGCAACCCATACTCATCTTTAGGCTAACCCCTTTAAAGATAGAGACCACAGATTTGACATGCCACTATGTACAGCTGGAAAGGGGGACTTCTTTAAATAATAGGTGTAATGGATGCTTGCTTACTTTCAAGTCTCAGTTCACCAGATGTTCAAGAAATGCCTTTGTTTTTGCATGGAAAGCAAGAAAGTTCAGTTCCAACCAGTTCTTCAGACTAGAATATGCTCCTCAGGGTACTTATCTCAGTGGCTGTTTGGGTATAGTACAAGATGACATCAGGTTCTGTAGGTACATGGCCAACTGGGCTATGGTGGACTTTTCAGAGACAGACATTTATACCTTCCAATTCCTGAACAGCTTGAGCACCCAAATCCTTCAGATTACACTCTTCAATACAGCAGTCTTGCCAGAAGCCATATCCTCCTGGCAGGAGATGGAAATGTTTCCTTGGCCAACTCATCACAACAGAAACTTACATCTCTCGCAACTGATTCTTGATTCACTCTTCCCAGTTCCAGCCCAAGAGATATTGGTTATTAACCTTGTATACTAATAATTCATCAGTTTCATTTTCACTAGTGATGGCAGGATATGCAGAGCCTAAGTATGTATTGCAGCCATTATTGAATCAGCATTACAGTATACATGCATTTTCAACTCACGTTTTTGCATTTTAAAATCTGGAATTTCATGAGTACAGTGGCCCCCCATATTCACGTTATCCAGATTCACAGACACGCATTCGCGGATTTCTCACTGGACTATACCTACCGATTATTTGCGGGAAATTCGCCTATTCGCGGTATTTTTCTATGAGAAATATCCACAAATTCCAGTTTTTTTTTATCAATTTCAACATAAAATGCACTTTTTGTAATAAAACTATTAAAAAGACCAAGTATAAACATTTTTAGTTCTTGATTTTTACCAACCAAAATAGCCTGTTTTCAGCACTTTTATAGGGGGTTCCAACTATTTGCCGATTCTAACTATTACCCGTGGGGGGGGGTGGGGGGTGGGGGGGGGGGTGGGTGGGTGGGTGGGGGGGGGGGGGGGGGGGGTCGTCTGGTACACATCCCCCGTGAATACGGGAGGGACCACTGTAAATTGCTTTTATTGTCTTTTGGCTAGATACTGACTAGTTTCAGTCTCATAACTCTTAGTAAAATGCTGTTCCTTGTTTCCAGTAGTAAATTTTAAGTGATTTTAAAAACCATTAAATTTTTCTAATTTTCAAGCTCACATAATTCTACTTTGGAATTTTTCTCTTGCAGAACCTGATAGGCTGTTAAATGTAATTTCTAACCTTTGTCTTACTCTTATCAGTTTATAGTTTCCATAGTACAATATAGTATTTATTTTCTATTTACAGCTTCCACGGCAACAGAAAACTAGTTCTTTTTATTTTGCCTCAGACACAGTAATTATGTGTTGTTCTCATGTTTTAATGTTAGATACACATTAAAGCAATTCCTACTGTAATCATTATATATCAACATACTTGTTAAAAGTTAAATAACAGCTTGAATTTACTGTACTAAACATGGAATTTGCTTTTAAAAAGTATCTATATAAATCCCAGACGTGTGTTAAGCTTTCTTGCAAAAATAATACGATGGATTACAACAAAAAGCAGGTGAAATAAATTTAAGTCTATATATAAAAAATACCCAGTTATCATCAAAAGCAGAAACATAAAATAAATAAAACATATATAATTACCTTAGGCTATATCCATACTTCAGCTGAATACATCCATCAACCATTTCAAGTTTTTCCACTTCTTGAATAAGTGTTGTAATTTGCAATTTCTTGGCAGCTGCACATAAAAGCTGCAAAGGCTTTTTCTGAACAGAGAAACGACTGATTTCTAATGGACGCTTGATGCTGGACGGTTTGTTTTTGGCTTCACTATTCTTTGGAATTTTCTTCTTCTTTTTATTATTGGAATTCTTTGTTTGTAATGTCTCATCTTTGTAAACAGATTGAGTATTCTGCTCTGAATTCAAAGAATACTGAAGGTCTCCATTACCAATATGATTATCATTAAATATATCGTTACTATTACATGAAACTTCTACATCTGGCGATAATTTGAAATGGCATTGACCTAGTGTTGTTAACTGACAGGATCCCGAGTAAATGTAGCTGAGAACCTCTTCTAGGATTTCAGGTCTGATATCTGAAACAACTAAGCATTTCTTCTCTGAGTCCTGAAGACTGCCACACACCATTTGAACAGTTGAGTCAGTGTCATCTTTGTTTTCTTTCTCTATAATCAGTTCTCTGAAAAACAAGCTGTGATGGGCCAGAATGAAGGAGTGTGCTGGAAACTTGCGACCTCCACATTCAAGGATGATATCATGTATGGAATCTTCTTCAGCAGTTTCCTTCAACAGATTGCCAAGGTCTTCAGCCATGGAACTTTTACTGATCTGTGGAACATCCCAAAGAAAGCTGTTAGGATCATTTTGAAGAGCAGCAAAATTCCGGCCCTTTGGATCACACATTATTGCAACCGTTCGATGAAGTGCAACAATACGAGTGAGGCGCAGCACAATACATGAGCTTCGATCTACAAACTCATTGAATTTTCCTGAAGGACCCCAAGGCTTCCCAAGAACTTTGTCGGTGGCTTTGCGTTCACGTTGTGGTAATACAATGGCAGAAAATGCCTCCCCTTCATCACTTACAAGGTTAAGAGAATGCACATTTAAGCAGAAATCTATCAGATTTATTTTACGATTAATTGTGAACAAGCAACGTGAAAGGTGGGCCGTTTCCTCTGTCCACAGGTAAAGATGGCCTACACCACCACCTACAAGCACAGCAATCTTGAGGGAAGTTCCACCTTTCTCTGTCAGACCATCTGCCCCAATGCGTGAGTCTAGATGACCACCAGTACAAGCCACTTTCACAACTCCTAGCATCCTTGAAGCAACCTTCCTTGTTTGATATTGATGTAAAACATATACATCTCCAAAGGATGTTGAAACCACAGTTGCTCCATCACTTACTCCAACACAAGCTAAAGTTCCTTCTTCTCTCAAGACAATAGATGTTACACTCCGGGGATTAATTATACTTCTTTCATTTTCATTCTTGAAATGGCCCAACTGTCCAGCATTCAGACCAAAAGAATACAGAACTCGAGAGGTCCAAATAACTGAATGATACCTTGCAGCACCAATGCCTACTATAACCTCATCTTTATGATTTTTATGCCATGTAAGCAGCTTTGGAGTGTAAACAGACTCAGGAGGTGGATTTATACCAAGTTGATGGTAAGAGTTTGTGCCACATGTCCATACCTGCCAGGAAATAAAAAATTTACTAAGAAAATTTATTATGACATATCAATTGAAAACTAAAATTATATTCTAAACATCATAAAACCTAGCTTATGATGGCCAGAAGGAATGCACAGAAAAAGTACAGTCAGCTGAATGGTCTTAACCAGATGTGGTATAGGTGTAGGGATGAACTCAAAACTTTGTACCCATTATAATACAGTAGATGGTTTTACTTGAGATATGGATTGTTTAAGAGAATACTGAGAAGAGGTCTGAAATGTTTAAGAAGAAAGGTTAGTAGGATGTGTCCAGTGACTGGAAAATAGACAGAGAAACCAAAATTGCCATGGTTTATGTATACAGGCGACCCGCGGTTAACGGCGCAATCACTCAACGGCGAATCGGTTTTACGGCGGTCGTCAAAAATATTCATTAAAAAAATAAGGCATTTTAAAGGTATCTTTACGGCACAAATTTCAGTTAACAGCGCCGCTAGCGCCATTGTCTAACGCATTCATACATTTGTAGAAATGCCATTCAGACCATAAAGGTTATGCAAATTATATTAACAAATTTTAAAGAGTTATTACGTAGGTATTAGGGTAAAATGTATGCCTCTGACGATGTTCTATGCCGAAAATATCGAGTTACATAAGTGCAAATTTAGCTATGGATGTGTCGATTTATAAATGTTCATGCTTTTGTTTAAAATGTGTATGAAAATATATTACGTGAAAGGCATTTTTATTTCTGTACAGAAATATGATACAAAGGCAGCTTTTGAAACTGCCCTTCACATTATTGAATACAATGTTTTTTCATGTTCTTTCTTGTAAGCCGCCGCCTGCCGCTCTTCCGAGAATATCGATTTAAAAAAAGTGCAAATTAGCGATAGATGTGTCGATTTTATAAATGTTTATGCTTTTATGTTTAAAATGTGTATGAAAATGTATTACGAATAAGGTATTTTTATTTCTGTGCAGAAATATGATAAAAAGGCAGCTTTTGAAACTCCCCTTCAAGTTATCGACTACGATGTTTTTTTCAAGTTCGTTCTTGTATGCCGCCGTCTGCCGCTCTTCCGAAAATATAGAGTTAAAAAGTGTGCAAATTTAGCGATCGATGTGTCGATTTTTCAAATGTTTATGCTTTTATGTTTAAAATGTGTATGAAAATATATTACGTAAAGGTATTTTCATTTTTGTACAGAAATAAGATACAAATTAAGGTAGCCTTTGTAACTACGCTCCACGTTGTCAGGGGATGGTTTTTCATGTTCGTTCTTGTCCGCCAGTTCCGAAAAATGCATTGTGTTATTTTATTAATTATGCATCTTTTCCATAAATCCTTTAAAAAGTTATACATTATTTCACTGTATCCAAGAATATTGTATTTATTCTCATATTATTGTATTTTAAAATACTACAGCAAACTTAAGCCCGTATTCCGCGGAGCGGCCAATGTTGTGGTTTGAAATCAGCTGATGAATAAGAGTTTGTTTCACCATAACGCAAATCTGAGCGAATGCTCTTGCTTCTAGTTAGCATAAACGAATATCTATATACTTGACTTATATGAGACAAAGTTATTTTTCCTTATACAGCGTGTTTTTAGGTGGAAATATTTATTGAATATGTCTCGTTGTGAATGTGAACTACTATTTTTTTTTTTCGTTAACAGATTACGTTGGCGGCATGTTTATTGCGTAAAAAAATACGTGATTCCGTTCGTAATAATCCTTTATATCATCGTAATATGAACTTTACGTTATTTATCTTATATCGGCTTGAAACCAACAGTAAAATGTGTTCTTTCAAGCACAGTAGTTTTGATTAAAATGATTTTATCCCAATTTTATCTACAGTTGTCTGTGATGGCAGACGTTTACTGCAGTTTTATCCTTGTTGCCGATGTACGATAATAGTCATTAGCAGCTTGAACAGTTTTCTCAGCTTCAGTTATAACTAGGTTTAAATTTAACGGTATATTTCCCGATTGATCTATAATCTATATTGATCTCTGATCTATAGCGAATAAAGTTATTACATTAAGATATCTCAGTTCTATTCTATACATAATGCCATTTATAACAAATACGGTAATGTTGTACTGTAGTACGATGATCGAAATACAAGCCAAACAGATGTTATCCAGTTCGGTTGTACTTAGAAAAAAAAAAAAAGTTGTTTCTCGTTCGGTTGTTCATGGCTGTACACGTTCACGCAACGAGTCTAACGTTAAAACCATACTTTCATCATTCTCTTTTGCTGTTATTGAACTTATGTAACTAGAAGATGGATAAAGTTAGGCTATTGTAATTTGATCTCTCATAAAATCGGACTATCAAGACTAATGATCGTAACCTGAACACTACAGCTACCTGTACACTGTATAAACTTTATTATATCTTTACATACTCTAGACACCCACATGTACTGTACAGTAAATTCTATAGTACTATACTGCATAAATATAATTTTACTTATTGCGCCGTTGTGGGATTACGGCACCTTTGACAGGTCTAGAGTTTCGAAAGAAGGTGCGCGGCGGCCGTAGGCTTTAAAATCGCTCAGCGTCGAAAATCACTTGGCGTCGGTGGCCAGGAACGGAACCCCTGCCGCTAACCGAGGGCCGCCTGTAGCTGCATATTTTAATAGTTCAAACACTAAAGACCCCCTAAAGAAGTCTTTGGTGTTTCTTACCCCTAAACTGTTTAGTATCAGACAAGCACCAGTAAGTAGTCCTGATAAGAATTCCTAACCCTTAAACGGTTACCAGGGTGGAATTCTCCCGGTGTTTTCGAGATGGTTTTGTAACTCATACACTTGGGCGTGGTTTGACACGGCCAGTAGCTTCAGTGTTCAGCTTGACTTGATTAAGGGTGGGTGTGTGGTCCAGCTGTCTCTGCTAGTTTTTGCTCCTTGGCCCATTTCAGGAGAATTTCTCCCACAGTCACCATTTACGAGTGTTGTTTCGAATTTGTTATAATTTGTGAACCCTTATTCAAATATTTTTTTCTTTTTCAGCTGTTTTCAGATAAGATATATTGAATATAAGTGAGCCAGGGCAAAACAAAAATATATATATACAGGTAATGAACTTGAGAAACTATTTTTTTTTTGCTAATTAATTATGAAGATTTTTTTTTTAAATTCACTTTTTTGTTACTTTTTTGTCAGGATTTTGTGAGGTACTTCCATAACTGAAATTTTAATCTAAAAGAGCATAAATGAAAGGTAAAGAGTTGTATTTTCATTGTGCATTTTCAAAATAAATGTTTTTTGTTCATAAGTAGTTTTTTTTTTATTTGGGTAAAATTCTCCCGGGTAAGCCTTCCACTTTAGCAAAACAGAGGGTAACCATTCTATGCTATGTATAACTTATATGTCTATTAATAGGGTACTTCAAAAGGGTATGTTAACAAAGAACTTACTTAAGAGAGTACCCTTGCTAACTATTAAGTAAAACCTTGCCCACAGGAGATAAACTTTCACTTTGCAAAATGAGTTTAAGTTTTTGTTCTTCAACTGTCATTTCTTGTGTCCAAAAGTAGCAGAGGGTATGATATTGATGCGACAATATTTTTTCATTGACCACCTATGAAATATAACAACTCTTAAAAAATGAATATATATTGTATCATTAGGAAGTACTTACCATTCCCCTTTTAGAAATGACATTGTAAAAGTTTTATGCAACACTTAGATCAATCACATCATAACTTCACACAAGGAGAGAAGAAGGATCAGTCTCTAGGAGATAAGTAAACAAAGCAACGTAAACTTGAAATGTTCTGTCCCCAATGCAAGCAAACAGGCAAAAGTTGGTAACAGTTACTCTATGACAAGGCAGTGGGTAAGAGTCAAGATCTGGATATCCACCATGCAAGGTCATACTGCGAGTTGAGTAGAAACCCTTTTTTATCATCGTATCCACTTTTACACTTAAGAGATATGACTTTTCAGTTAAAAGATAAGACATAAAATTTTCCTGAACTCTGTATCCTGGGCTCTTTCATCACTTAAAACTGAAAAAATCTAATCTTTTCAGATATAACAGGAAAAGCCAATCATTCATGAGCTTACCTAAATCCTGACAAGGAAGAGCCAGACCCAGAAGAATGGGGAAAGAGCCTTACAAAAAAGGTGCACATAATGAATATGGAGGCACAACAATGTATGAATTACGAAAGAAATGACATTTTTATAATAATATAAAGTTTCACTTATACTTACCCGATGGTTACATATAGCTGTCGTCTCCTGACGTCACGGCAGAATTTGAAATTCGCGGTAGCGCTAATGGTTTGACAGGTGATCCCTCTACTCCCGCCCTCTACCGGGTACCGGGAACCATTCCAACAATAAATCAGAAGTTTCATGCCTACCTGTCCATATGAGGGGAGGAGGGCGGGCTTCGTTATGTAACCACCGGGTAAGTATAAGTGAAACTTTATATTATTATAAAAATGTCATTTTCACTTATATAACTTACCCGGTGGTTACATATAGCTGATTGACACATTTAGGTGGTGGGACAATGGCAGCTAAAATAACAACTGTTGGAATTATCCGAAGATATAGGTTCCTTACCTTTAAAGACCGCTGACTCAGTGGTTACTGCCTCTGTAGTCTGCTGGTCTTTATTGTACCGACAGGATATATGGATCCGTGCGTCGGACACAATAATAAGTACTTGCCGTTGAGGACGTGACCGTAACGGACAAGACTATAATGCCCCTGCTCAGGGCGCAGTACAAATCACCACAAAATACAATGAAAAACGAGGGATCACCACAACCGTTTAAGAAATACACCAAGACATTAAAAGACTGAAAGATACTCAAAAAACTCCCTGTATCTTCAAACAACCTTAAAAATACAAAAAACATAATCAAGGAGAAAAGTTAGTGAGGATGGGATACATCCTTCTCTCCCTCACCCAATACCGTGTCAGTCACAATGAATGGCCCCAATGTACTGCAATTTTCATATGTGGTTTGCAAATCTGTCAGATAATGAGATGCGAAGACAGAATTGCTTCTCCAATATGTAGATTTAATAATGTCTTTCAAAGACAGATTACGTCTAAAGGCCAAAGACGTAGACACTGCTCTAATTTCATGAGCTTTGACTTTAAACACTTTGATATCTGAGTCCTGACATTGTCCGTGTGCCTCAGAAATCAAATTCCTTAAAAAGAAGGAGAGCGCATTTTTAGAAAGAGGACGAGAAGGATCTTTGGTCCTTTGCACATAATGTCTAAGTGCTCTCACTGGACAGAGAAGACATTCAGGCTCATTAGGCCTCACTAACTCCAAAATGTTCTTTATAGAGAAAGAACGAGGCCAAGGACGTGAGGGATTTTCATTCTTAGCCAAAAACCCCAGCATTGATGAGCAAATGGCATTGCCCTTAGCGAATCCAACTCTCTTATCAATAGCATGCAGCTCACTGATTCTTCTAGCTGATGCTAAAGCACAAAGAAAAAGTGTCTTCCTGGTCAGATCTCTAAAAGAACTAGAGGAGATCGGTTCGAATCTATCTGACATCAGCCATTTAAGAACTACATCCAGGTTCCAAGCTACTGTTCTTGACTCCTTTGTCTTGGTCGTATCAAAGGAACGAATCAGGTCTGAGAGGTCTTGATTATTAGAAATGTCTAATCCTCGATGTCTGAACACAGAAGACAACATAGCTCTATAACCCCTAATTGTCTGGGTAGAAAGCTTCTTATTCTCACGAAGAAAAAGAAGGAAGTTAGCTAACTGAGCTATAGAGGTCTTAGAAGACGAAATTCCTTCTTCTTTGCACCAAGCTCTGAATTGGACCCACTTAGCTTGGTACACTCGATCAGAGGATTCTCTTCTGGGTCTAGCAATAGCCCTTGAAGCTCTCTTTGAAAATCCTCTCTTTCTGAGGAGATGCTCGACAGTCTGAAGGCGACTAGTCGAAGAGCGGACAAGTTGTGATGGAACCTCAGAAAGTGGGGCTGTCTGAGTAGATCCTTCCATAACGGTAACTCTCTCGGAAAGTCCGTCAACAGCAGTAGTAGATCCGGAAACCATTCCCTGGCCGGCCAAAAGGGGGCTATCAGAGTCATCCTGACGTTCTGATGACCTCTGAACGTTTCCGCCAGAACTAATCTTAGCATTTTGAAAGGTGGAAAGGCATACAGATCCAGATTTGACCAGTCCAGAAGCATGGCATCCACTGTAAACGCCTCCTCGTCTGGAACTGGGGAGCAATACAGTGGTAGACGAGCTGTCTTGTTTGTGGCAAAGAGATCCGACTGAGGACATCCCCAAATCCCCCAAAGCTTCTTGCATATTTGAGGATGTAACGTCCACTCTGTGGAGAGGACTTGTCCTCTCCTGCTGAGAATGTCTGCCTTTACATTCTTCGAACCTTGAATAAATCTTGTGCTCAAGACAACCTTGTTCTCTTTCGCCCAAATGAGTAGGTCTCTCGCCGCCTCGCACAGAGAGAACGAGTGTGTCCCCCCCTGTTTTTTGATGTAAGAGAGAGCCGTGGTGTTGTCTGCTTGAACCAGCACTACTTTCCCTCTTACCTCTGTCTTGAAGTGCATTAGAGCCAAATGAATCGCCTTCAACTCTTTTAGATTTATGTGCCAGCTTCTCTGATGAATCTGCCAAAGTCCGACACTTCCTTTCTCCCCAGAGTAGCTCCCCACCCTTTGTCCGATGCGTCTGACAAAAGAGTAAGGTTGGGGCTCAACTGGCTTAGAGACAAGCCTTCCTCTAGCCTTCCTTCTGATTTCCACCAAAGGAGGTCCTGTTTTATTCCTTCCGAGATGGGGAACACGAAGGAGTCTGGGAACTTCTTCCTTTGCCACTTCTGCTTCAAGTAAAATTGAAGTGGTCTCATGTTGAGCCTGCCCAGACTTATAAATTGCTCTATTGAAGCCAAGGTTCCTAAAAGGCTCATCCACCGATTCGCCGAGCAAGGTTGTCTGACGAGAAATTCGTCTATTTTGTTCAGGCAAGAGTCGATCCTTTGGAGAGACGGAAAAGCCTGAAAAAGAACTTAATTCAGTCTCACTCCTAAATAAACTATCTCCTGAGAAGGAGTGAGACATGACTTTTCCTTGTTTACTAGCAAACCTAGGCTTTCCGTCAGCCTTAAAGTCTTTTGTAGGTCCTCCACAAACTTCTGTCTGGACCTTGCCCTGAGAAGCCAATCGTCTAGATACATGGATATTCGTATCCCGTCTAGATGAAGCCACTTTGCTACTGACGACAGAACTCTGGTGAACACTTGTGGAGCTGTCGACAGGCCGAAGCAGAGGGCCCTGAACTGATAAATGCGGCCCTGGAACACGAATCTCAGGAATCTTCTCGATTCCGAATGAATCAGAATATGAAAATAAGCGTCCCGAAGGTCTATGGAAACCATCCAATCTCCAGGATGAAGCGCTGCTAATACCGATTGGGTCGTTTCCATAGAAAACTTCGTCTTCAGGACAAAGACGTTCAGGGCACTGACGTCCAACACCGGTCTCCAACCCCCCGTGGCCTTCTTTACCAGGAAAAGGCGATTGTAAAATCCTGGTTCCTGCGGAGAGTCCACTAACTCTATGGCCCTCTTTGCCAGTAAGGCGAGAACTTCTTGATGGAGGGTGGCAAATTTTTCGGAGTTCTCCGAGTAGGCTGACAAATTCACAGGAAATTCTGTGAGAGGGGGGTGCTTGATGAACGGAATGGTGTATCCTTCCTTCAGGACCTGGACCGTCCAAGGATCCGCTCCGAGATGAAACCAGGTCTGCCAGAAAAGGTGTAATCTGGCTCCTACTGCTGTGTGGAGGACTACGGGCCTACTTCTTGATGGAAGAGGGAGTGGTTTTAGAAGAGGCTCTACCTCTCCCACGAAACCTGGAGAAAGATCGAACGGGAGCTCTCCCTCGAAATGGTTTAGGAGCTTCCGTGGAGGGAGCACTCCGAGAAGCAGAAAGAACCGGAGTTATCTTCCTGGGCTTCTTCACTGACTGTGATAAAAGATCCTGGGTCGCTTTCTGTGTTAAAGATTGAGCGATCTCGCTCACAATCTCTTGCGGAAAAAGGTGTTTCTTGTCCAAAGGAGAGAAGAGTAAGGCAGACTTCTGGTTCGATGAAACCCCTTTCGACAAGAAGGAGCACCAAAGCTGTCTCTTCTTCAACACTCCAGAGGCGAAAATGGTAGCGAGCTCCGAAGCTCCATCACAGATGCCTTTATCGATACAATCCAGTACCGAGGCAAAATCCTTCAACTGCTCCTCCGAAAGTCCAAATGACTTGACTTTCCTGGCCAGCGAAGCAATGGCCCAATCCAGGAAGCTAACAACTTCGAAAACACGGAAAACACTCTTGCAAAGATGCTCCAGTTCATTTGTTGAAAAGAAAATCTTAGCAGTATTAAGGGCTGCTCTGCGGGAAGAGTCCACGAGACTAGAAAAGTCTCCCTGAGCAGAGGCAGTCACACCCAGAAAAAAAAAACTTCTCCAGTGTCATACCAGACACGGCTCCTTGACGAAAGTCTCGAAGGGGGAAGACAAAAAACATTTTTCCCCTGTTCCCTCTTCTCCAAACGCCAAGCGTTAACTTTCTTGATAGCTTTCTTAGCCGAAATCGAGAGGACGAGACGCGTGAACGAGGACGAGGAGTCAGGCTTACTGTCCTTTTTCCACTGCGAACTAGGAGAAACTGGAACGGAAGGCGCAAAAGAATCTCCAAAGTTGTCAACAAAGGATCATAAAAGGAGTTTATACCCCGACAAATGCTTGTCTTTTTCTGTAAGACCTTCTCCTTCTTCCTCCAAATCCGAAGCTTCCTTCGACGAAACTGGCGAACATTCCATCGGAAGAGGAATCCTGTTCGGCGAAGTCACACCCTGATGCGTCCGAGGAGGGTGTGAGAAAGTAGGAGAAGACGTCTGAGCCTGTACTGAGACGAATCCGGGCGGCTGAGCTGGTGGCTGCGTTGGCGGCTGAGCTGGTGGCCGCGCTGGCGGCTGAGCTGGCGGCTGAGGTGGCGCTCGAGCGAGAGCCTGACGTGGCGCCATAGACGGAGTCAGGAAAGGAGTCCGACCAGGCGCCTGAAGTGGCGTCTGAAGAGGAGTCACATGGAGAGTCTGAGCCTGAAGAGGCGACTGCAAAGGAGCCTGCGAAGAGGACTGCACAGTAGTCTGCGGAAGATGTAAGGTGGTCGGGAGCGCATTCGGGGACGAAAGAGACTTGCCAAAAAGCTCCAAGATACTGCCTAACTTGGCATTCATCTGTTCAAACACCGAAGGTTGAGGATCCACCGACGTAGACGGCGCGGGAGGCGTAGAAGGATGATCCACAAACACGTCTGGAGCCGCAGGAGTTATCGCTTGAGGAGGCTCTGGAGAAGGCTCCGAAGGAGTGTGCGTGTTCGGCTTCTCCACTTCTATGAGAGAAGGGCGATAAATCGAAACCGCCGTAGAAAAAGCTTCAGGCTCCTCCCAAAAACTACAAGAAGGTTCGGCAGCCGCCACCTTCTTGGGAACCGCAGCAGGCGACACATCGCGAGACCTTTTCAGCGGTCTAGAAGTCTTATTACGCCAACCTCTATAAGAGGAAACATCTGAACTAGAGTCGCTTGACGAAAAACACTTCCTCGCAACACCTTTCCAATGGTGAGCGACAGCATCCTGGGATACGGCTACAGGATTGCTTGAGGGGGCGGCTGCTCGGGAGCAGATCCCGCTCGCCTCCCTTCGGTTTTCGGCATGCCTCCTCCCAGGATCTGGGGAGTTTGACAGGGGCCTAGACCTAGGAGAACGAACGGGCCGAACAACCACCTCCTCCAGTAATTTATCACACTTAACTACCACTTCTTGCACTGTCTCACCCATTTTCTGCATAGTGGTGAGGAAAGAGACAAATTTCGAGTCCATATCGGCTCATAATACTGACACAGGATCGGGATCGGGAGATACAGATTCGAGGGCAGGAGCAACCACTACGGGGTTAAAAGGAACAGGATTAACAGAATTCAGAGGAATATCCTGGCTACTCACTGACTTAGAAGAAGATCTCTGTGAAGCCTTTCTGATTCTATCTTTTTCTAACTTTCTCATATACTTTCCCAGTGCCTTCCACTCTTGAGATGTTAGAGACTTACATTCTTCACACGTATTCTCAAAAGAACATTCACGTCCCCTACAACTAACACAATGAGGGTCAAGTGAAGCTTTAAGAAGTCTAGTCTTACACCCACTACTACACACCCTATACTGAACAGAGCCGGTGTCAGACATCGTGAAGAATTCAAAATAATTCCTAAAAAGGACAACAATATCCAAACCAAAATAACTATAGCGCTAGCAAAAAGATCAGTAAACTCAAGGTACATCACCAAAAGGAGAAAACCAAGATGATCAATCCCAATTCCAACCAGCAGAGGAACCGTGTTACCAGTTCCGACGGCAGGAAACTTCTGATTTATTGTTGGAATGGTTCCCGGTACCCGGTAGAGGGCGGGAGTAGAGGGATCACCTGTCAAACCATTAGCGCTACCGCGAATTTCAAATTCTGCCGTGACGTCAGGAGACGACAGCTATATGTAACCACCGGGTAAGTTATATAAGTGAAATGACTATTTGAATGCTTAACATAGTATATTGTCATGAATATATTCATATTCTATTTTCCCAGATTTTCAAAAGACAAGGGGTCATCACTGACTGACTTTTTTTAATTTCAAATTTTGGACTGAAATAAAGACTTCAAGCAACCTGCTGCATTCCAGAGCAAAAAACAGGGAATTTACAACTTCTTACATCATGCAGCAAATTTCACCAAGTACCTGTCAGCAATAGCCATTGGTATCATTAATGAACTTCTCTCTCAAAATAGGAGGCTAAAAAAATATATACTATACCAGTGAGCCCCAGGTGCAAACATTACTATCAAAAACTGTGAATTTTTTTAAAATTACATTTTTAATAAAATTGGATTTTATTTATACTTAACCTGCGGCAGCTTTGAAATTCAAAATTGGTGCAGTAGAGCTTCTACTATTTGTGTGCAAATGAGTAGGACCTGCCTACTATCCAGGACTTTAGGAAACAAACTAACATAGAGCTCAATTCGTTTTATGCCCTAATATCCATGCATAGGAGGAGGGTGGGCTCCGATCATGTAATTGGTAAGTATAAATAAAATCAAATTTTGTTATAAAACAAATGTCATCTTTATTAAAGTAACTTATCAAGTAATTACATAGCTAATTCCACATTGCCTTGAGGTGGGAACACCATGGACATATTTAAGCCAAAGCATTAATGGAATAAAAAATAGATGGCAGCATTAATAAAAATGCCCGTTTGTTTCCTTACCTGTTGAGAAAGCTGCTGCAGGAAGTTACTGCTTCTGGTCGGCACTTTACTAAACTACTCAACTAGTAGAGAGCATGGCAGTAGAACCAAGAGTTGCTCCTACATTAGTGGGGACTTTGCAGCAGAGGAAGCACACCTTGAGCTAACAAAGCCAAAAGTACAATTTGCCTTGCCCTGGGCATAGACCATAATAAAATCAACCAACACATACAACAATTTTATAAAAAAAAAAAAAAAAAAAAAAAAAAAACATTACCCACCCAGTTAAAAACGACACCGATCTGGCAGGTACTCCAGTTGACTAGTACCCCCAGACTTCCCAAAATCACAAACCTTGATTCAAGGTAGGTGGAAAGCAAAAAAACAAAATGTTTCCTATGTTCCTGCCCCCAACATCATGCCAGCCACGAATAAAGGACCTGGACTATTACAATTTTCAAATACTGTCTCTATGGCCTTGAGTGAAGCAAAGACCGATTTACATCTCCAAAACGTTGCTTGTAAAATTGACAAGTGATGAATTATGTCTGAAAGATAGAAACATTCTCACCACTCTATATTCAATTCATGAGCTTTCACTTTAAGAATGTTGAAAGCATCCTCATTTACATGAGAGAAAGTTTCTGAGATGAGCTCTCTCAAGAAAAACAAGATTGCATTCTTCGACAAAGGACAAACTGGGTTTCTCACTGAGCACCAAAGGTGTTCTGATGGTCATCTAATTATCTCTGTCCTTCAGAGATAGTACCTTAAGGATCTCGCAGGACAAAGGAACCTTTCTTCTTCCTCTGGACCTAATATGTCCATGAGGTATTTAGTCACAAATGAGTGAGGCCAATGATTGGTTAGATCCTCATTTTTGGCTAGAAAATTCAGAGTTAAGGAACATACCACATCTTGTGAGAAACCTATTTTCTTCCTCATAGCATCCAACTCGCACGTCTTGCTGTTGCGAGTGCTACCAAGAAGAGTGTTTTCTTCATGAGCTTTCTAAGGGAGGCATTTTGGAAAAGCTCGATCTGAGAGGTTAAGAGCTACTTCAGAACGATGTCCAATTTACCCACGGGCAATTTTCTGACAGGTAATATTCCCAATGGCAATTTCCTGTCATGGTACCCCATGTACTAAAACAATTCTGCTAATAGAGCTTAGGCTTATACAAATTATGGATGTGATACTATAAAATTAAGATGATGAGCAACGAAACACACCTAGATTTTGATCTATAAACACTTAAAAGCCAGCCTAAAAAAAATATATGCAGAACCCTATACCAGGGCTAACTTTGATGTTGGCCAATTTAAGAAAAACAAATCAATGGAAAGAGGAAGATATGCAAATGCACATGGTTTAAGAAAAAAATTATACAGTGGACCCCCCGTATTCGCGTTCTCCAGATTCGCGGACTCACACATTCGCGGATTTCTCTCGGGAATGTTTCCCTGCATTATTCGCGGAAAATTTGCGCATTCGCGGTATTTTTCTATGATAAATATCCACAAATTCCTGGTTTTTTTGATGAATTTCATCATAAAATGCACTTTTTGTGATAAAACTATTAAAAAAACCATGTAGGAAAATTTTTAGTGGGTTTTTCTTGAGTTTTAACTAACAAAATAGGCTGTTTTTAGCATTTTTATAGGGGTTCCAAACATTCGCGGGTTCTAACTATTCATGGGGGGGTCTGGTACGCATCCCCCGCGAATACGGGGGGACCACTGTATAAAAAATTCTCCCAACCTTCCAAAAGTAAAAGTTGAAAATTACTATTTACAACCCTTTGTGGGACCTCTTTCACAAGAAAATGATAAATTTTAGCAAGTTATACATACATGTTTTTTTAATAAATAATTTTATTTTATCTTGTAAAATTATAATTACAGCTTATACAATATCATTACAGATAAGAACTAAAATCAGTAACATATATTTGTTGTAAAATATTTACATAAATATACTGAGATTGAAGATGCAATAACTTTTTTGGATTATACAGGTTTTTTCTAATATTTCTTTGCAAAATTACAATCATAACTAACATACTATCATAAAAGATAAGAACTAAAACCAACAGCAACCCCTAGGTATATCTATAAGCAAATATAGAAAAAGACATCATGTGTGAGAGAGAGGGATTACATGCCTGTGAAGTCAAGTATAAAGTGAATCATGAGAAACCTAAAATCAGCGAGCTGAGCCAGTCTAAAAGTTGCCATTAGTAAATTTATGGGCTATTGAAGAAATGTTACCTTTTTCTAGCCGGATTCCTCCAAATCAATGGTGTGTAATATTGATAATCATCAGGAGGTAATCCAGCCACCACTCAAAACCCGTTATTGTTACTCATATGACAGTATCCATCCATTAAGGCATCCATTAAGGGTTAAGAAAAAAAAAAACTCACAGAAATGATAAAACTGTTGGTACATGGCATACTTAAAACATATAGTTTTTATGAATAGAACTTACCTGGCAGTTATATATATATAGCTATAGTCTCCATCGGTCCGGCAGATTTTTCAAAACTCGCGGCAACCGCCGAGTGGTAGGTGTCCGGTTAGGTGGTTAACAACCCTTACAGGGTGGTACTTGGAACCATTCCCATTTTCTATTCCTCAGATCATCTCTGCCGGTTGGACTGTCAACATCGTTGTTAGTCCGCCGTCGGGTTTTTCGCTCGCTTCCCTGTGTCGCTGTAATTCTACTAAATTGGTGACGTATTCTGTGGATTGGCAATCGCTTTTGGCTTTATTTTGGTTTATTCTTTGGATAATTCTTTGATTTGAGATGTCTCAGAAACAGTTTCGAGTGTGTGTGAATGAGGAGTGTAAGGTGAGATTGCCGAAGGCTTCGGTCGATCCTCACACTGTTTGTTTGGGGTGTAGGGGTTTTGAATGTGCCTTGGATAAAAGATGTAAAGAATACGAGGGTTTGGATGAGAAACAATGGTTGGATATGAAACGCTATGTGCGTAGATTGGAATTAGATAAAGTCAGGAGGGCTTCTAAATCTAAATCTAGGTCTGGAAGTGAAGCTAGTGTAGACCTTTCCATTCCCTTAACCCCTGTATTATTAGCAGGACCTGTAGCTACTTTGGAAGACCCTCAGTACGTCAAGATGGCGGCTGAGATGCAAATTCTTAAGGAGCAACTTGCAGCCTTAAAACAAAGTAAGAGTGAAGGTGAAATAAGTGATAGTGCTTGTGAAAGTGCAGTGGAGGTGGCGACTGATCGATCCTGTCATGCCCCTAGGTCTAGACCTCTACCAAGCTCCCAGGACCAGGGGAGAAGGTACGGCGATGACCGTAAGGGGGTGAGAGGAACTGATCCTCGGTCAGCCGTTGCCTCAAGCAGTCCTGTTGCTTTTTCCCAGGCTGCTTATGACCGCCACAGAAAAGGCGTGTCGGAAGTGGTAGCGTCTTCTCCGAGCCCCTCTCCTCGACGCAGATGGCAGTATGAGGAGTTGAGACCGCTCAAGAGAAGTTGGAAGCAGCGTCCTGATGTGACGCGTTTTTGTTCGCCCCATTCGAGTAGATGGAGTAGCCCGGAACCGTTTCCTTCTGATGATGGCTTGGACGCATCGCCTGCGAAAAGGACGATAACTAGAGAGGATGATTCTCCGCAGGACGCATGGAGACATGAGAGACCTCCTCTTCCTTCAGGTTACGGGGAATTCTCTAGAGAACCTTCCCCTTCCTCCAGCATACCTCGACGCCCGTCTCCTTCGGAACCGCAGGACCCAGCATCGGTAGCGAGATCGTTCATGGCGGTCATGCAAGAGCAGTTGACTTCGCTAGTAGAAGCTTTTAATCGCCCTCCTCTCCAGTCGGGCAGATGTAAGGATGACAGGCTGCCAGTGAAGAGATCAAGGGAGGAAGCGCCGTTTCAAGACGTTGAACAACTCCGTCCTCGTGATGTCGGAAGGTTACGATACTCTTTTCCTGCTAAACCTTCCCTCGATTCTCTACGCCACGTTAAATCTAGCTCTCGTCGCCTCTCTTCTCCTTCACCTAGACGCTGAGATACGGACTTGGTAGCTCGGCACGACGACACCTTCAGGTCTCCTCGCCAGGAGAAAAGCAGCCCTCGTTCCCGACAGTCTGTCGCTCAACAGCACGAATCCAAAGTGGGTCGGCAGGACGCATGCAGCGCTCGCGAACAAGACGCATACAGCGCTCGCGGACAGGACGCATCCGCTGTTGTACGTCAGGACGCATCCAGTACTCCTCTTCAGGACGCATCCAGCACTCGTCATCAGGACGCAACCAGCTCTCGGCGACATGACGCATCCAGCTCTCGACGCCAGGACGCAGCCAGCCCTCGGCGCCAGGACCCATGCATCTCGCGACGAAAGGACTCTCACAGTGCGCTAGCAAAGAACGTATCCAGCTCTCGAAGGAAGGACGTATCCAGCTCCCGATGTCGGGAAACATATAGCGCTCGAGACAAAGATGCAGCAAGAGATCGGCCTCAGGATGTACCAGCCGTTCGGCGCCAGGACACTTTGGACTCTCGACGTCAGGACGCTTCCAGTTCACGACGCAAGGACGCATCTGACGTTCAGGAATTTTCGCCTGACACAGGTGTTCATCAGCAAGAATTTGAGGACGGAGCACACGACAGCTCGGATCAACAAGGACCTTCCAACTTTGTTCCTTCTACCCATAAGGATAAGGAGATAGAAGGAAGTCTGGAATTAGAAGAAATTTCAGAGGATGAGGATAAAGCTTCTAATGCGGCTGCAGACTATAAAGTACTTTCTCGCTCCCTCCTTGAGCTGTTTGGAGAGGAACTTAAACCAGCGGCTCCCCGTTCTCCTCAGTCACAGTTCGTTAGAAGGAAGTCGCAAAAACAGTCAGCCTTCATCAAGATGAAGTTGTCTATTTCGGCAAAGAAGGCGATGGCAAGAATAGGAGACTGGTTGAAGGAACGAAGACAAGCAGTGAAAACCACGTTTTCCTTTCCTCCGGCTAAGCTGGCCTCTAAGGCGGGAATGTGGTACGAGACTGGAGAAGCTCTTGGCCTGGGAGTACCTGCCTCCTCCCAGGGGGACTTCTCCGGTATTGTAGATTCCTCAAGGAGACATGCCCTCAATTCAGCGAAAGTGATGTGGTCCATGACGGAGTTAGACCACTTCGTTAAAGGTATATTTCGATCATTTGAAGTATTCAGCTTCTTGGACTGGGCCCTGGGAGTGCTAGCCAGGAAAGCAGAACACATACAGGCCACAGAAATGGAGGAGTTAACTAGCATTATGGCCTGTATGGATAAGGCACTGAGGGATGGAGCGAACGAGATGGCTTCCCTGTTTACGGCGGGGATTTTGAAGAAAAGAGCGCTGTTATGCTCCTTCGCCACCAAAGGAGTTACGATCGCTGAGAAGGCGGAACTCCTTTATGCCCCTCTCTCGGAACATCTTTTTCCGCAATCTCTGGTTAGGGATATTACTCTTTCTCTAACTCAGAAGGCCACTCAGGATCTTCTAACTCGCTCCGTAAGAAAGGGTCTTCCGGGCAGTCAGGCTTCAGCAAAGAGAGAAGAAAAGAAGGTTTTGCAGCCCTTTCGAGGTAGGGCTCCGACCAGGAGACAGGCGGACGAACAAGCAGGAGATCGTTTAGATCCCGTGCTAGGAAATGAGTTACAAGTCCTCCAGTCAGCAGTAGGAGCAAGACTGTCAAGTTTTTGGCAGACTTGGAAAAGGAGGGGGGCGGACACCTGGTCCCTCTCAGTCGTCAGGGAGGGTTACAAGATCCCTTCCTTGAAAAAGCCACCTCTTTCGAGAACACCATGAGCCTTAGTGGCTCAATACTCGGACGCTACAAAACAAGAGGCTCTCCTAGATCTAGTAGACCAGATGCTAGGAAATGGAGCCATAGAACCTGTACTGGAACTAGAATCACCAGGCTTTTACAATCGCCTGTTTCTAGTACCCAAGAACTCGGGGGGATGGAGACCCGTTCTAGATGTCAGCGCACTGAACGTCTTTGTAGAGAAGACAAAATTTACTATGGAAACGACTCAGTCTGTGCTGGCAGCAGTTCGTCCAGGGGACTGGATGGTGTCCCTGGATTTGCAAGACGCCTATTTTCATATCCCCATCCACCCGACTTCAAGGAAATTCCTAAGATTCGTGGTTCAGAACAGGTGTTTCCAGTTCAGAGCCCTTTGTTTCGGCCTCAGTACAGCCCCTCAAGTCTTCACCAGGGTAATGTCGAACGTAGTGGCTTGGCTTCATCAAGAAGGGATAAGGGTATCCCTATACCTAGACAACTGGCTGATAAGGTCACAATCGAAGAACAAGTGTCTGGAGGACTTATGAAAGACGTTTCTGATGACCCAGGAACTGGGACTCATCATCAACAAGGAGAAGTCCCAGACAGAACCGAGTCAGACAATTCTCTATTTGGGGATAGTTCTGGACTCAGCTCGTTTTCGGGCTTTTCCCTCTCAAGAGAGGCAGAACAAGTGCCTCGAGAAAGTGCAGCAATTCCTAGGGAGAGAGAAGTGCTTGGCAAAGGAGTGGATGAGTTTGCTGGGCACCCTCTCCTCGCTCGAGCAGTTTGTCTCCCTGGGAAGGTTGCACCTCAGACCTCTGCAACACTTCCTTTCAAGAGTATGGGACAGGAGAAATCAGGACTCCTCCTTTTCTTTTCCCATTCCAGCAGACGTCAAAAGACAGTCGAGTTGGTGGCTGGATCCTGCAAAATTGAGGGAAGGAATATCCCTATACAAGAAGAACCCAGACCTAGTGTTGTTCTCAGACGCTTCGGAGTCAGGTTGGGGAGCAACACTGGGGAACAAGGAAGCATCGGGCTCTTGGGAAGTGCAGCAGAAAGGATGGCACATCAACAAGAAAGAATTGATGGCCATCCTATTAGGTTTAAAAGCCTTCAAAGAAGTGGTCTCGGGGAAGGTAGTAGAGGTCAACTCGACAACACCACAGCCTTGGCATACATAAGAAAGCAAGGAGGAACTCATTCTCTGTCCCTATACGAAGCAGCAAGGGAACTCCTTCTATGGACGAAGGAGAATGGAATAAATCTGTTAACGAGATTTGTACAGGGACAGAAGAATGTGAGGGCAGACATGCTCAGCAGAAAAGGGCAAGTTCTTCCAACAGAGTGGACCCTCGATCTTCAAGTTTGCCAGGAACTGTGGAAGTTATGGGGGAGGCCATCGATAGATCTCTTCGCCTCCAACAAGAACAAGAGAATCCCCAACTACTGCTCCCTGGTACCGGACAAGGAAGCAATAGCAGTGGACGCCTTCTTGATGGACTGGACAAGGATGGATACTTATGCGTTTCCCCCGTTCAAGATCATCAATCTGGTCATCAAGAAGTTCGCCCTTCTCGAAACAGGGAGAATGACCCTGATAGCACCTTTTTGGCCAGCAAGAGAATGGTTCACAGAGGTAGTGGAGATGCTAGTGGACTTTCAAGAAGCCTTTCCTTCCAAGTCCAAAGCTTCTCAAACAGCCCCTCTTCGAGAGGTATCATCAAAACCCTCGCTCTACAGCTGACTGCATTCAGACTATCGAGAAACTTGTCAGAGCGAAAGGCTTTTCTGAGCAAGCGGCTAGAGCTATCGCAAGAGCGAGGAGGATATCTTCGCAGAGAGTATACCAATCGAAGTGGGAAGTTTTTATATCTTGGTGTAAACGACACAAAGTGTCCTCAACCACTACCTCTGTGAGTCAGATTGCTGATTTTTCTTCTGTTCCTCAGACAAGAATCTAAGCTGGCCGTATCCATGATAAAAGGATACAAAAGTATGCTTTCAACAGTCTTCAAGCATAGAGGCATCAACCTATCACTAAATACAGATTTGAAGGATCTCTTGAAGTCGTTTGAAACGACTAAACACACAGTAAGACCCCCGGCTTGGAATTTGGATGTGGTTTTGAAGTTCTTATACGGTAGGAAGTTCGAACCCATCTCGCAATCGACCCTTAGAGATTTAACTAAGAAGACGTTATTTCTGATGGCGCTCGCCACAGCAAAAAGGGTCAGCGAGATTCAGGCGATGGAGAAGCACGTAGGCTTCAGTCAAGACAGAGCTGTATGTTCCTTAAGGCTCGACTTCCTCGCTAAGAATGAGAACCCATCCAAACCCTGGCCGAGGACGTTTGAGGTTCCTAACCTCACAAACACTTGGTGTGGGTACAAAGAGGAGGAGAGACTCCTCTGCCCAGTTAGAACTCTCAGGACATATTTGTCACAGACCAAGAATTTAAGAGGACCTTCCAGTGCTTCATGGTTTTCCGTTAAAGATCCTCAAAGGCCCCTCTCGAAGAATGCATTGTCATTCTTCTTGAGGGAAACAATTAGAGAAGCTCACCTCTTATGTGAGGAGGAGAACTTCGGTCTCTTAAAAGTGAAGGCCCATGAGATGAGGGCTATTTCAACATCTTTGGCATACCAGAAGAACATGTCAGTTAGACAAATAATGGACTCGACATTTTGGAGGAGCGACTCTATATTCGCTTCTCATTATCTCAGAGAGGTAAGAGTAGACTATGAGAAGTGTTACTCTTTGGGCCCATACGTAGCTACGTCTTCGTTATTGGGTGAAGGAGTTACTACCTCCCCTCAACCTTAACTTTAGTATGACATACCTTTATTGGGGTTTGTGTTTTTATGGTTGTCTGAGGAGTGGTCTGGTCGAGATGGCACCCTCAGTCTAGCTAGATAGATAAAATATCTAGTCTGCAAGGTTAGGTGGTTAGGTTGAGTAAGGTTGCAGTTAATTAAAAGGGGAATAGGTAGTGTAGAAGTCTAGTCACGTTGTTGGTCTCGCCCCGTTTGACAGACTCTAATGAGTGGTTTCAGCATAGCAGGTCTCATCCTGGCTGGCGCTCCTAAGGGAAAGCGACTCAAGAGGCAGAAACTTTTGAAGTCAGCTACCTTAGCAGGTAAGGAATCAAGGTTATAACCTACAACTTTTAGTTGTTTCCCCAACGATGTTGGCTGTCTTTCACCCACCTCCAAATGTGTGAATCAGCTATATATATATAACTGCCAGGTAAGTTCTATTCATAAAAATGAAGTATTTATGATAAAACAGAGTTTTATGAATACTTACCTGGCAGTTATATATATATTTTAAGGCCCACCCACCTCCCCTCAGGAGACAGGTCAGGCAAGAGATGATCTGAGGAATAGAAAATGGGAATGGTTCCAAGTACCACCCTGTAAGGGTTGTTAACCACCTAACCGGACACCTACCACTCGGCGGTTGCCGCGAGTTTTGAAAAATCTGCCGGACCGATAGAGACTATAGCTATATATATATAACTGCCAGGTAAGTACAGTAGAGCCTCGGTTCTCAACGATAATTTGTTCCAGAAGGAGCGTCGAAATTCGATTATTTCGAGAACTGAATCAAGTTTTTCCATAAGAAATAACTGAAAATGGATTAATCCGTTCTTGACCATCAGTCATTACCCTAACCTTGCCTTTTTATACAATACATTACATGTAAATTACAACTAAATAAAGTTAAAAGTTAAATAAATATCATGTTAAACGTATATTTATAATTTTAAATGTATAATATACAGTATAAAAGAAAACTGGCCTGCGTCCAACTGATTGTTGACCAAGCGCCATAGGCTAAGGCTACCTAGGTGATTAGTAAGTAGAACGTAGTGTAGTGGGTAGCCATAAAATGTGTTGCTAACATAATAAAAACATTGAAAAGCAAGTCTAATTATTACAGTAAATTAATAAACTATTAAAATTAAACCCAATTTATATTTATCAAAACTTAAGAAAATTTGCCTACAGTAAGTCCGCATTTAAGGATGTAAACAAACCATAGCGTAGAAACGTTTGCATTCGATATTAATTTATGGTAAATCTTATACGAAGTCGACTGCAATACTGTACACAAAATCGCTTGAAAATTATCTTTCAGTAAATGTTATGATACTAACGATTTTGTTTTATAAATGTCCTTATAAAAAAGGTGTGTCTTTTACGGCAAATTGTCCAATATCAGGGCTGGTTTCAAGCTTATTGGACTTTGACAATTATTATGGTACTGCATGGTACATATATACGTACGTACGTATAAGTAAAGAATCTTCTTAATTTCTATATTACTATACCCATTACGTACCAGCATTAATATAAACAATCTAACTTCTTTTTTACGAGGACGCTTAAGTAAACCAAGCATACAGATTGCGTTCGTTACCCAGGCACGCGGTTACTATGTAAACATTGACGTCTTTTTACACTAGACATAAAAGAATCGTCTTAATTTGTATAATTATTCTATACCATAGCGGCTTCTCTGATTTAAGCTAGGCTAACCTCCTCTTTACCAGCAAGCTTAACAAAAGCTTAAGATTTGCGTTCGCTACCGAACGGCACACGTTACGTATGTAACAGTGGTTTCACTACCAAATCTCACGTACGTAAACAATGACGTATTTTTACAGTAGACATATAAGGAATCTTCTTAATTTCCTATAATTAATGTATACCGTAGCGGCTTCTGGAGTTAAGCTAAGGCTAACCTCTTCTTTACCGGCAAGTTAAAAAGCTTAGATTGCGTTGCTACCGAACTGAACATGTTACGTATGTAACTGGTTTCACTACCAAATCTTACACGTAAACATTGACGTATTACAGTACGACATAAAAGATTCGTTCTTTAATTTCTTAATTACTAACGCACTTAATATGGATAGCGGCTTCTCTGATTTAAGCTATGGCTAACTCTTCTTTACCGGCAAGCTTAACAAAGCTTAAAGATTGCATTCGCTACCGAAAAACCGCACATGGTAACCTACGTACGTAACATTGTTCATTCACTCCAAACCTAACACTTCAATACGTATTGCATTTGCTACTGAAACGCGCGCCTCAAGTGTGAGCATGATTTTAGAATAGGTCTACGCTTGAAAAAAAAAAAACAAAAAAAAATCAAGCAAGGGTGCTTGATTAAATCTTTTTTTCGCTCATCACTTTCATGCAGAGGATGATTATAGATGAAACAAAATTAATGTTTATTTTGGAGTTGGAAATGATGGAACATTTTGAAGAAGAAAAAAACCGAGATGCCATGTATAAACACTTTCCATTATTTCAGAGATTAACAATAGCAAAAGGTTAGAACATAGATAGCCAGTAGTAATGTTGGGACCCATGATGAATCAAAAGGTAACTGCGTATAGAGTTTGATACCACCGAAAAAGCAAACGAAATGCGCGCAAGGTGTACGAGACACGACACTGTTTGAATGTTTTGTAAACAATAGCTGCCGTACTTTAAACAAGCTGAGTGGCGTCACCAGCGTTATCAACCGTTTTGCTAATTATGCTAGTCGTCCAAGCAAGAATTTATGCCAAATATGGTGCAATTTTGTGCCCAAAAGAATTATGCTATTAATCTATCATTATCTCATTTTCTCTAATACATTTGAGCTAAAACAACGATGTAATGGAAATTTAAAACATTTATATATTAGGTGAAATGATACAAAGTTACGAACAGACAATATTTATAACTAATAATTTGATGGTCTAACATGTTAACAAACTCGAAATAAAACACCATTTTTCTTTAATAGATCACATACGCAATCACTAGTATACTATTTGATATGCAATCACTAGTATACTATTGGACAAATGTGTGATCACAAATGTGAAGAAAAACATACACATTTAACTTATTACTGCATCATTATCATGCCACTGAGAACCATTTTTTCTTTAACAGGTCACACACACAATTAATCAATACTTGAAAATGTGTGAAAATTACTTCAAATATAACATTTTTGATATTTACTGAAAAATTAAAACTAAAAAAAAAAGGTAAACAAACAAACCAGTCTCTAATCCAAGAAGTAACATACGTACTTATTACTTGATCATTATCATTGCCAACTGAAGCACCATTTTTCTTAACAGATACACACACATGAAGTAAATACTTGAAAATTATGTGAAAATCACTTCAGACATAATTAAAAATTTGATATCTACTGAAAAAATAAAACTTAAAAAAGGAAAAAAAAACAAAAGTAATTCTTTACTCGTGAAGAAAAAACATTATTCACTTTTACTGATCGTTTGTCCATGCCACTGTGGTATTTATTTATATTCACAAAATTTAACATTCCTTAGTTGGGTTCAAACTTAGCAATCAACTCATTTGTTAGTGCTGCTTTTGAGGCAATTTCACAAGGAAGATACATATATTAACTATGGCTGTGTATGAAATTGAGGAATTTTCTGCATTTTATTTAAAATTTTAGTGAAAATACATTCTAAAATTGTACTAGAACCCTAAGTGTGAAAGAAATTATGCTAAGCTCCAATTCTTGGGTCAAATTATGCTAAAAAACATGAAATTATGCTACATTTGGTAGCACTGGATGACGCCAACTAGCGGCGGTTGGCGGAAACAGTTTTGTTTACAAACATCATATGGTCTGGGGTCAGAAACTGGTTTTTTGGTTGAAAACAGATACAAAGTTTATTGGAAATTTAGTGGCGAAATCCGATTATGTCGAGTTCTAATACGGTCGTGAACCGGGTCTCTACTGTATTCATAAAACTTTGTTTTATAATAAATACTTCATATTTACATAAACAGTCCGGTCGTGAATTATGCACGCTCGAATTGTGAGATTCCCCTTTTATGCGGTCACTAGTTCTCAAAAATAGATTTTCTGTATCTGGGAAGCCGTTCAAAGTCTACCAGTCACGCGCCGCAAAACGTATCAAATCTATTGTCTTTTCAAGTATTTTAGGTGTGGGGGGGTCTGCTGGTATCTGAAAGAAGGGGTGGGGGGGAATCCTTGGGAGGAAAAAAATACTATTATTCCTCCAAGGGGGAATGCGAAAGAAAGATTTCCTGCTCAGCCATTAGCTAAGAGGGAAGGCTCTGCCTCACGCATTTGTGAGTGTCATAGCGCAGTGTGTATGATTGATCGGTGTCATCAACATCATCATACGTATTATTCAGATCTGAGAATTGTATTCTGATCATCCACATCATGTTTGCATCTGCCTAGAAGTCGAAGAGGAAGACCTATTTTCTCGAAACTAAAAAGCTTGCCCTTAAGTTTAAGACGAAGGAAGGAGCAACTTCCATTTTGGCAGCAGTCAACAACTTGAAATCCATTATTGCTTAACATGAAGCAAGAATTTTTTTTCTAGGTAAACTTGTTTTGACTAACTTTTGGCATTTGATCATCTATTTTTTTTATTGTTGAAATAGATTTTGATGAAAATGACTTGTAAAAGTGATTAACAGAGAAGCAGATGTGTTTGAGAGAGAGAGAGAGAGAGAGAGAGAGAGAGAGAGAGAGAGAGAGAGAGAGAGAGAGAGAGAAGAGAGAGAAATCGTTCGATTCTAAAAACTTTTCATTGAAACTGTCATTACATGTTTGAATTTTGAATTTTTATCATTTCTTTTAAGAAATTGTAATTTCATATCAAATTTTGAATTTTCTTCAATTCTTTAGTTATCGTAGAATAAATTTATATGAAAAAGATTACATAGTGAACGTGCTGGACAAAGAAACTGAGACAGGCGCTCGTAACCAAGTTTGTTAGGCCTAACGGGAGTGAAAACATGCATGATCCGCCAGTTTCCGAAACCTCAAATCGTTCACAAAGCCTCCCTTCAGCAGATGAGATAGAGGAGTTTGAAGGTTTTTTGGCAGAGGATAGGTACAGGAAATTCCATTCAAAAGGTTTCTTAAAGGAAATTACTGTATCGTACAGTGCACTTGCACCCAATGGTGGCATTGTTTACTTGTGGGAGTTTTCACCATCCTGTGTGTAGTTTTAAACTTTTTCAATTTATTAAAACCTTCTTAATGTTTTATTTATCCATAAGAACAATTTCACATTAGAAAAAAAAATTACAGTATAGTAACACAGGAAAATATGATATTGTAATGATACAATTAAGTTTGTTCATACTTACCCTGGCAGATATCTATATAGCTGTATTTTAAAAACCGAATCCGACAGAAATTTAAACACTTACGACAACACGCAGTTGGGAGTCAGGTGGTTAGTACCCATTCCCGCCGCTGGGAGGCGGGTGTCAGGAATCATTCCCATTTTCTATTCATAATTTTTTATTTCCACTGTCTCCTGAGGGGAGGTGGTGGTACTTGATTATATATATCTGCCAGGTAAGTATGAACAACCTTAATTGTATCATTACAATATCATTTTGTTCATGAAACTTACCTGTCAGATATATATATAGCTGAATCCCACCTTTGGTGGTGGGAGTAGAACAGAATAGAAGATTTTAGGAAACATATATATGCAGATAATTGATATCTTGATTCCTTACCTGTTAGCATAGCTGACTTCGTGGTACTTGCCGCGTTAAGTCTGCTTGTGCTACTAGAGTTGCCAGCGAGGTAGAGACCTATATAGCTGGTGCACTCCAGATGATCCTGTCAACAGGGGCGAGACCACGACGTGACTAGACCATTGACCATACAAATGAGGGCAACGAAGTAAAAAACCAAACACCTTGCGTAGCCTACCAAAAGTATCCCACATAGACTAAGCTAATGGAAGGGAGATCCGCCGCAGGCGGTCAAACCCCACAACCATAACACAAGTTAAAAACTCCCCTAAACCATTAAAAGATAGGATGAGCGCTACCTCCTGCCCCCAAAAACAAAAAAACAGTGTCTGCAGCGACGTATGGTCCTAGCGAGTAACAATTTTTCGTATGTTGCTTTCACCTCCCGCAGGTATTGTGTGAAGCGAACACCGAATTGCTTCGCCAATAAGTGGCGCCCAAAAATGTCTTTGATTGCCATATTTTTTTTTGTGAAAAGCCACCGAAGTAGCAATAGCCCTCAACTCGTGGGCTTTCACTTTCAAGAAGCTCCATGTCATTTCACTACACTTTTCATGGGCTTCCTTAACCGTACTTCTTAAGAAGAACACCAATGCATTCTTCGACATCGGAAGATCTGGTTTTTTTCACAGAGCACCAACAAGTTCTCCGAAGAACCTCTGCATGCTCTGGTTCTCTGCAAATAAAACTTGAGAGCCCTGACAGGACACAGGACTCTCTCAGCTTCAGGTCCCACTAGCTCCGACAACCCCTTGATCTCGAACGTTCTCGGCAAGGGTTGGAAGGGTTTCTCGTTCTTTGCTAAGAACGTAGGACTTAAGGAACAAACTGCACTATGGATCCTTGACCCAATATGCTTGCTTATGACTTGAATTTCGCTAACCCTCTTCGCCGTCGCCAGAGCGGTTAGGAAAAATGGTCTTCTTAGTAGATTCCTAAGCGAGCTAAACAAATGGAGTGGTTCAAATTGACTCGACATGAGAAACTTCAGTACCACGTCTAAGTTCCACGATGTACTTTAGGTTGGAGAACTTTCACAGTCCTCAATGATCTAATGAGATCATGAATGTCTCTATCATTCGCTAAGTCCGAGCCTCTATGTCTGAAGACCACAGAAAGCAACGCTTCTGTAGCCTTTAATCGTGGGAACGGCTAGTTTCGCTTCTTTCCTAAGGTGAAGAAGGAAATCTGCTATCTGGCTCACAGAGGTTGAGGGTGGAGGAAATGCCCTTCCTTCTGCACCAACTTCTCAAAGACAGCCCACTTTGATTGGTAAACTGCGATTGAGGAGGGCCTCCTTGCGGTGGCAATCGCCGTTGCCACAGTTCTTGAAAAACCCCTCGCTCTGGCCAACTTCTTGATAGTCTGAACGCAGTCAGACTCAGAGCGGGGAGGTTTTATGGTACCTCTCGAAGTGGGGCTGTCTTGAGTAGATCTTTCCTTAGGGCAGAGTCCCTCGGAAAGTCACTAGGAAGGACATCACCTCCGTGAACCAGTCGGCCGCTGGCCAGAAGGGGGCGATGAGGGTCATTCCTCGCTCCTTCTGATGCAGCGAACTTCCTCATTACTTCCCCGAGGATTTTGAATGGGGGAAAAGCGTAAATGTCTAGTCCCGACAACCAATTCCACAGTAGGGCGTCTACTGCCACTGCTCCCGGGTCCAGAACTGGGGAGCAATACAGCGGAAGTCTCTTCGTTCGGGAAGTTTGCGAAAACGTCCACATGAGGACGTCCCCCACAGCTTCCATAGCGCCTGGCATACTTCCTGATGAAGGGTCCATTCCGTCGGCAGAAGTACTGTCCTTGCCGACTGAGAAGGTCCCTCTTTCGCACGTTTTCCACGCTGACACAAACTTGTCAGAAATTCGTGACGTTTGCGACGTTCGCCCAAAGAAAATCAGGATATTCCTCGCGATGACGAACAGAGAATGAGAGTGAGTTCCCCCCATGTTTCCTGAGGTATGCCCAAGCTGTGGTTGTTTCCGAGTTTATCTGAACCACTTTGCTGGAGACTTCCTCCTCGAAGAACCTTAGAGCGAGGTAAACCGCTGAGAGTTCTTTTAGGTTGATGTGGCCAGGACACCTGTTCCCCTCTCCAGGTGCCTGACACTTCTCTCCCTCCCAGTGTTGCTCCCCAACCCGTGGATGGAACGCGTCGGAGAACAAACACTAGGTCGGGGTTCCGAAGCTTGAGCGAAAGTCCTTCCGCAAGCTTCTTTGATCCAACACCATTGAGGTGCTTTTTCACTTCTTCCGTCAAAAACAAGACCTCTTTCTAGATCCTGTTTGTTGCGTGACCAATTGCTTGAGAGGAAGAACTGAAGTGGTCGGAGGTGCAACCTTCCCAGAGAAACAAACTTCTCAGTGAGGAAATGGTCCCCAGCAGACTCATCCATTCCTCACCGAGCATGTCCTTCCCCTAGAAAGGCCGACACTTTGTCCAGGCATTTGAAGTGTCGCCCCTGGGACGGAAAAGCCCGAAAAGCCACTGAGTCCATCTGAATCCCCAGATAGACTAAGGATTGAGGAAGGAGTCAGATGCGACTTCTCGAGATTCACCCAGAAGTCCCAGGGACTTCGCTAACGACAGAGTCGTGTGAAGGTCCTTCAGACACCTGTCTTGCGATGAGGCTCGAATAAGCCAGTCGTCTAGGTAGAGAGAGATCCTTATTTCCGCAAGATGAGGCAACCTCGCAACGTTCTTCATAAGAACGGTGAACACCATCGGCGCCGTGCTGAGACCCGAAGCAGAGTGCCCTGAATTGGAAAATCTTCCCTTTTCAGGACAAAAACCGCAGGTAATTTTCCTTGATCGGGGATGGATGGGACGTGAAAGTATGGCGTCCTGAAGGTCTAACGAGACCATCCAATCCCCCGGTCTTAAAGCTGCAAGCACGGATTGAGGTGTCTCCATCTTGAACTTCTGCTTGGTAACGAAGCGATTTAGACTGGCTGACATCCAGAACGGGGCGCCGCCACCCCCCTGACTGCTTCGGCACTAAGGAACAGACGGTTGTAAAACCCCGGAGAACTCCGGTCGAAGACCTGTTCCACTGCCTGCTTCTCGATCATTTGATCTAGTAGATCGTGAAGCACTTTTTCTGCTTTTCTCCCTGATACGACGGAGACAAATCCTTTGGTGTCGAGAACAGCGGGGGTAACATCAGGAAAGGAATTCTGTACCCCTTCTTGACGATGTCCAGAGACCAAGCGTCGGCACCTCTCTCTTCCCAAGCTTTCGCGAAATGTAGAAGCCTGGCTCCTACCGGTGTCTGAAGGACTTCCCTCTCACTTCTTGCTCTTGGAAGGAGCGGGAGTCTTGCCTCTGAAAAGAGCCTCTTCCTCGAGGGGCTGGCTTCGAGGAAGAAGCGGATCGAAAGGGCTTCGACTTCTTCAAAGCAGAGGACCCAGAAGACGAAGAAGTAGCAGGGGCTTTCCTAGAAGACTGTGCCAGAAGGTCTTGAGTTGCTTTCTCCTGGAGACTAGCAGCTATGTCTTTACCATAGACTGGGGGAAGAGATGTTCTGAGAAAGGAGCGAAAAGAAGATCCGCTTTTTGCGCTGGTGAGACCGAACTTTGCAGTAAAATTGCAAAAAAGTGCTCTTTTCTTAAGCAGTCCCGTGCTGAAATGAGCAGCCAATTAATTCCTCAGAACATCCCTGACGGCCTTGTCCATGCAAGACAATACACTGGACAGCTCCCCCACGACTGATGGAATCAGAACTCCTGGACCTGGCATCCAATACTCCCCAGGCACCAGTCAAGAAAATTAAAGACCTCTAGTGTCCTGAAGAGGCCTTTAAGGTGAAAGTCTAACTCGCTATGTGTCCACGAGACCTTCGAGGAAGACAAAAAAGATCTTCTGGTGGCATCTACAATGCTACCAAAGTCCTCCTTGAGCTGAGGCTGGAAGCTTGACTCCGACGTTTTCTCCCATCCCGTCTCATACACATACCAGCTTTGCCACCGAGTCTTGAAAGGTGGTAAAGCGAAAGAGGTCTTGCCCGAAAGCTTTCCTCTTTTCCATCCAATCATGGACCTTTCTCAAAAGCTTGCTTCGTAGAAAGCGACTTCTTCATTCTCACAAAGCCCGAGATCTTAGCAGCTTTGGAAGACGAAACTGAGAGGGAGGAAGTACGTGGAGCTTCAGGTTGGAAAGTGTCATGCAAAGACTGACTGACAGTAAACGAGTCAAAACCTTGTAGTCCGTCGAAACTGGAGCCAACTGCTGTTCTTCGTACCACTTTCGACGAAAGCGTCACTAACTTCCTCTTCAGACATGGAGAAGAAGTCGGAGGAAGTAAAGAAGAGTCCCGAGCTTTCTCAAAAGAGAAAGAACGGCGAACAGGAAAAGTTCCCTTCCCAGCTCGCTTGTGCTTGCGGAAGTGGAAAACTGACGTCCGTAGGCGCGCGCGTTTGGCGTCCGAAGCCAATCTACTGGCGCCGACAGAAGCGCGCTCAAACGCCGCAGGTGTACACCTGGCGTCCACTTGTGCGCGCTGAGCGTCCACTGGTGCGCGCCGAGCGTCCACTGATGCGCGCCGAGCGTCCACTGGTGCACGCCGAGCGTCCACTAAAACTCTCTGAGCGTCCACTGGCGCTCGCGAAACTTGCACCGAGTCACGTTCGGCGTCCACTTAAAGCGCGTTTGACTTTCACAGAAGCGCGCTCGCATCTAAAGAAACTCGCTTCTTATCCACAAGTTTCGTAGCAGCGGAAAAAAATAAACAACCGCTTCACGAGAGCGAGAACTAATTTCTCGCCTCCTCTAGAAAGTTTGCTGGGGAGCAGAACGAACTCTAGAGGGAGACTCAAACGGAGAGAGAGACGAGCGAGGAGAGGGAGAGGGAGAACGCCTCGACCCTCTTCACAGGTAAGATTGTCATCCTTCTTTACGGCGACGTGGAACAGTCTCTCTCGAAGGAAAAACATCTCGAAGTTGCTGCTGAAGAGACTGGAGAATCTTGCTTGGTAGGTGAAGCCTCCTTTTCTGGGAGGGGCTGACCTGTGAGCAGGAGAGTGGCGAGGGGACGCCTTCTTGCTACTCCCAGGAACCGCCGCTTCACGCACCTAGCGACTGCGGCGCTCGAAAGAAACATCTAGGGAAGATTCCGCCTCCGAATATCCTTACGCTTCTTCTGCGGAGGAAAAAGCAGCAAACGCACTATCAGGCGACGAGCAAAGTTCCGGAGAACAACTTGGACGTGAAGCCGTCCCGAACGCGAGCCGTCCTTTTCAGCGGACGTGATGCGGTATGAGAGCTCCACCCCTTGCGCGGGGAGGAAGCTTCAGAAGAAGAAAAGCACTCCTTTGAGAAGACGTGCACGCGCACGCTCCTTGGCAGTCTGGGTATGTTCGTCAGAAGCTGCCGAAGGCACGCCAGATCGGTGGGGGTGGGTTCCTCGTAAACCCTCCTTCGACTTTCGACATGCTCTCTCCCCGTAATCTGGGAGTCAAGCAGAGGTCTAGGTCTAGAGGCGGAATGAGGCCGATCTGACGCACCCTCCACTACACAAGGGGCACTTTCACTGCACTTCTCACTTTTGCTCTCCCGAGCTAACACTTTTGATTCTAAGTTACGAATCGATTCAAGAATTAGCGATAATGTATTACCTTCTACCGACAGTCTCAGGGGCCGGAGGCAACACTACAGGGGTAGGAGCATAATCTACAGAAGGAGGGTTAGCAGGAGAATAATTTAAATCTTGCCTACCTGAAACACTCCTGGAGGAAGACCTCCTTAACCTATCTCGCTCAAGTTTCTTAAGATAGGTTTCATACGCCTTCCATTCCGACTCTGTTAGTCTTTCACACTCCTTACAACGACTTTCAAACGTACATTCATTCCCCCTGCAAACTTTACAAACAGAATGTGGGTCTACTGAAGCTTTCAGTAGCCTACCTCTACATTCAGACATGGAACAAAATCTAGCGCTAGAGAACTAGACCCTGACATCTTGATCAAAGAAAAAATCAATACCAAATTCAAATCAAACCAAAGTCAACGTGTGCCAAGCCACCGATCCAATTCAGATACCAAAGAAAAACCAAAAGGGATACTCAACGTAGCTAGTAAGTTTCCAAAATCTGGACGGAGGTGCTGCAAACAGGTGTTTCCAGCACCGGCGACAGAAAAATTATGAATAGAAAATGGGAATGATTCCTGATACCCGCCTCCCAGCGGCGGGAATGGGTACTAACCACCTGGACTCCCACTTGCGTGTGTCGTAAGTGTTTAAATTTCTGTCGGATTCGGAAAAAATACAGCTATATATGATCTGACAGGTAAGTTTCATGAACAAAATTGAAAAATATGGGTAAGTTGCCGTTTGCCTGGGCCCTAACGGAATTATTCCCATAAGGTATGTTTCGAAATCTGCAAATTTCCAATTCTGAGAGCCCATGGATCGACCAAATTCTCACATAATTGGAGACCATACAGTATGTATACAGTATAACATGTCAGAAAGCCTTCACAATTACATACCTGTCCTGTATCTGTTAAAAACATGGAGTGATCTGGTCCTGTTGACACTTTGATGACATTACTTTGAAGCAATCCCTTTACAGAACGAGGGGTGACAATTGGGGAAGTGATTTCCAACCCCAGCCTGCCTCCATGACCAATTCCACAGGCATACACCCGACCACTGGTAGCCAAAAAAAGTGTATGGAACTTGTTTAAAGCAACATCAGTAATAATTTGCCCTTCACGGTGGAAAAATTCAAGCCATCCTGGTGATGTTCGAGTACCCTGATGAGCCTGTACAAAACATGAATAGAAAAATAAATAAACCAGGTTGTTATTAATACTACTACTATTATCATTATCAATACCATTATTATTGTAAATTAATTCAATGAGACATTTGGAGTCATATTCTTTGACTCACCAGGCTCACCCAAAAAATTAGTTCTTGGAGATAAGGTGAAAATTGGGGCAATATCAATTTTAAGTACTGAAGCTGAACAGCTACAAAAGACCAAAATGAAAGGCAGAAAGCAATGCCTCAATTAAAAATAAAACCTTTTTCAATACAAACACAACCTTTACAGTAAAGTAATCATTTGCAAATCAGTGCAACCTTCCAGACACTGCTACATAAAAGAATCCTATAGTCTATTTCATTCCATGTCCACTCACAAATGTAGGTTTTAGGTAGAAGTGGCAATAGGCATAACTAGCTCTTGAATGGCTAAAACCCATGTTTCTGTTATCATTGTCTTACTGTTATATAGATCATAAACATGATCTACATAGTATAAGATCAAGCTTATTATTGATAGTACATATAACAATACAAGCACACAAATAAAAATTTTTTATCAAATAGTCTATGAGGATAAAACAAACAAACAATGGGCTTTCAATTATTATTTTATCTCATTATTGGTAAATTACAAGACAACTGGCTATGTGAGTGTGAACAAAAGGTATTTCAATTATTTCTTGCATGTAAATAAGCAATAAATAAGACTTATACAGGCGGCCCTCGGTTGCGCCAATTATTGCTGGTGCTCCTGCCACTTCAGAGGCTGTACCAGTGATTTCTGGTGCTCCTGCCTCTTCAGAGGCTGCACCAGTGATTTCTGGTCCTCCTGCCTCTTTGGAGGCTGTGCCAGTGATTTCTGGTTCGCTTGCCTTTTCGGAGGCCGTGCCAGTGATTTCTGGTGCTCCTGCCACTTCAGAGGCAGTGCGAGTTGATTCTGGCACTCCTGCCTCTTTGGAGGCAGTGCCGGTGGTTTCTGGCACTCTTGCTTCTATGGAAGCAGAACCAGTGATTTCTGGTAGTCCTGCCCTTGTGGAGGCTGTGCCAGGTGTAACTGGCACTCCTGCCTCCCTGGAGGCTGTACCAGCTGTAAATGGTGCTTCTTATGCTTTGGAGGATGCACTATTGTCTGGTGTTCCTGAGACTGATAACCCTCTAAAAAAGGAAGGCAGCCTTAAACAATCGGTCTCCTTCTAGAAAAACGGAGCAAGGTAGTAAGCTGAAAGCTCTTAGAAGAGGCTCTAATTTAACAGCCTCTAAAGGAAAGTAGAATTCGTGAATTTTCTCCAGTGGGGAACGTCAGGGATTAAGAGCTAAATGGAAAGAATTAAAACTGCTCATATCAGAAGTGTCTCCTGTTTGTATAGCTCTGCAGGACACCACGATTGGTAATTATATGTGCCCCGGCCCACGAGAGTATACATCCTATCACTCCATCTATAATTTAAAAATTGGCAGCCATGGTGGTGTCGCTTTGTATGTTTGAAATGGCACCCCACAAAGTGCTATTAGTATCCAATCAGCATTGCAAGTGATAGGTGTGCAGATCCATTTGCAAAGAAAATATACAGTATGCTCTCTCTATATACCACCTAACAAAATCTTCCCTATCAATGAATTTAAATCTCTTATTCAACAGTTACCACGTCCTTTTGTTATTTTGGGAGATATGAATAGCAGAAACCCTCTTTGGGGTGACATAGTCAACAATCAAAGAGGAAGGTGCTTAGGTTCCATCATAGAAGATGAAAATGTGGGGATCCTCAACTCTGGGGAGTCTACACATTTTTATGTTCAAACAATTAAAGTCAATAAGTCAGTCATTGCTACATATAGATAAATCAATTGCTGATAACGTGCTTGTTTGAACATAAAAATGTGTAGACTCCCCAGAGTTGAGGATCCCCACATTTTCATCTTCTATGATGGAACCTAAGCACCTTCCTCTTTGATTGTTGACTATGTCACCCCAAAGAGGGTTTCTGCTATTCATATCTCCCAAAATAACAAAAGGACGTGGTAACTGTTGAATAAGAGATTTAAATTCATTGATAGGGAAGATTTTGTTAGGTGGTATATAGAGAGAGCATACTGTATATTTTCTTTGCAAATGGATCTGCACACCTATCACTTGCAATGCTGATTGGATACTAATAGCACTTTGTGGGGTGCCATTTCAAACATACAAAGCGACACCACCATGGCTGCCAATTTTTAAATTATAGGTGGAGTGATAGGATGTATAATCTCGTGGGCCGGGGCACATATAATTACCAATCATGGTGTCCTGCAGAGCTATACAAACTGGAGACACTTCTGATATGAGCAGTTTTAATTCTTTCCATTTAGCTCTTAATCCCTGACAGTTCCACTGGAGAAAATTCACGAATTCTACTTTCCTTTAGAGGCTGTTAAATTAGAGCCTCTTCTAAGAGCTTTCAGCTTACTACCTTGCTCCGTTTTTCTGGAAGGAGACCGATTGTTTAAGGCTGCCTTCCTTTTTTAGAGGGTTATCAGTCTCAGGAACACCAGACAAAGCTGGAGCCACCTGAGGAGGGGTGTGAGGATCAGACATTAGTGCATCCTCCAAAGCATAAGAAGCACCATTTACAGCTGGTACAGCCTCCAGGGAGGCAGGAGTGCCAGTTACACCTGGCACAGCCTCCACAAGGGCAGGACTACCAGAAATCACTGGTTCTGCTTCCATAGAAGCAAGAGTGCCAGAAACCACCAGCACTGCCTCCAAAGAGGCAGGAGTGCCAGAATCAACTCGCACTGCCTCTGAAGAGGCAGGAGCACCAGAAATCACTGGCACGGCCTCCGAAAAGGCAAGCGAACCAGAAATCACTGGCACAGCCTCCGAAGAGGCAGGAGAACCAGAAATCACTGGTGCAGCCTCTGAAGAGGCAGGAGCACCAGAAATCACTGGTACAGCCTCTGAAGTGGCAGGAGCACCAGCAATAATTGGCGCCACCTCCAAAGAGGCAAAAGTACAGGTCGTCACTGGTTTTCTATTTACACTATCCTTGGTAACATTTACATCTCTTCTTCGGTTGGCAGCAACACTGGAAAACGATATTCCTGGTCAAACGTATTGATTCAATACTCTCTCTTTTGCCCCTCTAAATGTGATACGTTCAGTTACCCTTAAAGTTTGAGTTTCTTTTTCCATGATGTATACACCACAATTAAGTGAAGAAGATGGATGACTGTCTCCAAAATGATACATCTGACTTGTTTATTACATATGCCATGCTCTGGTTCACTGCATTTGACACAAGTGGCAGGTTTGCCTTGCAGTTTCTGTCAACAAGACCCTAACATATCTCCGAATTCTTGACAATGGAAACATCTCCTAGGTCTTGGGATATATTGTTCAACCTTGAAACGTAGCCAGGCTAGGCAATAGTAGGCAATCGAGTAGAGTTGAATGTAATCATTAAATTGGGAAGTGGGACAAAGACTCCATTTACCTTCTTCATTCATTCAATTCTTATTACATCATGATCTTTTAATTCTTCTATAAGTTTTTCTTCAGAGTACGTCATCAGTTGAGGTGCATACATCATTCCCTTAGAGTACAGTGGTACCTCGACATACAAAAGTCTCAACTTACGAAAAATTCAAGTTACGAAAGCAAATACGAAGATTTTTTTGGCTCTATACGAAAATAGTTCAAGTTACGAAAGGTAGTTGCTGTAATGTCCCGAGATTCGCCCGGACCACCGATATCAATCTTAAAACTTGCGCGCCGCGAACTGAGTAGACTCGCCACCATCCTCCCGCTCTCCCATTGGTTCCTGATGCTAGTCACCGCCATAAGATCCTGCTCTCCTATTGGTCAGCATCTACCACATGTGCTCTATGTATTCTATTGGTAAAAGGATGCTGTAAATTGAAAAACTTATTCATTTACATTTAATAAAAAAAAAAACATTAGGTAAAGATAGAATAAAGAATAGTTGAAGAGAGATAATGAAAATTTGATTACTGTACTGTGTGATAGGTAAAAGTGATTACTTGGCGATCGTTCGGTACTCATAAGTGCTGAACATAAACAAAAGGTTGGAAGCTTTTTTTTCCGTTTGTTTGTTTATTATAGTTAATGGTTACTTAATAATTATTTGAAATGAGTACATGCAATACATTTAATTAAAAAAATTGTGAATTAGATTTAATAAAAAAAATTGTGAATTAGATATCATAAAATGATATTGTTAGTATACAATAAAGTTTTGTACATACTTACCTGGCAGATATATACATAGCTTACGACTCTGACGTCACGACAGAAAATTCAAAACTCACGGCACACGCTACAGGTAGGTCAGGTGATCTACCTTACCCGCCGCTGGGTGGCAGGTGTAAGAACCAATCCCCCTTTCCAGCCAGATTTTCTCTTCCACCTGTCTCCTGAGGGGAGGCTGGGAGGGCCATCAATCGTATATATCTGCCAGGTAAGTATGTACAAAACTTTATTGCATACTAACAATATCATTTTTGTACATGAACTTCCCTGCCAGATATATACATAGCTGATTGACACCCTTGGTGGAGGGAAAGAGACATATAAGTCCAGAGAAAGGGGAAATAACATATGTTAAAGTAATAAAATACCCTTGGTTCTTACCTGATTTAGGCAGAAGACTTCAAGAACCTGATTTAGGGAGAAGACTTCATAGTTACTGTCTACTAGTCTGCGTTGCCGGAAGAGTTACAGCGAGGGCGTGACCTACAGCTGAAAAACTCTTTGGGTCTACCAATGGGAACTGACTCCGCTTACTTGGTAGAATCCAGTTAGGGTCTAGTCAATGGGGATCAACCCACTTAAATGACAGAGCCTGTCCACTACCATTGCAAGGAGCTTCAAGCACAAAACGATCACCTAACCAAAACACAAATGTTAGAACTACAAAAGAAGGCGATGCCTCCTGCATCCTCCTTCCCACAACCAAAAAAAACACAATACAAATACAATAAGGGAAAATATTTAAAAAGGGTATGCTTCAGCTCCCTGCCCCAGCACTGAATCTGCCGATACGTACGGGCCTAACCCAAAGCACTTCTCATACGTAATTCTTACGTCTTTCAGGTAGTGGTTGGCAAAGACTGACTCACACCTCCAATAAGTCACCTTCATGAGGTTTTGTAAGGACATGTTCTTCTTGAAAGCCAAAGACGTAGAGATGGCCCTTACCTCATGCGCCTTGACTTTAAGAAGTCTAAACTGATCTTGGTTACAAGATGCGTGAGCTTCTTTGATAAGGTTCCTTATAAAGAATGACAGGGCATTCTTTGATAAGGGCCTACTAGGATCTCTTACGGAACACCATAGGATGTCTGAGTTAGCCCCAAGTTTTTTCTTCTTCTGGAGATAAAACTTTAAGCTCCTTACAGGGCAAAGGGTCCTCTCCTCTTCTACTCCAACTAGAGAGGATAAGCTTTTAATTTCGAAGCTCCTGGGCCAAGGTGAAGAGGGGTTTTCATTCTTTGCCAAGAAAGACGGGAGAAACGAACACACAGCTGAGTCTCCTTGGAACCCAACATCTCCTTCCAGAGCTTGCAGTTCGCTTACTCTCTTAGCCGAAGCTAAAGTGCAGAGAAACAAGGTCTTCATTGTAAGATCTCTGAAGGAAGCTGAATGGAGAGGTTCGAATCTAGAGGATCTCAAAAACGATAGCACTACATCCAGGTTCCAGCTTGGGGTTAAACAAGTTCCTTTTAGATGTCTCAAACGACTTGATTAAGTCATGCAGATCCTTATCTTCAGAGATGTTTAATCCCCTGTGTCTGAACACAGAAGATAGCATACTCTTGTAGCCCTTAATGGTTGAGACTACCAAACCGCATTTTTCCCCTCAGAAAAATAAGAAAGTCTGCTATCTGGGTCACAGAGGTACTGGAGGAGGAAACGTTCTGATTCCTGCACCAACGTCGGAAAACATCCCACTTCGACTGGTAGACCCTGGAAGTGGAAGGTCTACGTGCATTGGCAATTGCTCTTGCAGACTTTGCCGAAAACCCCTTAGCTCTGACCACTCTTGATAGTCTGAATCCAGTCAGACTGAGAGCGGGGAGGTTCTTGTGGAACCTGTCGAAGTGGGGCTGTTTGAGCAGATCGACTCTTAGTGGCAGGGATCTTGGAACATCTACCAACCATTCCAGTACCTCTGTGAACCAGTCCTGGGCGGGCCAAAATGGAGCTATCAAGGTCATCCTTGCTCCTTCTGATGCTGAGAATTTCCTTAGTCTCTCCCCTAGAATCTTGAAAGGGGGAAACGCATAAAGGTCTAGGTTGCTCCAGTCCAACAGGAACGCGTCTACCGCTACTGCTTTCGGGTCTGAAATCGGTGAGCAGTACAGGTCTATCCTCGCGTTCCTGGAAGTTGCGAAGAGGTCCAGATGAGGTCTGCCCCAGATCTTCCACAGCTCCTGGCATACGTCCGAGTGAAGGGTCCATTCTGAGGGAAGGACTTGGTTTCTTCTGCTGAGCAGATCTGCTCTGACATTTCTTTCTCCCTGTACGAACCTGGTGAGGAGACTTATCTCCCTTTCCTCCGACCACAAGAGGAGCATTCTTGCTGTTTCGTACAGGGAAAATGAGTGAGTCCCCCCCTGTTTCTCTGAATGTAAGCCAGGGGCTTGTGGTGTTGTCCCGAGTTGATCTGAACTGAAGACTTCTGAACGAGAGGTTCGAACTCCTTGAGGGCTAACCAAATCGCCATGAGTTCTTTTTTGTTGATATGCCAGGACACCTGTTCCCCCATCCAGGTACCTGACACTTCTCTGGATCCTAGAGTCGCTCCCCAACCTTTGTCCGATGCGTCTGCAAATAACACTAGGTCGGGGTTCTTCAACCATAAGGAAATGCCTTCCTTGAAAAGAAGAGGGTCTGCCCACCAACGGAGATCCTTTTTTATCTCGTTCGAGATCTTGAACACAAAATCTAGGTCCTGAGCACCCCGATTCCAGTTCCGATTCAGGAAGAACTTGAGGGGTCTGAGGTGCAACCTCCCTAGAGAAACGAATTGCTCCAGCGAGGAGAGTGTCCCCAACAGACTCATCCACTCCCTCGCTGTGCATACATCTTTCTCTAGAAAGGCTGCGACCTTCTCTGCACAACGGTTTATCCTTTCCGGGGATAGAAATGCCCGAAAAACCTGAGAAACCATCCGAATCCCCAGATAGATACGATCTTGGCTGGGGATTAGCTGTGATTTCTCGAAGTTTATCAGCAAACCCAGAGAACTTGCTAAGGTCAAAGTGATGTGAAGGTCCTCCAGACATTTCTCCTTCGATTTGGCCCTGATCAGCCAATCGTCCAAGTAAAGGGACACCCTCACTCCTTCGAGATGAAGCCATTGGGCTACGTTCTTCATCAGCCCTGTAAAGACTTGAGGGGCTGTGGAGAGGCCGAAGCACAAAGCCCTGAACTGGAACACTTTCCCTTTCCACATGAATCTCAGGAACTTGCGCGAAGAAGGATGGATTGGTACATGAAAGTAAGCGTCCTGAAGGTCTAGTGACACCATCCAGTCCCCTGGACGAAGGGCTGCTAACACTGAGGATGTCGTCTCCATCGAAAACCTTCTCTTCTTCACAAAGACATTCAGGGCGCTTACGTCCAGAACCGGTCTCCATCCTCCTGAGTTCTTGGGCACAAGAAAAAGACGGTTGTAGAAACCCACGGAAAGAGGGTCCTGCACCATCTCTATCGCTTGCTTCTCCAGCATCAGCTCTACTGCTAGAGCAAGGGCCTGATTCATGTGGGGGTCTTTGTACCTGGCCACTAACTCCCTTGGTGTGGTGGTCAAAGGTGATCTCGAAACGAAGGGAATGAGGTATCCTTTCTTGATTATAGAGAGGGACCAGTTGTCCGCCCCCTTCTGTGCCCAGACATCTGCAAAACTTAGCAGTCTGGCACCTACTGCAGTCTGGAGGACACTCGTACTACTTCTTCAATCTGATCGATCGAGAGAAGGTCCTTCCTCTTCTAGGAGGTCTTGTTCCTCTGGAGGAAGAAGCGCGGTAAAAAGGGCCTCCTCGAAAGGGCTCTTGCTTAATCGACGTTTCCTTCTTCGCCTTAGGCTGAAAGGAAGCCTTTGGAATTCTCACTGAACGAGCCAACATATCCTGCGTCGCCTTTGCTGAAAGTGTGCTGGAATCGTCATTGATGATCTTCTTGGGGAAGAGCTGCTGGGAAAGATGAGCGTATAACAACGACGATCTCTGCGCATGAGACACCGCCTTGGTTAAAAAGGAGCAGAAAACTGCCCTTTTCTTAACAACTCCTGCCCCGAAAAGCGAAGCTATCTCTCCAGAACCATATCTCACTGCCTTGTCCATGCACGACAGGACCGAATGCAAATCCTCCGGAGAAAGAGACTCTTGCTCCCTCGTCCTCTTAGCCAAGACTCCGAGGGTCCAGTCAAGGAAGTTAAACACTTCCAGAACCCGGAACATTCCCTTCAGAAGGTGGTCGAGTTCGCTCATACCCCACGTCGTCTTTGCAGAGTTAAGTGCCGAGCGACGGGCGGAATCCACCAACGAAGAGAAGTCCGAGTCTGCAGAAGCTGGAAGAGTCAAACCCAAAGGCTCCCCCGACTCGTACCAGAATCCCATCTTTCCCGTAAGCTTGGAAGGCGGGAAGGAAAAAACGGTCTTCCCCTTCTCCTCCTCAGAGACCAACCAATCGTCGAAACTCTTGAGAGCCTTCTTCATCGATACCGTAGGTTTCATCTTCACCACCGACGACGTCTTCGAAGTTCTAGCCGTTGAAAATAAGGAAGGGGACGGAGGAACAACCGCCGAAAGAGACTCTCCAAATTCTTGTAAGAGAAGTTCTGTTAATCTCTTATAACAAGAACCTGAAGAATCCTTTGGAAGATCTTCCTCGGAAGCACCATGTCCTTCTTCCGAAGAAAGACGTTTGGAAGATCAGCTGTCTATAGGAGAGCTTTTCCTAGGAGAGCGCCTACCAGGAGAGCACCTACTGGGAGAGCGCCTGCTGGGAGAGCGCCTGCTGGGAGAGCGCCTACTAGAGGAGGCGCGTCTGTCAAAATCCTTGTCAGAGACAACTGAAGGGCTCCTAGTATGAGGAGAGCGCCTATCAGGTACCTTATGCCTGCTAGGCTCTAGGCGCCTGTCAAGTTCTAAGCGTTTGTCAGGCCATTGGTGCTTGTCCGATCCAAAGCGCTTGTCAGGCTCTTGGCGCCTGTCACAAGGCAAAAAGTCTTCCGAAGAAGAGCGTCTGTCAGACGCAAAGCGTTTGCGAGGTTCTGAGCGCCTATCCGACCGAGGGCGCTCGCACGGAGGAGATTGTCTAGTCTGTCTCTTGCTAGGCTCTTTGTGCCTACTATCTTCTCTGTGTCTGACAGATGGCGAACGAATCTCAGGCGAAGAAACAAAAACCGGAGAAAAGCGCCTACTAGTCTCCGTGCGCCTGTGCAGAGGAGAGCGGCTTCCAGGCGAAGAGCGCCTACTACGATCCTGGACAGAACGAGAATCCTGGTACTTGTCAAACTCTTGACGCTTGCTTGAAGAGGAGCGAGTCTTCAGAGAGCGATGTCTATCCTCCCTAAAACTAGGAGAGCGGTGTTCCAGAGAAGAACGACTGTCAAGATCCTTACGTCTGCTGGCGTGAGAGGAGCGCCTGCTCGGAGAGCGACTGAGTCTCTCTTTAATGAAAGAGGCTCTGCTGCGAGGCTCTTGCACTCTTCCTGCAGTAGGCGAGAAATCTGCAGAATCCTTCTTCGACTTCTTCACCGGTAAAGAGATGTCCTTCCGACGGTGAGAACTCCCTGCTAAAGAGTTGGCTAAATCAGAAATCTGCGCCTGTAGGCCGGCCAAGATGCGCGCTAGCGATCTCTCAAACTCTTCGGCAGGAGTAGAAGCCCGATCGCGGAAAGGAGAAGAGGATCCTTGAGATCTCCTGGTTCTCTTACGCTCGATCTCTGGCTCTTCTGAGAAGGATTCGGGGCTGGAAGGAAGGGCGCAAGGTTCCTTCCAAGCTCTCTTGAGAGGGCGAGATGACTCCGAAGCGTTCCATCTACGCTTAGGAGAAGGAGACGAAGAAGACGAGAAGCACTGTCTTAACACTTCCTTCTTGGCTCTATCCAAGGCAGCCTGGGAGCGAGCAACAGGATCTGCCGAGGGGACGCCTGACCGGTGGGGGTTCTCCCTAACCTTCCTGCAGCTTTCGACTTTCCTCCTCCACTGGGTCTGGGAGTCTGGAAGAGGTCTAGGACTGGAAGCGTTAGTGAGCCGGTCAGACGCACCCTCCACTGCACTAGGGGCACTGCACTTATCACTTGCACTATCACTCTTACCTTTATAAGAGCGTACTTTGCTCTCATTACTCCTTACTGCGTTCTCCGAACACGAATCTTCGGGTTCAAAGCTGGGAGCAGGGGCTGAAACAGGAGAAGGAACTACGTCTACTATCAGGTTCTCAACATCAAGTTCGCTAACATGCGACCTACTTGAACTCCTGAAAGAAGCCTTACTCGCACTATCCTTCTCTAACTTCCTTAAGTAGGAAGAAAGAGACTTCCATCCGTCCTCATCCAACCTTTCACACTCTTGACAATGGTTAATGAAAGAACATTCATTCCCTCTACAATTCATACACACACTCTTCGAACATACTCTAAACATAGAAGATTTCTTAAGTTCAGAATCAGCCATTATGGGAAAAAAGCAAAGAACAATCCAAAAAACGATCCAAAATAGCGTATGCCAAGCCAACGGACAAGGGGTACATCACCAAAATAGTCAATCCAAGAATCGTCAGCGTACGAGAATAAATCCACTATCGAGAGGACTTAACAACAGGTGCTGTTAAACCGGCGACAGAGAAAATCTGGCTGGAAAGGGGGATTGGTTCTTACACCTGCCGCCCAGCGGCGGGTAAGGTAGATCACCTGACCTACCTGTAGCATGTGCCGCGAGTTTTGAATTTTCTATCGTGACATCAGAGTCGTAAGCTATGTATATATCTGGCAGGGAAGTTCATGTACAAAAATATAAAATAAATCAGACTGCTATCATCGAAGCCAACAAATATTTTCTAGAATTCTTCTTGTTTTAATATTATATGTTTCATTATAGCTGTCAGTGACTCAGTATCTCCATTAGGTAAAGATAGAAAAAAGAATGGAAATGAATGGTTATGATACTGTTTGGTAGTTTCAGTAGTTGAAGAGAGATAATGAAAATTTATGATTACTTTCTGTGTGCTAGGTAAAAGTGGTTGCTTGGCGATCGTTCAGTACTCGTAAGTGCTGAACATAAACAAAAGGTTGGAAGCTTTTTTCTGTTTGTTTGTTTGTGTATTATAGTTAATGATTAATTAATAATTATTTGAAATAAGTACATACTGATTATTTATACATTTTATTGGCATATTCTAAGCTTTTAGCTTCTTAGGTTTAGATGTCAGAATCAAAGACTAGGCTACAGTAGCAACTGCTAACATAGGCTAGGCTTATTGCTAAGGGACATATGCTAATATAGGCAGTAAAAATGGGGTTGAACATTACATGCAGTTGAATATTACTCAAGTATGTACAATATTTTGTCTTTTTGGAGTCATATTTCTTACATCGGATCAATGTCGTAACCATAGAACATATGTTGTAAACCTGGAAATATAAATTACTGGGGTGTTTCTGTAGGGCTTGGAACGAATTAGGCAATTTACATGTAAAATGCGGTTCAAGATACGAAAAGCTCAGGTTAAGCTTCTCTCATCTAGGAATAATGCTGGAATGTCTACCAGCAGCCTTAGCAAGTTGATAACAACTCTAATGGAGCCCAATTGGAGCCAATGGTATCATAAAACAGTGAAAAAATTACATAACTACTCGATAACAGAAAACACAGCCAGAAATGCATAAATCTTCAGTTATCCAAGGCACTGTGAAGCACTGATTGCCCAAGCTGCTGGGTCTGGAAGAGCATTACATCAATTTGGTACCCTATTTAATATGATCAAGAATAGATCAACCAGAGGTATCCCTACAAGTGCAGTGTCCTGCAAACCAGCAGGAAGAACTTGGTTCTACTGTCTGAATGCATCCATTGAGACAGAAACTTCTTATAAGGTTGGCACATGAAAACTTTCTAACTATAGGCAAATCATACACTGCGCAGCTGAAACTGTAAAACCTGATTCAGAAATAACTGCAGGGCAAGGGCACTAGTTTTTCTGGCAAAATTATGTGGCCTAACAATATTTATCATATTAAGGCATGAAGAGTTGGCATCCAAAAATACTCCAACACGAAATAAGTTCCCAGTACATATTCTGGATACTTTCATCCTTTCCTTATTCAAGGAGAAGAAGAATCAGGAGTTATTCCATATCAAAGTATCAACATCTACACACATTGGAAGCCTCTCACAGTCTAACAAAGTGGCTTTCTGCATAAGGTGTCCTATAAGAAAGCACCATCAAAACTTTGCTGGAGGAATTGGAGGAATTGGCCAACACCAATTTCCTAAACTAATATAAAGATTCTAAAATAAAATACAATTGTGTAGTTTAACACTTTTTGGCAATAACTGCAAATGGTGTGCCTGGATCCACTCCATACAGTGAAAGCTATTCATGACTGGTGGGTTTGTAATAACAAACAAAAATTATACTAAAGTTCCTCTTCTTACATTACTCACCTGACCTAAATTATAATTGGAATTGCTTCCCCATACATAGACATGCTTCGGCAGAGAAAACGTGAAAGAAACTAGATGAGGTCTATCAAAATTTATGTGATCTAATGGTGTCAGGGCATCATAATCCAAAGCAGAAATGTTTGCTCCAGCCTGCAAGAAAAAAATTGTGGTTCAGAACCTTAAGAATAATAACTACATAGGAAAAATAACCAAACTTAATATAAGAACTGTCCAAGCAACATTATTCACTACACAAATAATATTCATGCATAATTTTTCTTGATGAAAATCAGATTTTAGCCTAATAGCATTTTTTTTTTACTCACAGTAATGATACATACACATTAATAAAAAAAAATGGACCAACAGAAACCACTGAAATCCTGTGAACTATTTATACCAAATATTTTGATAAATTTCAAATCAATACCTAAGTTTTCTCTAGATTTGTTTGTTTGTATGGTGCTTTCATGTTGCATGGAACCAGTGGTTATTCAGCAATGGGATCAACAGCTTTAAGTGACATCCAAACCACGTCGAGAGTGAACTTCTATCACCAGAAATACACATCTCTTACTCCTCAATGAAATGGCCGAGAATCAAACCCGTGACCACCGAGGTGGGACGCTAATACCATATCAACCACTCCGTTGAGGCGCTCTCTGGATTTTAGTGTTATTACTAATTTTTTTTTTTACTTTTTTGTGTTTGTGTTTATGAAAGGGTAAGAAGCATAATGCATATGTACTATCAGCAAGGAAAGTGATGATACAGTTTTCTTAAATCATCAGACAAATATTGCTTAATAATGCCACACCTGGCAACTCTAGAAAGGGGGCGGAGCTTCAGTGTCATTGTGTTTGTTGGTTTCTAGATTTCCAGCAACTTTAAACCATAAAGATTCAGTGAAGTTCTATAATCATTTATACTTGATTGAATGCAGTATCAGCCTCTATATTATGCGTTAATTTTGGTTTGGTAACATCAGTTCAGAGTAGAGTATCAACCACCCTTCTTTAAAACTTACCATGAAACCTCACTCATAACTGAGAGAGAGAGAGAGAGAGAGAGAGAGAGAGAGAGAGAGAGAGAGAGAGAGAGAGAGAGAGAGAGAGAGAGAGAGAGAGAGATACTTAATTCATTATATTTTCTTTGAAAGATTGAGTGATAATGTATATCTTAAAATGTGTTTTAGAAGTGGAGAGAGAGCAAGAGTACAATCTGCTAAAGTGAAAGCAAAGGCCTGTTTATAGCTGCTTAATTCATGATATTTTCTTTGAGAGACTGATTGATATATTTTTAAAGTATGTTTTAGAAGCGAGAGAGAGAGAGAGAGAGAGAGAGAGAGAGAGAGAGAGAGAGAGAGAGAGAGAGAGAGAGAGACCTTACCTTACAGACCTTCTTACATCTTGTTCGGGTTGACCCAGGTCCCTCAGTTGTGCAAAGGCCCAACCCTCTAAAATGGTCCCCCCCTACCAGAGAGTTGCTAGTACATCTCCCAGTACATTTTGCATCTTCCAATCTTGGATGGTCTGGGATGCAGCTGAGATATTTGTCAAGCTTATTCTTAAACACATCTACGCTCACTCCTGATATATTCCTCACATGAGCTGGCAACGCATTGAATAGACGCTGCATTATCGCTACTGGTGCGTGGTGGATTAATGTCCTGTGTGCTTTCCTTATTTTTCCTGGTATAGTTTTGGGCACTATTAATCTACCTCTGCTTGCTCTTTCTGATATTTTTAGCTCCATGATGTTTTCGGCTATTCCTTCTATCTGTTTCCATGCCTAAATTATCATGTAGCATTCTCTTCTCCTTTCTAGACTATATAATTTTAATGATTGTAGTCTTTCCCAGTAGTCAAGGTCCTTAACTTCTTCTATTCTAGCTGTAAAGGACCTTTGTACACTCTCTATTTGTGCAATATCCTTTTGATAGTGTGGGTACCATATCATATTGCAATATTCAAGTGGACTACGAACATATGTTTTATAAAGCATAATCATGTGTTCAGCTTTTCTTGTTTTGAAGTGCCGTAACAACATTCCCATTTTTGCTTTACATTTTGCCAATAGAATTGCTATTTGATCATTGCATAATATGTTCCTATTCATCATCACACCAAGGTCTTTAACTGCTTCCTTATTTGTGATTGTCTCATTATTAGGTCCCCTATATGCATATAGCTTTCCTTCTCTGTCTCCATAATTTATTGATTCAAATTTATCAGAGTTAAATACCATCCTATTTACCTCTGCCCAATCATATACTTAGTTAAGGTCTCTTTGTAGCGTGTTCCTATCTTCATCACAAGTAATTTCTCTACTTATTCTTGTGTCATCGGCGAAACTACTCACTACCGAATCCTTAACATTACTGTCTATGTCTGCAATCATAATAACAAACAGTATTGCAGCTAACACCGTACCTTGTGGCGCACCGGATATTACCTTAGCTTCATCCGATTTTTTATCGTTTGCAATAACTATCTGTTTTCTGTTGTGTAAAAATTCTTTTAACCATCTTCCTACTTTATCCACGATAAATATTGTGTTTTCTAATTTTCTTCGCTAATATATCATGGTCTACCTTGTCAAAAGCTTTTGCAAAGTCTAGATCAATGGTGCACAACCGGCGGCCCGCGCGGCCCCCAGTGAAGCACATGGCGGCCCTCGAAGTTATCATAGAAAACACAATATATCACTCTCTGTACAGTAAAAGAAAATAATAAATATACACATTCAATCGGTCCTTATGATACAATTACAAATAGTAAAAATGTACTATATAAACACACACACACACACACACATACATATGTATGTATGTATGTATATGTGTCTGTGCATATATATATATATATATATATATATATATATATATATCATAATATATATATCTATATATATATATATAGTACATACATAGACTACATACATATAAATATATATATATATATATAATATATATGTATTATTATATATATATATATGACATACAATAGACATACATACTATATATAAAATCATATTTATATATATATATATATATATATATATATATATATATATATATATATATATGTACCATACTAGAGCACATACATATAAATATATATATATATATATATATATATATATATATATTATATATATATATACATATATATATATATATATATATTATATATATATATATATATATATTATATATATAGTACATACATAGACATACATATAAAATATAAATATAATATATACAATATATATATATATATATATATATATATATATAGATATATATATATTATATATATGTATATGTATTATCTGTGTTTTCTTGTATTGTTGAATTATCTCGTTATCTATAATCAGTTCATTCACTAAATTCATAATTTCATCACCATCCTCGAACACGAAAGCAGTCAAGACAAGAGGTGACCGCGCCGTATGGCTGTAGACAGCCATATGCGTTCACCTCGTGTAGACTCAACACGAGGTGAACGCGTATGGCTGTCTACAAGCCATACGGTGCATTCACCTCTTGTCCTCGACTGCTTTCGTGTTCGAGGATGGTGCAATGAAATTCTATTGAATTTTAAAGTGAATGAACTTGCGATTATAGATAGAGATAATTCAACAATAACAAGAAAACACAAAGAATAATACATACATAAATATATATATATTATATATATATATATATATATATATATATATATATATATAATATATATATATATATATATATATATACAGGCGGCCCTCGGTTAGCGGCAGGGGTTCCGTTCCTGGCCACCGACGCCAAGCGATTTTCGACGCAGAGCGATTTTAAAGCCTACGGCCGCCGCACACCTTCTTTCGAAACTCTAGACCAGTCAAAGGCGCCGTAATCCCACAACAGCGCAATAAGTAAAATTATATTCATGCAGTATAATACTATAGAATTTACTGTACAGTACATGTGGGTGTCTAGAGTATGTAAAGATATAATAAAGTTTATATAGTGTACAGGTATCTGTAGTGTTCAGGTTACGATCATTAGTCTTACGATAGTTCGATTTTATGAGAGATCAAATTACAATGGCCTAACTTTATCCATCTTCTAGTTACATAAGTTCAATAACAGCAAAAGAGAATGGTGAAAGTATGGTTTAAACGTTATACTCGTTGCGTGAACGTGTACAACCATGAACAACCGAACGAGAAAACGACTTTTTTTTTCTAAGTACAACCGAACTGGATAACATCTGTTTGGCTTGTATTTCGATCATCGTACTACAGTGCAACATTACCGTATTTGTTATAAATGGCGTTATGTATAGAATAAAGAACGAGATATCTTAATGTAATAACTTTATTCGCTATAGATCAGAGATCAATATAGATTAAAGATCAATCGGGAAATATACCGTTAAATTTTAAACCTAATTATGAAACTGAAGCTGAGAAAACTGTTCAAGCTGCTAATGACTATTATCATACATCGGCACAAGGATAAAACTGCAGTAAACGTCTGCCATCACACACAACCATAGATAAAATTGGGATAAAATAATTTTAATCAAAACTACTGTGCTTGAAAGAACACATTTTACTGTTGGTTTCACGCCGATATAAGATAAATAACGTAAAGTTCGTATTACGATGATATAAAGGATTACGTATTGCGAACGGAATCACGTAATTTGTTACGCAATAAACATGCCGCCAACGTAATCTGTTAACGAAAAAAATAGTAGTTCACATTCACAACGAGACATATTCAATAAATATTTCCACCTAAAAACACGCTGTAGGAAAAATAACTTTGTCTCATAATAAGTCAAGTATCTACAATATTCGTTTATGCTAACTAGAAGCAATGAGCATTCGCTCAGAATTGCGTTATGGTGAAACAGACTCGTATTCATCAGCTGATTTCAAACCACAACATTGGCCGCTCCGCGGAATACGGGCTTAAGTTTGCCGTAGTATTTTAAAATACAATAATATGAGAATACATTCAATATTCTTGGATACAGTGAAATAATGTATAACTTTTTAAAGGATTTATGGAAAAGATGCATAATTAATAAAATAACACAATGCATTTTTCGGAACTGGCGGACAAGAACGAACATGAAAACCACCCCAATCCCCCTGACAACGTGGAGCGTAGTTACAAAGGCTGCCTTAATTTGTATCTTATTTCTGTACAGAAATTAAAATACCTTTACCGCAATCTATTTTTCATACACATTTGTAAAACAAAAATAAAAGCATAAACATTTGAAAAATCGATCGCTAAATTTGCACTTTTTTCTTTCTTTCTTTTTTCTCTCTTTAACTCGATATTTTTGGAAGAGCGGCAGACGGCGGCAAAAAAAGTGCAAATTAGCGATCGATGTGTCGATTTTATAAATGTTTATGCTTTTATGTTGAAAATGTGTATGAAAATGTATTGGAATAGGGTATTTTTATTTCTGTGCAGAAATATGATAAAGGCACAGCTTTTGAAACTCCCCTTCAAGTTATCGACTACGATGTGTTTTTTTTTCAAGTTTCGTTCTTGTATTTGCCGCCGCGGCATACAAGAACGAACTGAAATTTGTGCCGTAAAGATACCTTTAAAATGCCTTATTTTTTTAATGAATATTTTTGAGCGACCGCCGTTTAAAACCGATTCGCCGTTGAGTAGTGGCGCCGTTAACCGCGGGCCGCCTGTATATATATATATATATATATATATATATATATATATTTATATGTATGTATTCTATGTATGTACATATATATAAATATATATATATATATATATATATATATATATATTATATATATATGCACAGACACATATACATACATAAACATACTTGTATGTGTGTGTGTGTTATATAGTACATTTTTACTATTTGTAATTATATCATAAGACGGAGTAATATGTTTATATTTATTATTTTCTTTTACTGTACAGAGAGTGATATTATAGTGTTTCTATGATAACTTGCGAGGGCCGCCATGTGCTTCACTGGGGGCCGTAGACCGTTGTCTAGACGGGAGTAACCTCGTTGTTGTGAAGGAACGGAATAACCACCTGAAGTTATATCTAAATTAATATTTATCATAATTTGAATACTATTCTCTTTTTAAAGATGTGCAAAACCTATTTTGTTTTTCTTGTTTTTCTTTTTTTTATTGTATTTTACATTCATAATTATGGTTTCCTAATATATCTAAATTCCAGTTTTAAAAAGTTTTGATAAAATGATTATTTGGCAACCTTCCAAGTTAGCCAATTTGTCTGAGCTCCGATAGTTTCTTTGCAGTCTAAAATAGGAGATATTGCTACAAGGCCAGGCATTTATCATTGTAGTGTTTTCAGATTAATTTTGCTTAGTACTATGGTTCTGGTACTTTTGTGGACAAAAACTCAAGTCGAAAAAGAAAGCTTGAAGATGAACATAGAAAAATTTCAAGAATATGGACAGATAAATATTTCTTTTGGGTGGAAAAACAGTGAAAAAAAAAAAATCATTTGCTTGATATGCCAGAATAGTGTGGCCGTTTGTAAGGAATACAATTGCAAAGGCATTATCTGAAAAAGCACAAGCCTTATGAAAAATTGGTTGGTGAACTAAGAAAAGCAGAAAAATTAAATCACTAATGCAAGGTTTTCATGTGCAGAAAAATATGTTTATTCAGAAAATAAAGAGGCACAGGACGTAACAGAGTGAGTTATGAATTGCAAACCTGATTGCTAAACATTCCAAGGCATTTTCAGAGGGGGATTTCATTAAAAAGTGTATTCTACTTGCTGCTCAAAAACTTTCTCCAGATGTTTTGAAAAAGTTTGAGAATATCAGTTTGAATCGTATGACAGTGCAACGTCGTATTGTTGATTTGTCGGGTGATATAGTAGACCAGTTGAAGGAGAAAAGTAAACAATTTGTGTACTTCTCCCTAGCCACTGATGAATCTACTAATGTTACATCTACGGCTCGGCTACTTGTATTTGTACGTGGTGTGACAGAGGACTTTTCTATTCATGAGGAACTCGTAGGGCTCAGTTCATTGAAGGGGCAGACAACTGGTAGTGATTTACTTAATGGACTTTTAGAACAAATTTCAGTAATTGAGTTAGATTTGGACAAGTAGTAGGAATATCAACTGATTGGGTGCTCCTGCAATGATAGGCAAGCAGAATGGATTGGTGCAGCTATTGATTAAACACCTTGGAGAGCGAAAATATGAACTGAAACAATTTCATTGCATAATACATCAACAAAATTTGTGTGGAAAAGAACTGGACTTTGATCATGTAATGAAAGTTGTAGTTTCTACAGTCAATTTTATCAAGTCACGCTCAGCTTTGCATCACCGGCAATTCAAGCAATTTCTTGATGAAATTGAAGCAGAATATGGCGATTTAGTGTTTTTCACTCAAGTAAGGTGGTTAAGCAGGGGAAATACGCTGAAAAGATTTATCAGTCTTCTGGATGAAATTGAGATATTTCTTAATGAAAAAGAATAAGATGGTACCAGAACTTACAAATGCTGACTGGCTTTGTGATTTGTCATTTCTTGTAGATCTCACAAGTCATTTAAATAACTTGAATCATAAACTTCAGGGGAATAACCAACTTACTTCTCAGCTAGCCAATTAAGTGACAGCTTTCGAACAAAAACTAAAATTGTTTCAGTTACAGATAGTTAAAGGAGAGTTAGGACACTTCCCAAATTACAAACTTATGTGTGAGAAACACAAAGTATGCAATAGACATGAATATTATGCAGCAAAATTAGGAAAACTTTTGGAGGCCTTTGAGAGCCGATTTGAGGACCTAAAGAAAGAAGTCAATGATTTGAAGTTGTTCAGCAACCCCTTTTCTGTATCTCCTGATGAAGTAGAATTCGAAGCACAAATCGAACTGATTGATCTTCAGAATAATGACAGCCTTCGTACCAAGTATAATGAAGGGGACTTGCTCAACTTTTATAATTGCTTGGCCAAAGATCAGTTTTCCATTATTTGAGAAAACAAAGCTGCTATTTATGCAAGCTTATTTGGCTCTACCTACATATGTGAACAAACATTTAGTCTGCTCACCCAGACCAAGTCAAATATTCGTAGCAGGCTAAGTGATCAAAATCTGCACTCTGTTTTAAGACTGGCAACCACAAATTTCCATCCTAATATAAAAAAACTTGTACATGAATCTCAGTGTCAAAAACCTCATTAAAACAAAACAGGTGAGCAACTGTGTTTTTTTATCATTTCATGTAAAATCTAGTCTAGTGGCCCTCGACTAGATATATGTTTGATGACATGGCCCGAGTAGCTTAAAAGGTTGTGCACCCCTGGCTAGATAAACCACATCTGTCTCATTTCCGCTTTTCATATTTTTGTATATGTTCTCACAGTGGACTAACAGTTGGGTTTGCGTACTTTTTCCGGGTATGAAACCATGTTGTCCTATATTAAACAAATTATTTTTTATTAAATGTTTCATAATATTTTTCTTCACTACCCTTTCATACACTTTCATAATATGTGATGTTAGACTCACAGGCCTATAATTACTTGCCTCTAGTCTTGATCCACTTTTGAAAGTAGGGGTAATATATGCTAATTTGTGTTCATCATAAATCTTGCCTGTATTTACACTTTGTCTTAATAATATTGCAAGTGGTTTTGTGATAGAATGAACTACTTTCTTTAACAAAATAGCAGGAACACCGTCAGGACCTGCAGCAGCTCCATTTTTAATTTCATTAATAGCCTGCACAATATCAGCTTCATTAATATCTATGTCTGCTAAATATTAACTATTTTCGTCCCTTACTTCTGTATCATTATCTTCATTATCAATTCTATGGGTGAATTCTCTCTTATATCGTTCTGCCAATAGGTTGCATATTTCCTTTTTTTCATTCGTTATTCTCCCTTCAATTCTTAGAGGGCCTATTTCTATTCTTCTTTTATTCATCTTTTTTGTGTACGAGTATAATAGTTCGGGGTTTTGCTTGATATTTACTTGGGTTTTTTCTTCCAAGTCCCATTTTTCCTTTTCTTTTGATTGTATAATCTTTGGTTCTGCATTTTCTATCTTACTTTTTAGTTCTATAACTTTCCATGCATTTTTTTCTTTTGCAAGACCTTTTTTCCACTTTCTGATTTTCTGGAACAAGATCCTTCTGCCTCTTGGTATGCATGACTGATGTTTACTTTTCTTCTTCGGTATATATCTTTCCACTATTTTCTCTAATATTTTATACAGTATCTCCGTATTTACTCTTATGTCATCACTTACGAAAATGTTATCCCAATCTTTGTTTAATTCTTCATTTATTTCTGAGCATTTTATATTTTTACTGTAGAAGTTGTATTTTCCATATCCTTCCCACTTTTTCATTTCTTGCTTATCTCTGTTTTTACTTGCTTTGGAATGGACTGTTAATTCTATGACATTATGGTCTGAAATACTCGCATTATAAACTATTATTTCTTCAACATAATTCACCTCATTCACAAATACTAGGTCTAAAGTATTTTCCTTTATTGTTGGCAGGTGATTTATTTGTTGAATGTTGTATTCTAGTAGCATGTCTAATAGCTTTTTGAATTGCCTCTTATCTTCTGCACTACTATTACTCTCTTTTTTTATATGTATAAATACAACCACAATCTCCTATTCGTTCTTTCCAGTCTACGAAAGGAAAGTTAAAGTCTCCAGATAGGAGGAAATTATAGTTCCAGTTTCCTTGTGATTTCTTCTACATATATCATTCAATTTTTCTATTATTATGTCAAACTCTTTAGTATTAGGGGGTCTATATATTACTATGTTCATTAATTTTTCAGATTCAAATTCTACCACTATTAGTTCACATTCTGAGTGACTATATTTCTCATATATTTTTCCTTGTTTTTTGTCTTTCCCATATATTGCGGTTCCCCCTTGATTCCTTTTTTTTTTTTTTTTATCTGATCTATAAGTTTGGAACCTTTTTATTTGATCATCATTCCCAGTCTCTTGGGAATACCAGGTTTCACTTATATTCATTATATCTATTTTCTTTTCAATTTGGGTTAGTTCTTCTAAGTACTCTATTTTTCTTTTTGAGTTACTTGTAACTAAACCCTGCGCATTCATCACTATGATGGTTTGCATGTTTTCTCCTTCATTGAATATTGGTAATAATAAGGATTTTCCCATGTCTTTCCTGTTCTGGTATGTTGTTCTTTTCTTCATTTCCAGAAATTCTGACATTAAAAAATCCAACTTTTCCATAATATTTGATCTTCCTTCATCATAATTATTCATTTTTTTTGTCTGAATCTGTAATTTTCTCAGTATCTGCAATATCCTCTTGCATCATAAATACAGTTCTTATCTCTTGAGTTGTATCTTGGAGCTGACGGTTGGAAATATTTTGGTGACCCACCATATCGCGTTGATGGCTTGGTTTTTTCTTTCACCTGATATTCTTTGTTCCTCTCTTTATTTGTTTCTTTCTTATTTTGGATTTTATTATTTGATTGATTATTTATATGATTTTGATTCATGGCTACAGGGTGCATATATTTAAATTTTTTGTCGAACTTACATCCTTTTCCTTCTTTTAGGTTTTTGCATATTTTTGGATGTAGATCTCTGCAATTATCCTCATAGCCATCTAGGTATGCACATTTACCATATATTTCTAGTTATGACATACCTTAGGATGTTTGTAGTAACATCTTTCACCGAATCTGCAATTGCCTTATTTTTTCCTCTTTCCCATCATTGTTCAAATCTGGGTAGAGCCTCTTCGTGATTTTTTTTTGTGTTGTCATGTCGTAATTTATTTCTTCGTATGTATGCTGCTTGATTGCCTCATATGTAGGATCAATGAGTATCTCTGCATCCATACTTTTATCTTGTTCTTTGTTTTCCCTTATTTTTTTCTGTCTTTCAGTTTTGTTCTTTCTCTTCCATTTCCTCTTTTCTTTCTTCTTCTTTTATTCTTCTTCTTCTTTATTCTCTTCTCTTCTTCTTCTTCTATCCTCAACTATTTGTACATTCAGTCCTTTGATTTTAATAACATTGTCTATCCATGATAGACATGTTGAGCAAAATATTCGGTATCTTTTCTCATATCTTGCATTACCTCAGCCACATTTGTGGATGCGTTGGAATGTGCATGCAGCACATTTCTGATCAGGTTTTGTGGATTAACTATGCTATACCACACCTTACACAGTTTGCATGCTTTTTTTGGCATTCTTTTTCCTATTGCATCAATTAGGATATTTACAATGTTCACCTTATTCATTTTCTTTGTCGGAATATGTTGATTTATGTATATTTTCTTTATGAGTCTCTTGACCACTTGGATTTTATTTGGAACTTCTTCAATTATTTTCAAGATGTTTTCTGTTGATTTGTTCCAGTTTGAAGGATCATATCCTTCTAATATATCTATGAATGCTTTTGTATCTTTTTAGTTAGGGCTGTTGTTGATCTCATAGATGAGAAATGCCAGCTCCCTTCCTGCTACCTCATCGTATTGCGAATCTGCTAAACACGCTAAATTTCGCCATTTCTTACCACAGTTGGAATTTACTGCCATCTTGATCCGATTTACAGTATTTCACTTGATAAACTAACTTAGTTAGATGCTTTTATCCTACTATTTTGTTCACACTAATCTTATCACCGACAGTTCACGAACACTTCTAGATACTTCTCAAATTCTAGACGTACGTTAAACGTGTGATATCTGTTGATTAATCGGACTGTGCGCGGGAATGTCTCACCAAGCAAAATGGCTACTGAGAGAGAGAGAGAGAGAGAGACGAGAGAGAGGAAAGTTTATGATGAGAGTTGTGGAGAAGAGATCGAGATAAGAAGAAGAATTTAATTAATAAACTAATGGTGGCGACTTGCAGTTGTAATGGGAAAGGCAGAGGAGGGAGTGGTGAATCAGTGCACAGACTCCTGGGAAATCAGATAATAAGGCTGCCAAGATCACGCTTCACTATTAATATGTGAAATTTGAAGGGACCGTAATATCAAATTAATTCCATAAGAAATTCATATCCTAGTCTTGATTTCATTCAACAGTTCCTGTAACATTCAAAGACTATAAATACAGGAGTGGGAAATTTCAACCATATGCTACGGGCCTTCTTGCTTTCTTGATACATATAGCCTCTACTTTTGAAAATAGATTTTCATCCACAAATCATTCATGAAATAAGCTGTGTAATGTAAAAATATTTATTGCCACAAATAACTCTATATCTATTGCACAGGCAATGAAAGTTTTATACTGTGCAAAAAATGCTTATGTATAAAGAGATCTTTCAGTCTCTCGGCACAGTAATACAGCTGTGCTAGCTGTGTAGGCTAACTCTTAACTGCTTGTAATGGGAGCACAGCCAGAAATTTTTCAAGTTGACAGGCTAATTTAATTTTGATAAAAATATTTTTCCTTTGATGACCAATAGCTTCGTAAACAGCTACTAGCATTCGATCTACGTCAGTGTCAAACTCACCATAGTGTGAGTGCCGTTATGCCATTATCCAGTGACTAGTGCTTTCCCACACAAGTTCTTGAGCTCCTCCTCACATCATAAAGAATACTCCTGCGGATTTAACAAGATTTGAGCAACCTACCTCAGCTGTCACAACAGTGACTGCCATTGATGCCAGCTAATTTTAAACGCTTTGAAATACACACATACATTTGTAGAATCTGAAATAATGACCATTACTGCATATGATGAAGCAATAATAATACTGTTCATAGAGGAAAACGAGTAAATATTGTTGTCATGATACAGAGTAACATAACCACCTAGTTTCCGTTCTATCTAACAAACTTCTATGAATGAATCCATTTGAGAAATTCCAGTTACTTAGGACATGCCTGGTGTTTTTAAGTATTTGAACATTTTTGCTTTGTAGATTTAATATATATGATGTAGTTTCTATTGTATTTTCATATTCTAGAGTAAATTTCCAATATTGTTTTTTTTCCCATACAAAAAAATTAAAACTCGATGAACAAAAGCTAATAAAAACTGAATCATATCTTGCCAATACTACTTTTTTGCAGAAACAACTCTCTCTCTCTTTTTTTTCATAAAAATGTGGCATTACAGGGAAAGAAAAAAATTGCAAGGAAAATCACAGTAAGTGAAAAAATTCCTTAATGTGAAGCATACTTGTCAGAATACTCACACATACAAACAGACTTATATGTTACATTACTAAGTGCATTAAGTAGTACACCATTTAATAAAAGTAAAGAAATCATGATAGAGAACATATAAACCCAGAGTGCACAAATGCATGTATACAAAAGCAGGCTTAGTAATAAGATAGGCTTACACATTTTACATAACAAAAACAATTTACTATTTAATAAAACACAAGCGGCCATCAGTTCCGTTCCTGGCCGACGACGCTAAGTAATTTTAAAGCCTATGGCTGCCACACACCTTCTTTCGGAATACTAGACCAGTTAACAGCGCCCTACACCAGTCAAACAGCGCCATAATCCTGCATTGGCGCAGTAAGTAAAATTATATTTAAGCAGTATAGTACTACAGAATTTACTGTACATTAGTACTGTACGGTACATTATAGTACTATTATAAATACTGTAAAGCGAAACAAAGCCTAGTTTTAATCCTTTGGGTGTCTAGAGTATGTAAAGATATAATAAGGTTTTATACAGTGTACAGGTAGCTGTAGTGTTCAAGTTACGATAATTAATCTTACGATAATCCGATTTTATGAGAGACCAAATTACACTAACCTAACTTTACCCCATTTTCTAGTTACATAAGTTCAAAAACAGCAAAAGAGAATGATGAAAGT